>NC_071512.1:101622019-101931706 GCF_027887155.1 Malaclemys terrapin pileata | reverse complement strand
TTGTTCCGTTCTAACTGACTCATAGCAGACAGCTGGTAGAGAATGTTCTTATTCCAATCAAGCTGATTTTGTATAATGAGTTGAGCGAATGTACACAACTGGATAAGCAATGTATATAAAAACAGTAATATGCAGTTCATTTAACCAAACAGTACAGAGTATAAAATTTCAACCACTAATGTTCACAGTACCATTAGCAGTTAACAATGTGTTCAGTCCTTTCAGTATGGTATAGAGCTAGATTAGCAGGACCTAAAATTCAGCCACTACAGAACTGAACTTTATCAAAGTATGACACTGAATTAATAAAGTACAAAAATCAGAAGCACTGAAATATGCCACTGAATCAGTCAAGTATTCTTAGTGATAGTTAAAGCAGTCTATGCAGCTGTCAGTGAAGTGTGTAAAAAAAAAATGTAACTACAACGTACACACCTTAACCAGAAAAATATGCAGCTTGCTCAATAAGCTATGCAAACGGCTCTTGAAATGAAGTACTGTAATAAAAGTTAGTGATACAGTAAGCAAACATTTGCCGAACAAGTAAAATAGGCTGCTGGTGTGATTTTTGTCCTTATTGATGTTCTTTATTAATAAATCATAAAGAGAAACGAGACTAGGTATACACTGTCCACATAGAAAATAGCAATTCAAACCATCTTGTCATTACTCTGCATGATTTTTATTACTTTTGAGGGGTATTAATGGGTGACATTGCCTGATTAATGCAATTTCAATACTCAACTCGTTTAAGAGCATAACCGAAAACACTGATAGTAATAGAGGGTGCTTAAAAAGACACTGGTAACTGATATAGAGGAGACACACACTGTGCGCGCACACTCTCTCTCTCTCAGATGTGTCTGTTCTTTGTTGTTCTCTCTATTACTGTTAGAAAGGATGTGAGAATTTGTGTGGGAGGCAAATTGCAGTGGGAGCTGTTTCAGGGGATCACAAAGTCTGAAGCGGTGGCCTACCTAGGGAATCTCAAATCTCCTCACAGAAATGGAGAGGAAAAGGAACAGACTTTCTTTCTTGCTTACTATGTGAGTGCCAAATAGTCAAGTGGTGGTGGCTTGTTTGCTGAGCCTAAAGTGGAAATTAAAGAGTAAGAAAACAAGATGAGAAAATGTCTGCCCTATCCTCAGGGTTAAATATGTTACACAAGTGCACCAGCTCCTCTCCAAGTGAAGGCCTTTTAAAACACATTTCTACTTTGTTAGGGGAGGTGTGATCAGGGAAAAATACCAAGACAAAATCTGGGAAAAACCTGAGCTAATTTTATTTTACATTTTGCCTGTGTGCCAGTGCCTTGAAAAGGGCCATATGCCTTCTTAAAGGCTTACTTAGGCTTACTAGAACAGTTACTACAAACAATAGCTCCCAGGGTATTTTGCATCAAGGGTCATATTGGCATTTTGCCTGTCCCCCATTCCATGGGGGACTAGGGAAGGATAGTACCTCTGCTGGAGAAACACGTCATGCTTCTTTGGGAGTAGTTCATCCACTTTGGTCCACACCTACACCCAGCTCCCACCTGTGGCTCCAAGTAACTGCTTGAATGCGACAGCAGCCACACCCTGGGAAATCACTTCGATGAGCGGGCCAAACCAGGTGAGGGTAGCCAATGGTTTTTTTGCCCTCAGCGAGATAGGGAAACTGTCTTTCTCTAGCATGTGATGACTGTTCTGGAGGACTGGGCGAAGGAAATCAATTTGTGATTCAACTTGTTCTTTGCTTGTGTTCTCAGCCATGCAACAAAGGACTTGGATCAGGGGATATACATCCGCTACTGACTTGATGGCTCCCTCTTTGATCTCTGAAGACTCAGTGCTAAGAATAAGATGCTGGAAAGACTTCTCGTCAAGGCACTTTTTGCAGATGACTGCGCCTTGATGGCTCATAGACAAGACAACCTTCATGTCACTGATAGATTTTCTGAAGCATCTCAGCTCTTTGGCCTCACCATCAGTCTCAGGAAGACAGAGGTCTTGTTGCAACCAACACCTCATTAAAATGCCCCAGTGCCAGCCATCTTCATCCAAGGCACACAGTTGAAAAATATGGATCAGTTCAAGTATGTGGGCAGTACCATCTCAAGTGACGTTTCTCTCGATAAGGAAAGCTTCTTCAGAATTAGTAAAGCCAGCCAGGCCCTATGCTGACTTCGAACAAAAGTTCTAAACCAACTCAACACCCGTCTCTCTACCAAATTGAATATCTACAGTACAATGGTTCTAACATCTCTCCTGTATAGATCTGAGACATGAATTCTTTATAGAGGTCACGTTAAACAGCTTGAGCAATTTCACATGTGCTCCCTCTGCTCAATAATGAGCATTCGCTGGCAGGACAGAGTGACCAATATTAAGGTCCTTGAAAAAGCAAACACAACCAGCATTGAGGAAATGTTATTGAGCGCACAACTTAGGTGGGCCGGGCATGTCATCCGAATGGAAGACCACCGTCTCCCAAAACAGATTTTGTATGGGGAGCTGAGTCAGGGCCAAAGAAAGAAGAGTCATCCGTATAAACGCTTCAAAGAGAATATGAAGAGCAGTCTCCAGTGGGCTGGCATCAATGCCAAAGAACGTGAGCAAATGGCTCAGGACAGGAGTCACTGGCAATCTCTGACACGATCAGCACATGACAAGTTTGAGTGGGATCAATGAAATTATCTCCAGGCTGCACATGAAAGGCGCCACAGAGCTGCATCATCAAACATCATAGATACAGACTTCCCGTGCCCTCAGTGCGGCCAACTCTGTGCATCAAGATTCGGACTGCGGAGTCATATGCGTAGCTATGTATGAGAAACTGCGACAATATCGTCATCATCATCAGCGATGGACTACCAATAATATTCCATTCCCAGGCTCTATCGCCTCCCCATGGCTCCCAGTCCCAGTCCCCATGGCCAGCCAGTGCCATTCACAGTTGCTCACTCCCACTACTCCAGTCCCAGTCTCACCAGACTCCTTGTCCCAATCTACTTCTTCACCCTTCCCCCAAGTCTTACTTCTGTCCCCTCTGCATTCTAATCTGAGGGCTGTCTTCTCCATGTTGCCTGGGTGCCAACAGAGGAATCACTAGGAGCACTAGAGATGGGCTCCTACTCTCAGTTCCAGTGTCTAGCCTCAGCCCAACTCCCAGAGCAGCCAGGAGTGGTCATAAATAGGAAATTCTGGCTTTTCCCTTGAAGTCAGTTGTTCTGTGGGGAGAGCTCCTGTGTAATCTGGTCAGCATTAGGAGCCAGGGTGCTACTTTTCAAAGACTTATAACTTGGCCAGATTTTCCTGAGGCAAAAGGCAAATTGCTGACATGTAAGGCCACCCCTTGGCCAAATTTCAGGTGTCTATTCCAAAGCATGTGAACTCTGGAGTTGTCAAAAGAAAGGGGAGACAGATTTTTTAGCACAGCGGCTAGAAAAAAACATATTGTTTTGCCTCTCTCTAAAATGGCTGAATCGTTTTGGCTGAAATTTTCCAAATAAGTTCAGCCAAATAAGATCAGCTAACAGTATGGTTCAACCTTCAGTATGAACCAGTTAGGCATCCAGGAATGGGGTATGTCTACATTGCAATGGAAGCCTGTTCTTGAGCTTGAGCTCAAGCCTAACCCTGCTTGCATCTACACTGCAATTGTGCTAACCCAGGGCTTGGACCCAGAGTCCCAAGACCCTGCAGAGCAGGAGGGTCTATGCTCGATTAAGCCAGGAACCAGGGTCTGAGCCCTACTGTTCTGCAGTGTAGATGCCATCCCGCTTGACTCGGGTCCCAGGAGTTAGCCAGAAGTATCCCACTATTCCATAGGACAACTTCCTTAGTCCTCTCTATCCTAACCATCTACTTATTGAAAATGGCAGTAGCTCAGGTCAGCATTAACCCATTCTCTTCTGAGCACCAATCTGCAAGCACACTGTCAGAGAGACCCTGGGTTTGCAATAGAGAGCGAACTGATCAAGGCTTTCGCAAAGCAAGTTGCTTCAAAACCTCCTGTAGCATGCAGGGTGGGCAGTAAAGTGTTCCCACAGTGCCGCAGGGTCCTAGGAATAAACTGGCCATATTTTGGAGGGGAATGGGGCACGCTAGGGACTCTGGGATATGGTTACTTTGACTTGGGTCTGCACACTGCAGCAAGGATGCCAGTGCTCTAGGTTGGAGCATGAGTTAGAAATGTTGTAACGTAGGGTTTACAATCTCGACGCTCAAACCCAGAGTTCCCTAACACGGGTGAGCTGACTTGAGTCCCACCAACCCTGGACTTACACTGCAGTGTAGCCATACCCTAAATGGTTCAAAATCCAGCAGAAATACTTCAGCCCTTCAACCATCCATGATCCAGGATTTGGGCATTGTACAATGGCACTAAGTAGGGATCTTTTAGATGAGATTTTAAAACCAGAGGTCTTGCACTCTGCATGGACATTAAATATCCCATAATATTTTGGTAACAGTGGGGATTTGCCCAGGTGCTTTAGACCAAATTTCTCTCTGCTCCTACCACTGTTGTGTAGCCTGCTGTCCACTAGCTGGTTGTCAGTGTTGTCAACTATCATGAATCTTACAATATTTGGTGCTTTCCTTAAAGTTCCAGCTCCTGAAGTCATGAGACTACACAAGACTCAGATTTTTTTTTAAGAAAAAAACAAATTGCCAATCCTCACAGTGGCAGAGAAATATTGAAAATGTGACCCAAGTGTACCTTAAAGGATAAAAAAAAAAAAGAAAATAAAAAGAACCCCTTTTTAAAAAAAAGGCATGGTTCTTAAACTAATCTCATGACTTTTGATGCCTGACTCATAACTTTTGAATGCATGTAGTTGGCAATAAGGTATTGCTGCCTCCCCACCAAACAACGGTTCTGTGGTTCTGTATGTATTTCAAAGGTCTGGGGATTCTTCAGGATAAAAGGTGTTATATAAAAGTATATGCTTATAAAAAGATAGTGGAGGAACCCAACAGTGCAGAGCCAGTAACTAATAGCTGAAGTTGCCACCAGTGACTGAAAACAAACAGTACGCTAAGTATTGTACAAATTTCCTAACAAAGACTTCTAAAGGTTATTTTTTTTGACCTTTTAAAATTTAATTAAATACCTTTAACATTTTAAAATAACCAACATATTTTTTCTTCCTGAATAGGAAACATGTCTCCTTTCAAGTTTAAAAAAGTTTTAAAAGGTTTCAAACTTTATGGCATTTAGTCCTTTTCCTCCCACCCCCATTAGTTAACAAATATTTAAAATCTCTCTGCTGTCATAAGAAAATAAATTCTTACCTACTGAGGGATGATGTTAAGAATCATACAGAGCCCTAGCAGATTTGTTAATCAGCTGCACCTGTGTTCTGTTAACTGGAAATTGTCAAGTCTTTGCACAGGTACTAAAGTCTTACAAAGATAATGAAAAGAAAGGTTTACAGATTGTGAATTATAGGATTTTCTCCCTCTGGAGCTCTCGTTAAAACACTTAAAGAGAAGAGAAGGTAAATTTTAGCACATCACATATAACAGATTAAAATAAGACAGATTTTTAATGAAATAAATGCTGTTGGATGTACAGTATCTCATACCAAATATAAAATGAGCAAATTTATTATTGCAGCAACGTATTGATACGATGTTCTTGGCCTGAGAATCTATGACTAGTAGATGAAGAAAGAGGTATCACCCAATATTTGTGTCTTTCAATAAATGGGCCATAATTACTTAAGAAATATAAAATGTTCTTCAGAATTAATTGTCAGTTGCATAATGTTCCCTGGCTACCTGGTCTTTCCGATGAGGTTTCTGCTAGTCTCAACATGAATGCTGTTATGCACGGGCGCACACACACAGGAGTTTCAGGATCCATGCAGGGCACAGCCATCCATTCACAGACACAATGCTGTTCATAATGTGTGCAGAAGGGATTGCATTGATGAGATCAGCCTTATTTCACACACATTTTATTGGACTGGAATCCTATGGAGTGGGACATCTCAGACCCACCCCTTCTTGACCAAAAAGTGCACAAACTGGGATATACAGCCACAGAGGGAATTCTGAGTGATCAGAGGATGCATGCTATAGGACTGCTGCTCCCATATTCAAGGCCCTGCACTCCAGATACACTAAGTCTGGCTCCCCTGCATGGTCTATCAGACCCAAAACACAGTGAAGAAATAAGTAGGGCTGGTCAAAATTTTTCCATCAGAAAACCTATTCTTTAACAGACCATTGGCTTTTGATGAAAAAAATTTCACAAAAAAACCAACAACACACCTTTCCACAGAAAATTTTGACTTGTCATAAAAACTGAACACCCCAAAACCAAAAGTTCTGGTTTCAACTGAAAACCAAATAAATACATTTGGAAATGCTGCTTGGTGCCTATTGGGAGTTGCAGTTCTCTTCTGGACTGAGTTTCCCAATGGGACTACATCTCCTATGATGCACGATGGTGAGGGACTCATGTGTTGCACTAAGGTGGCTCAAGAAGAGTCAAGGAGCATGGTGCATGATGGGAGATGTAGTCCAGTCCAAATATTCAAGTTTAAAGGACTGACATGTAATACTGACATTCTCAAAAGAAAGGAATGGAGGATAATAGCCATCAGTTGCACTAAGTGTTAGAGAGTAGAAAAAAAAGACATTTGTATGCAGTCATTTTGCTCAGCGCTAAAAAAAAAAATACAGAAGACAACAGTCTGTACCCAAAGGATCTCACACACATAATCAGATTTGAGGAAGGCACAGACAAAAAGGGTCAGATCCACATGACATGAAGGCGTGAAGAGTAGGACAGGAGATATTCCAAGCATAATGGTTGGCTTAGAAGAAGATGTGAAGCCAAGAGTGAGAGGAAGATAAAAAAAAAAGCGCTGTTAAGAAGAAAGGCTTGGGAGAAGCATTGCCAGTATTTGCAGTGTATTTTGGATTTGTGCAGTTGATGTACCTAATAGTTTAGGGTGAAGGGTTAAAATCCATGTGCATTTTATATAACAACCTGGTATATAGATTGTGCCAGCTCTTTTCCAGACCCAAAGTCCAGAGTATGGTCAAGGGACCAGAGGCCTAGCAAATAGTGATTAGCTAAGAGAAAGCTGGGGTAAACAAGATAACATTGCCTTTGCTAAGATATGCTTGGTCAGTAGAAATGCCAGATGTGGAAGCAATAACTGAATAATTATGTTTCATCCAATGTTTCAAATTGAACAAAGGATCCCTGTTCCTATTGTGTTTCTCCTGTAGGGAAACATTCTTCCCACAGATCCAACCTTGAGTTTATGAAAAGTTGGCACATCTCAGTATAAAATATGGCATCCTTCCACCTCCCTTCCCAGGGACCAATGCTTGCCTTAAGACATAAAGGAGACAATCTTTATTGTGATATACTTTCACTGTTTCTTTGCTTTAACCCCTAGGAATGTACCTGTTGGACAATCAAAGGAGTTGCTCCATTCCTATGGACCCCAAATCACAATTCAACATATATATTTTATACTAATAACATTTTATCAAAGTATTAATTAAATGTTAACTTGCTAACTTGAGACCATGGGCGGAGACATTATGTAACCTGTTAACCATTGGCTAATGTGCTATCTTGTCTTGCTGCAAAATCTATCCCGGGGTGTGGAACTGCCTACCCCGTCACCTTCCCCCGCCCATGGAAAATCTATATACTCTATTGTAATTAATTCATTGACAGTGTCTCTGAGCCTAATAAGCAAAGTGACACTCCACCAGCGCTGTGTGTAATAAACTCCTATGCTTGACCTCTACACGGTGTGGATTTATGTCCTTCAAGGGTTATGATTTTCCTTCCTAGACTTTCATGCATATCATGGGAATCTGTAAGGGCAGGGTAAGAGGTTACAGTGTGTAAGAAGCTGAGAGGTGGGCATATGGGGGAGAGGCCCAAAAATATAATAAGCAAATTGCCAGTCTCTTCATTTCAACGTTTCCTGATATGTTGAGAAAATGAAGTCATTTTAACATGCACAACCAATGCTTTTTGTCATAACAGGGCTTGCTGATCTTGACAGTGCTGCAGAAATCATAGCTTTACAAAGATAAAAAGCTCTAACAGTTTCTTCAGTAACTAGATCCAGATAGATTTTCTATCAGTGTTATCCATGCTTGCCTTTGATTTCTACCTATTTGTTTTTGCTTCAAACCTTTACAGGGAAAAGCATACTCTACTTTTACAACTTGGATCCCTCTGCAACACAGAGTTGAAGAGTAGTGATGGAGTGCAGGATTTGATTCCACACACAGTTCCTTTGGTAGTGGTGGCCACAGCCTAAAACCAAATAAACACTCCCAGTTGCTCTACAGCACTGGCACTCTTCTTCTTAGTATCAGTAAATATTTATAAAGAATTGGACATTGTGCCTCTTTGTGCTAGGCACTGTGCAAAACACTGAAGAAAAAAAAAAAGACAACCCTCTCCTGAAGCGCTTACAACCTTCCTTTTCAGGAGCAGATCAAATATTTCTACAAGTTCTTTTCATCATCTGAGGAACACAGGTAGCATGTGTACTTTTATTCTCTGCAGTGGGCACATAATCCATGCTATTGTGACTTTTAAAATAAATTATGCCAGTGGATTACCCTGATGGGCCACGTGCGGCCCGTGGGCTGCAGGTTGCCCACCACTGATCTAGATAATACTTAGTCCTGCCATGAGTGCAGGGGACTGGACTAGATGACCTCTGACAGTCCCTTCCAGTCCCGTGATTCCATATTAGATTTACACAAGTAGAACAGCATCTAAACCTCTCGATCATTATGAGACGATAACACTAGGGCTGCAAGAGATGCTTACTTTGAGATTTCTAGGAAGTTCAAAGACAGTTTCCTTATTAAGAGATGGAGTTCTCTACAGAACTCGTGACATCCACCCCTTGTCAAGGTACCCCTCGTCTGGAGGTAACAAATCCTTTCATCACAGCTCTACTCTACACATGATTTTTTTCATGTCTGATTTACTGAAAGGATGATACCAACAGAGAACAATAAAAGCCAAAAGGATCTAACTTACAAGACAGACTCCTATTTTGTTCATGTTTGTAATTATATTACCCTAACTATAGACTGGATTACAATATACTTTACAAGAATATTGACAACTGTAAAACCTATCAAAATATAAACATCAATTAAGATAAGGTTGAATTATACACATAAGGAACATTTTCTTTATTGAACAGTTTTCAAAGATTGTTATTTCAAAAGAGTTTTCTAGATATAATGCAAATATTATCTCCTTAACAGCAGTAAATTACCAGAAAAACTCTAAGATGTTTAGCTACAGTATATGAAAACTTCTAAAGATTGCTGATTAAATCTCCCCAGCTTACTTCTTATTCAAAAAGTGCTGGTTTACATAAAGAAAAGCCTTTTAATACAAACATACAACAATTTTGAATGATTGTACTTATTTACATCTGTTGAGGGACCTGAACTAGCATTTGAAACTAAAGTAGCTCATTTCTCTGTGAAATGTAAATGTGAGAAATACTTTTGGAATGCTCTTTTAAAAATTGATAGCATATTATTTTACAGAATTACAGTAAATGTGGATCTAAAGTGAGAGTTGTCAAACATAACTCTCTCTTGTATAAAATCCCTGAGAAAAATTGAAAGCCATGCCTAGAGCAACTAAAGGTTATATGACCAAAAATATTTTAGAAATATGGGTAGGATATTTATTTTAATTTAATAGGGAGTCATATCTAACTTAAGGGTTCATGGCTTTTGTCATAAGAGTCTTAGTTGGGTTTATACTGGAAATATGAGAAAACAGAGTTTTGGCAAATACAAGGACTAGAAACTTGACAATTTGTGTAACAAATTATTTGACTTAAACTAAGGTGGTCCTTTGTCAGCATACCTATCTAAATGTACAGAAATTTAGAAGGCTTGCTAGAAAACTCAGATAAGTTATTTTCTTGCCATTTTATAATTTTCACATATACAAATAAAAGATTAGCAGAGTTAACTCTGGTGTAAGGCCAAGGAAGCTATTATCTCAAGGAACTGGCATTACATATTTATTCTCTGAATTAAGCCTAATTATGGCTTCTGATTTTCAGCTTTAACAAAATAGATAGATAGATAAGATAAAGATAGATCGATACCCCATAAAACATTGGGAAAACACTATAAATGGTTACTTGTATCTAAGGTCTTCTCTACATGGAGCAGTAATACTGACTGCTAATGTGCTGCATATTAATTGGTCCATGTAGACACTGCTGGTGTGCACCAATGGTTCCCTACTGTGCTTTAATATAGTGGTGTTTGAAACAGTACTACATTAAAGTGCACTAAGGAACATACAAAGAGATTACTCATTACCGTATATAAAACTGCAAAGAGTAATGCATATAATATACGTTGTTCATTACAGTATATGAAAAGAGAAAGTCCTGAAAAACCCCATTTTTTTCCAGCATCTGGGAATTTTTGAGTTTTATGTAAAGATACACTGTGAAAAATTAAATGAATAAACCTGAAAAACAGAAGCCCTAATCATAAACATGGAATCCTGATGTCTGTTAAAGTGAGCTCAAATGGCTATTTCAGCACAAGAATGTATCATGGCAAAATGTCACTGTATTATACATAAACTTCCAAAGGAAATACTGTTGAATACACAGAGAGGGCCTAAGAAAAAGCCACAGCAATTCAGTTCTCTCTGCTTCTCTCACCCCTGGGACGACCTTTCACAATAAGAATTGTCAGTGCCTTATTTATAATGGCAGATCTCAGGTTTGATTCTGGCAGCTTTTGATCACTTGATGGCCCAAAAGCTTTCATATACAGAAGAATCTGCTGCTTCTTTGGCATCCTGCAGTGTGTTTAAACCTCAAAAGCAACTTTTAGTCCCAGAAGTGAATTACTGAAGCAGTGTAAACAAAACACAAACGTCACAAAATGATGAATATCTCAAACAAAATATCTTTGTCAGATGGATGACAACTTCACATCGCCTGAAAGGCATCTGTAAGCAACTGCAGACTGTAAATAAAATTCTGATTTACAAACTAAAGGTAAAAAGAAAATTAATTATTTCAACTTTAATACACTTTTTTTGGAAATGCATGAAAAACATATATAAATAAATAATATTTTTGCATATGTTCGAAGTTCCCTGCAGGTAGCCTCCTACGCAGGTGCACATTCCTGGGTCGCACTAATCTATGTAACAATGTAAATACAAAATAATTAGAGAATTGTCTTCAAAGAAGCCTTGTTATTCACTTTATTAATGTCATGTAAACAAATAAGCTTTGATGAATATGTGATAATGACAGTTGTCTGTCAGTAGAAATTCTTTCCAGGATGGATTATACTGATTAGGTAAGAACTCTATACAGATGCAATATACAATTAACTTTCCTAGAATTGAAATTTAGAGCAAGTCAGCTTTTTCCCCCCATCTTCTGAATAGATGCATGGTCAAGAGGATGCCAAATCATGCCTCCCCCCGCCCCCCAAAAAACTCCAAAAAACCCAAGTAGTAGCAGTACTGTGCATAAGAGATTTTAGCACAAAGATTCAATAACATTGGTTTGCCACAGTCAGATTTTCAATTTTTATAAATCCCTGGAGCTGTTTTAAGGTTACTATGGATGCCACAAAGCACTGGATCTATGCCTCAGTATAATAGATATCATGTATTGTTTTTGCAAAGAGCCTAAATAAAAACAGAATATTGCAGACTGATTGGCTTGGTAGTGCAACCTTTTAATACTGTCTATGACTACATTAATATACAAAAAATTGCTACAGCACAATCATTAGGGAAGAAAGAGATCTGGAAATGCCTGCTTCTTGTGAATTTACTACCAAGTTAAATAAGCAATGTAACTGAATATAAAGTACTATATTTTCAGTACATCCTTTAATCAAATAAATATGCCCATCAGAAATGTGATAAGTTTGGACAAAATCCAAAGAGATCTAAGAATACAGCTGACTATTTTAATGGATTTACAAGGCTTTTATTCAAAATCTTTAGACACATGCATGTATGGTACAAGGCTCCTTTCTGACTAAATCTATACTGCTACTTTGAGAAATAAAATTTTCTGAATTTTCATTTAATTGATCAGTGGCAGAGTACTTTATTCATATGTATAATGTGCATATGCATTATGGACTTACCTGCATCCCAGTCCTTTACAGATCTAAGATGTTTTATATATTGCAAAAAATTAATCCACATCCTTACCTATACTCTTTCCTGCAGTTTATGTTCTTTATGACAATAAAAATGTAAAACCACTTTAGACGTATCAGAGGGGTAGCCGTGTTAGTCTGAATCTGTAAAAAGCAACAGAGGGTCCTGTGGCACCTTTAAGACTAACAGAAGTATTGGGAGCATAAGCTTTCGTGGGTAAGAACCTTGCATCTGAAGAACCATGAAAGCTTATGCTCCCAATATTTCTGTTAGTCTTAAAGGTGCCACAGGACCCTCTGTTGCACTTTAGAAGTAAATGTAGTCATTGAAATATGAATGGGAAATGAAGCTAAGCAATATTTATTGCCAAATAAGTGTTTGATTATCATTATTAAGGAACATTTCCAGTCTTTTTCATTTAAATAACTGGAAAATAATCCCCTTTGGTATATTGAATGCTATTTAAATTAGAACTACTCAACAATTTGCATCATTTTGCTACAAATATTTGTAACCATTCTAAATTAGAGGGAAGCTAAAGTGTTAGAAGAAATGATATTCACAAAACTGGGGAAAGACTATGAATTCAAAGGGCTCATTCACGCCCAGGTTCCACAGAGAGAGAGGTTCTGCAATGCCCCAACAATGCACCTTGAGGGTGGAACAGAGCTAGCCACAGAACAGCTGCAAAAATGGAGAGATGGCATAGCCCAATCACCAGAAGTGTTTGCTGTTCCAGCATGTCTTAACTAAGTCCTAATGCTGGCAGGGTCGACAGTGCAAACACTTCCTACCTTTGCTACCTGTGATTGCCGCCCCCACTAGCACAGGAGGGTGCTAACTTCACCACCACAACCCCCACTGGCCCTGCACAAGCAGAAGTGAATCCAGTCCAAATACCTGATGCTCAAAGAGTCAATGTTGTATTAAAAGGACATACAGAAACAACAGAATTGCAGCATTTAGTTATGCTCATAGAAATCATATTTAAGAAAAATGCAAATATTTGGAAGCCAGGGAGCTATTTTAAAGATCTGCTAAGAGTATTCACTCCAGGAGATGGTTTCAAACATCAGTGGTTTTGAAAACAGAAAACAGAATCATCAGCCACTTCAAGCAGGTCTTGCTGTGACACCAGAAAGTCAATTCACTCAGTTTAGCAGCATTCAATTCTCAACATTTTGTTCTGGGTTTCTGTCAAGTTATTCTAGGCTGTGAAATTGTCAGGAATGATGGATGACTATCAGCCTTCTGCTATCTTCTTGCCTTCTCCTTAGAGATTTGCGGCTGCTGACTGCAAAGCAAATTCCTTTTCTTCTTTTTTTTCCCCCTTTTTTTTTTTGCACAACATGCCAAATGAACAACAGTAATGATTAGAAAGCCTACACTACAATTATTTTAGCACTTAACTTTGTATTGACAACTGTAAGAGAGAGCTCTCTAGATTGATTAGCAATGATATAGCTTCCTGCCTTTATACTGTAGCTTCAATAATTTCTTACATGTAATTTTAACAGAAACACTGGTTTTCCATTCCTTACTGTTTTAAAACTATACATTGCATTAATTTTGGAAAACTTTAAATAAAATTTATTATCCTAATTGTAACCAGTGTTTCATCAAACTGTATAGTACTTTTCATACACTCAAAACCAAACAAAAGAGAATAATTTAGGGATATTACACAAAATTTCATTAAGGAAGGGGCAGAAGTTTTGTTATTGTTCCAGTCCAAACTTTGTATTCCTCTCCCACGTAAATCTTGTTTGTCACACCAAATTCAGCCCTGGTGTATATTGAGGCAAGTCCATTGAAAGTGGCATTAAATCTGTTTACACATTGATTGAATGTGATCTCAAATCTGCAAAGCATTTACTACTGTGCTTGTGAGGAGACAGTTCTGGTCCAGAAGAGGAAAGCGACTTAAGGGAGGAGAAATGCCAAGTTAGAGCTGAATGAAAAACTTGATTCTTTGGTTCAGAGGCTGAACCAAAAAAATAAATAAAATTGTTTTGGGTCAATCTAACATGGAAATTTTGTTTTTTTTTTTCATCCAAATGAAAAACTGAAAATTTTGTTTTGGTTGGAATAAAAATGAGGTGTTCATCTTGATATAAAATTATTCTACTTAACTGCCAGGGGGCAAATTTGTCAAGTACACATGGAAATGGAAAAAAAAAAAGAACAAAATGCAGGGTCAGCTATAGGTAGTCAGAAAGTTCCTTCAAGAGGAAATGTAGCCAAACTCCAAACCTGGAGACAATGGACCTTTCTGTGCCTGCGTCCTGAAATAAACTGCTTGGTTTGCAAAATAAGCAAGGAGGAAGGGGCAAATAAATAAACAATAAGGGGTCATAAGAGGGGCAAATACATGTAGCTTGCTAATTATGTATGGTAATGATGGCAAATTTTGGCCAATCATAAAGCGATAAATTATCATAAGCAACTGCATATAATGCTTTGGTGTAAGTGTTTTCGTTGTTCTTGCTGACTTATGAGCTCGAACCCAATTGCAACTGAAATAAACGGATCGCCCCTCCCGGGGCTCCTTGCTTGGCTAGCTGTGTCCGTCTCTCCTTATTCCTCAGCTGGAACGGACAGAAATTTCTATGACAATCTCAAAAAAGTTTTTGTTTTTAGCATTTTGTTTTCAGCTATATCTTAACTTTTTTGTTTTATTTAAACAAATGTAGCTACATTTCTAAATAAAAAGATCAAAATATTTCATTTCTAAAAGGCCTAAAGGAAGCATTTTGGACTATTGATTTTTTTTTCAGCTGAAACTGTTTGCCAAATTCAACCCAAATTCGCAAATATTTTGGTTGATCTGAAACTACATTTTTCAGTGAAAGTATTTGTCTAACAAATTTCGCCCAGTTCTACTTGTGATGGCATAAATTGGGACATTCTTCAGACCCACAGCAATTATGGCTCACTCAAGTTTTCCAATTGTGTTCAAAATAACTGCACAATTCAACATTAACAATTCAATAGCAATATCAATAAGCCAATCAATTTGCATTGCTCTCATTTGCATTTGCAACCTTTTCAATCACACCTTCTCAGGTCAGGACAAAGGGTGCCAAGTGGTTAAGAAAGGTTAAGAACTTTAAGGATTTGAAACAGTAAGCCTCACTAATTAAAGAGCATCTAGATAAAATAACCCCAGAAGGAAAATATTATTACTTCAGCAACCATTACCACCACATTCTTCCGTGAATGCCCCTCTGGGATCAGTTTTTGGTCCATTTTATGTTTGGTCAGTATATACAGTTTATAAGTAGTTAAAACATGAACATACAGTATGTTGATGAAAATGACCATTTTGCTACTGTCCTGATCTTCCCTTTATTAACTATATGGTTTCGTCTGGATTGCTCATGAATAATCACTTTACATTACACATGGAAAAATAATGGTTTCTTTTCTCTAGGAAAAAAATTTATCCTGGTAGTAATCTTAAAATCCATTTGGTGACTTTACTTAAAGTTCCCTCAATCAGATTCCTTGGAATCCTGAGGACGTTCAGCACACATCAGTATTTACATGAAAAATAAGGTTTCTGCTGTACTGAAGTTCTCATTAAGAATTGGATGTTGTCTCATAAATACGTGCTAGTGGTACAATCAAGAATTCACATTTGTATTTCATCTAGACCAGGGATCAGCAACCTTTCAGAAGTGGTGTGCCGACTCTTCATTTATTCACTCTAATTTAAGGTTTCGCGTGCCAGTAATACATTTTAACGTTTTTAGACAGTCTCTCTCTAAAAGTCTATATTATATAAATAACCTATTGTTGTATGTAAAGTAAACAGTTTTTAAAATGTTTAAGACGCTTCATTTAAAATTAAATTAAAATGCATATCTTATCAGTTTAGTGCAGTGGTTCTTCACATGCGGTGCACACACCCCGTGGGTGTGCGAGATTCCCTTTCTGGGGGTCCGAGATTTTTTTAGAAGGTAAATCATCGAAAACACAAATTAAGCACCGACACATAAGTACAACTACTTTGTTTCGTCAAACCTATGTATTTATTAACATTATACATGTTTTAACGATTACTGTAATATACAGAATTTTACATTTTCAAGTTTTTAAGCTAATTGTAGTGTAATTTTTTATAAGGGCTGCAGAGCGCTGGGACCACGCCAGGAGCAGAGCCCTGGGCTGGCTGCTGGTACCCCAGGCCGGCAGGAGGGCTAAGCAGGGCCGGAAGCTCAGATCCCGGCTGGCAGGGAGCCGGGCGGCTGGAACCCCAGACCAGCAGTGGACTGAGTGGCTCAGTCTGCTGCTGGTCTGTGGTTCCATTCATTGGCTCCTGCCAGTCGGGGTCCAGGCCGCCGGCCCCGCTCAGCCTGCTGCTGGCTGGGGGTTCTGTTCACCAAGGCCGGCAGGAGGCTGAGCGGGGCTGGCAGCTGAGACCCCGGCTGGCAAGGGGCCGGCAGCCGGAACTCCAGACTGTCAGTGGGTTGAGTGGGGCTGGCAGACAGAACCCCAGACCAGCGGGGGCCTGAGCGGCTCAGCCTACTCCGGTCTGGGGTTCCGTCCGCCGGCTCCTGCCAGCCGGGGTCCTAGTCGCCAGCCCCGCTCAGCCTGGTGCCGGCCAGGGGTTCCGTTCACCCAGACCAGCAGCGGCCTGAGCAGGGCCGGCGTCCGGGACCCCAGTTGGCAACAGGTTGCCAATCCCTGGTCTAGACTACTGTGATACAAATTCATCACATCTTTTTCATATGCTTTACAAACTTAAATCTTCACAACTCATGAGCAAGAAAAAAAATGAGTTTAATTTTTGTGAACTTTTATGCATAAAAGATTACCCCTTGCAGGCAGAAAGGAAGAATATCTTGCAGCTGAGGGCAAAATTTGCTCTTAAAGTCTCTACGGCACTGATTCAGCAACCCTTACAGTAAATAATACTTACACATATAAACAGTCCCATTGACCTCAGTGGGACTACTTGCTTGAAAATGTGCTACTTAACATGGACATGGGTTGCAGAACTGGGCCTTAAATTTGCCACCAAATTACTCAAAAGACAAAAGTTCTTTCAAACAACTCACACAAAGTCAGATCAATCACTAAGAGTAAATTATTTAGTCCAGAGGTTTGTAATACATGAAGAAATGTAATATTTTACTCTTGGGGCATCTAATTTTTGAAATAATATTATTATAACTAATACTTAGATTATAGAATAGATTATAATCACTTAAGGAACCACTGTGATGATCTACTCTGGCCTCCTGCATAACACTGGCCATAGAACTTAACTGGATTAATTCCTGTTTGAACGTAAATTAATTCCTTCGTATGTTTTAAAAGGCATTTCATATATTTCTGCAGTAGAAGTTAATGTAAACACCTAATCAGGGTGGATTAAAATAAATGTAAAATAATAGGTTGTCATAATTTCAAATTTAAATTAAAAACGATCTATAGTAACCTAAGCTTATTATGATCTAATGAAATCAATTAAATAAATAAAAATATACACTGATTTTAATGGGAGTTGGGCAGATAACCTGTTTGGCTACTCTTGAAAATCTATAGGACGCCTATCTGCATCTTGAGAGACCTTTGAAAAATCTGACCCCTGCTGACCAGAAACAGTCTGTCAATTCACTAACTAGTTAATAATTCATTTGTGTAATAAATCAGTTACAGTAACTCCTCACTTAAAGTCGTCCCGGTTAATGTTGTTTCGTTGTTACGTTGCTGATCAATTAGGGAACATGCTCGTTTAAAGTTGTGCAATGCTCCCTTCTAATGTCCTTTGGCAGCCTCCTGCTTTGTCCACTGCTTGCAGGAAGAACAGCCCATTGGAGCTAGCTGGTGGGGGCTTGTAACCAGGATGGACCGGCAGCCCCTCATCAGCTCCCCGATTCCCTAAGTTCCCTGTGCAGCAGCCGCCCAGCAGGCTATCAATTGCCAGGCAGTTCAGCTGTTCCTTCCCCCACTGCCATGTGCTGCTCCTGCCCTCTGCCTTGGAGCTGCTCCCAGAGACTCCTGCTTGCTGTGCAGGGGGAAGAAAAGGGGAGGGACTAATGTCAGGGTGTCCCCCTCCCCCCTGCTCCTACACCCTGCTTACCCCTTCTCCATATAGAGCAGGGAGAGAGCTTGGGGCAGTAGCTGCTGTCTCAACTTCCTGATCCACTTAAAAAGACAATGCACTTACAAGTGGGTCAGCTTACTTAAAGGGGCAATGTGCATTTCTCTCTCTCTCTCCAACACACAAGATGTGTGTCTGTCTCTGTCTGCTATGCTGTCTCCCCTCCCCTCTATTCCTGCTGCCTTGTAGAGTGTGAGAGGCTACATTAACAACAATGTGTTAACCCTTGAGGGCTCAGCCAAGTGCTAGTTCATCATTTAGCAGCAAGGCATTCCCTGGGAAATATCCCGCCCTCTAACTTCACCACCTCAACCAAGCTTCACAATCATCATAGCTGTGAACAGTATTAAATTGTTTGTTTTAAACGTATACTGGTGAAAAACATTTCCCTGGAACCTAAACCCCACCCCATTTACATTAATTCTTATGGGGAAATTGGACTCGCTTAACATCGTTTCCCTTAAAGTCACATTTTTCAGGAACAGAACTACAACATTAAGCGAGGAGTTACTGTAGTTTTAAATGTAAATGTTTGGATAAGAAAAAAGTTTATGTAGCCAAAATATTGAAGGTAGTTTGATTTAATTAATACAAATACATTTTAAAAACACCGTTTTTGTACTTTAAATTGAATTCAAATTTCCATTCAAATGCAACATGACATGAATGCCAATTAAAATGTGTCTCGTAAACAATAAATGCATCATTCACCTTTTTCTAATATAATAAAAAGGTAAAAATTAAGCTAAATAAAATAAATAAATAAATAAGCTATGTAATTGCTTAAATAAATGTGTATGGATATAGAGTATCCTCCTGATTACCAAAAAGGACAATCATTTTTTGTGTGAAGGCTATATTTGATTGCAAATCAACATTTTAATGGTTACACTAATGAGAATGAAGATTTCTTTAGAAAAATAACCAAAAAGTACAAATGCAAAATAACATTAAAATCAAAGACTGAAATCAAGGTTTCCTGTTGGCTGACTTCAATCATGATTAAAATTGATGATTTAAATCACTCCACCTGCTCCTAATAAACGTCCTGAACGTCCTTTAAAATGTCTTTAGCGAGGATGTGGCATATAGCAGCTGAATGTCAGAAAGAGCAGTAAGAGACATAACACAGTCTTCTAATGAGAGTAAAATGTGATTTACACAATGATCTCATTATTTAGAAATAAACAAACCTCTTCTTGCTTTATCTTTTAGACTTAGTTTATCCCTGTTTGCTTTATCTCCATTTAGGTTTCAACTTTAATCAGAAGCTTTTGTATCCAAGTACTGTAGCAGCTACTAGGTATGTCTGCAATACTTGCATGCTAGTAGCAGTTTACCCAGAAATTTCCCATTTGCTGCAAATTGAAAGGTACTACACAAAATCATAGGATAAAGATAAGGATTTCCATCTCATTCATCAAGAGAATCATTTGTCATGAGGGGAAAAAGTTACACTATCTAATCAAGTATTAATTTATACTTTGTGCATTCATAACTTGTCTTATACCACTGGTAATACTGTTTGTGTGTGTCTAAAACTTCACAGACACCCTGTGCTCCTTTCTAGTACAATAAAGGCTCATCCTCATACTTGTAATATTACAGAATTTGACAACTGTGCTGTCTTAAATATGCATAGAAATGGAGAAAAATTGATCTTGTGTGCATGCCCGTCTATAGTATATGGAAAATGGGCGGTGAAGGGGGAGAGAAAAAGAAACAGACAACATTCTCGTTGATGCATAGAATGGACACCATTAAAAATGAACTAATATGCTGCCATAACATTGAGTTTATTGTGGTATTTCCTGTATTATGAATATATATCACAATAAGGTATTTACACTGTGTCAGAGTGAATGTTCTCTCTGTAACATGCTCTAGGGATTTAGAGATTCTTTCAGGGAAAGAATAATAAACAGATGCTTGTGGGGGCCTTCCAGGCAGCAGAGGACACCCCATAACCACAGTGCCCAAGAAGTTTGGGGGGAGGGATAGCTCAGTGGTTTGAGCATTAGCCTGCTAAACCTAGGGTTGTGAATTCAATCCTTGAGGGGGTCACTTAGGGATCTGGGGAAAAATCAGTACTTGGTCCTGCTGGTGAAGGTAGGGGGCTGGACTCAATGACTTTTCAAGGTCCCTTCCAGTTCTAGGAGATAGGATATCTCCATTTATTTTATTTATATTTTTTATTTAATACTACTAGAGAGTTCCTGAGTGGCAGGTATACCCAAATCCACTTCTCAGACCCTTTGGCAACATGTCCTTTATGTCACAAGCAGGTCTCATGGCTCACAGCTGATGCTCAGTTTTTCCACAGCACACATGTAACTAACTGCAATGCCCCTCCAAACTCTGCATATTTATGTGCTTTTAGAGTGTGTAAACACGCAACATCAACATTCATCAATGGAGCCACATGAAATATGCAGAAACAATCAATCATTCTCCTTCTCCAGACCTGGAGGACACCTCCTGACCCCCTCCACTGAAATGCTAAAAACTGTGAGGATTTCTTCTACCACCTTTGAGCTCTCCCCTACCAAACCCTCTGTGACCCTACACCTGCTCCCACTTGGATGTTTCCATTTTTGATACTCCGGGTTAGAGTCCTAGAGTATCAACTGGAGTTTGGATGTAGGTGCCGGAGACGCCTCGCTGTCATGCACAGAGAAGAGTCCTTAGCTCCTTCACATGCTGTGTGTCACATGCAGATGGCCTAATGCAACTCCTGTCCTTTAGTCAACCTGGGTTATGAGCTCTGACTGATCTGATTGTAATCTCTGGGGGGGGGGGGGGCACCAGGACACAGGGTCAGGTTCCAGCTCCTAACACAACCAGCAAAGGAACAGAGCAGGAGGCTTTCAAAAGTGGAATTGTGTAAGCAGGAGCTCTCGCTTGTGTGTTGGCAGAGACTTCAATCTGCTTCCAGGACTCTGCCTCAAAGAGCAGCTACTATTGGACCACTGAGAGCACGGGAAGTCAGAAATCTGGGAAATCAGGCCCATGCCATTCCCACTGCATCCACTCTCTTTGGCAGCAGACCCC
Organism: Malaclemys terrapin pileata; assembly: GCF_027887155.1. NCBI lineage: Eukaryota > Metazoa > Chordata > Testudines > Emydidae > Malaclemys > Malaclemys terrapin. Next base: position 101,910,369 of record NC_071512.1, on the reverse strand, counting down.
ATCTGAGATCTACAAGTACAGTTAAGATCGAGGAACCCACGATTAACGTTGGCCTGACTGGATCAAAGGCTTACATTTACCGTAAGTTTTTCTTGATCCTATTTGATACATACAAGGTAGAAATCAGTATTTTCTCTCACGTGTTCCCATTATAAAGCAGGAAATGTAAAACATTTTGGTTTGAAAGACAGACAAAAAAAAGATAGTGGATGACTTTAAATAAGATCATCTCTTCTTTTCCCCATCCACAACAACTTATTTTTCCATAACCAAAGGAAAACATTTTCTATGTTAAAAAATAGTGTCGCAGATAGTTATAAGCTCTTAGGGTTTATTCTGTTCTTTTGCAATGGTCGACTACATTTAATTTGTTATTGTTCAGTGCCATTTTTCAAATGCACAATGCCAGAGACATGTTGACACACGTTCATAAAAAACAAACAAGGAGTGACAACTAGAATAATAGGACAGCTAGAATATTAGAATATGGATGCCAAAGCTGTATTAGTAGGAAGTGCGTCCTGTGTTTAGTTTTATAATTCTTGGAAATCCCAGTGGATCTGAAAGTATTTGATCCTACTATAGGTGGTTGGACACAGACACATATTCAGAGTCTGCGTGCAGCAGACTGTATTCCACATAGAGTGTTCATTCATTAGTCATATGCCCTAGGAAAAAAATTTCCCCCTCAAAAACAGAAAATGAACCTCTACCATGATAAATTAGTTATAATTTGTATTAGGTTTGTGCCCCATGGCTCGTCCTGAATAAGAGTCCCATTCTGCTAAGCATTGTACAAACATACAACAGAAATGGTCCCTGATCCAAAGGGTTTACAGTCCAAGAAATGAAAGAATGTTTAATGTCATCTGCACAGGAATTTCTCGTTTGCACACCACTGGGCACTACACACAAAAATACAGGTTTATTTTATTTTCTTGTAACTTAGGGATGCAACGCTGGAATCCCAAGCTTCTTCAAACAGGGAGAAGTGCTTTGAGGATGGTATGAAGCCACCATATCTTTGGTTTCAAAAACAGAAGACTCAAGAGCACATAAGGGTTACCTTCCTGAATACCCTCTGTTATCATTGCCCAGAAAAGGGGATCTGGGAGAGTGAGAGAAAGGTGAATATAATTAGGGTACAGCTCTTATGATGAACTGCTATTCTATGCTTGTTCATTCATATTACAGCTCTTGGTTAAGTTTTGCCCTCACTCTGAGCCCCAACAATGGAAACACTTTGCTGCAAAATCTAAATGCAAAATTTTCATTTAAAAAAATATGCCATCCCTCAGAGCTTTGAACAAAATCTTAAATATGTGACCAGAATGTAATCCAGTGCACTGTTTGTTCCTGAGCCTCCTGACAGGCTGAAACAATTGCTCTGAGTGGTCTCAACTCTCTCTTTCATCTTAGTGATGCCAATATTAACTATTTCACTTTTGTTAATTTTAGCAGAAACACCCAGCAAAGGTTCTTACTCCACAAACTCCAACTGTCCCCTACCTATCTGCTAAAACCTCCTCTTGCCTCCAGACAACTTTTGCATTGCAGTTATTCATGTTAATAGTAGAAAATCTGCAGCACCATGAAAACAGACACTGTGGGGACCACAAAACGGATTATATAAAAAACAACCACTAGTGTAGTGATCACATTGCAATTACATTTTAAAAATGGGTCTTCTGTTCTGGGTGAAAATACCAGTGCCAGTGGTATTCCCTATTGTAAGGGAATTTCAATTAGAACAGCTTGAAGCCTGTTGGATTCATTTCGCTGAGGTTTGTATGAATAATTGTACAGTAGTTTCTGTCAGTGCATGGCTGCACTGGGTTAGTGTGTGAAATTCCCAGGGTCACAACTAGCTTCTCATTCTTTTTATTACAATCTTTATATGGGTGGGGCTCTAATTTACGTCACTGATATAAGACGCTGTGAGGACCTGAGCAAGACTCCCTCTGAAAAAAAGTCAGGCTCAAATTTTGTCTAGATCCAAAAATAGGACCACAGCTTTATTCAAGCTCTAGAACAGAGCTCCCTGAGAAAGAATAGGGAGCCCGTTGACTCACAGGGAGCTCTGTCCACAGCGACCTACATTCGGGGTGCTTGTGCCATTAAGGCAGCTGAGTTACTGTCTCACTCAGACATTTGCTAATCTGTTAATTTAACCATATGGTTTCCATTTCCCAGAAATAAGGTTTCTTTCACCCCAAATTGTATCTCATACATTCCACTCAGGAGGTCTAGTCTACTGCAACATCAAGGTAGTTTTGATGCATCAGGAGCACATTAAATTAAGTCAATTAGTGAAAATATGTGCAAATAAAATGGGACTGTAGTCAATAGTCTTTAAGCTGGTGTCTGCCGAACACAGATCAGATGGAGTGACAGAATTTTACCTGCAATCTCTCAAGATAATTGGCGGGGGGAGGGGCGGGGAGGAGAGGCAGCCAAGCTAATTGCTGGCACCTCCTTGTGCCGGATGTCCAGTGCAGGTACTCCATAGGGAAGTCATCCAGTGACCAGATAAATGGCCTGGTAAAGGACTTAAAAGGAGGTGCTGGATAAAGAAACAGATCAGGGGAGGGGACTCCCACCCCCATTCTTCTAGCCCACCTTAATCCTCCTACGATGGAGGTGGATGGTAAAGTCCAAGCCATGGGTTGGGTTGGGGGACCTAGATGGAAAATGAAGGGGGCTGGTGGAAGCCCCGGGTAATGATTTGAATAAATCTGGATTTGCCTGCACTGTACACTTTATCTGCTGGTTAGTCCCAGACATCTATATAATAAGGTTACAGCCTGATTAAAATCCATATCAAGTGTCTCTTGTCCTTTTTTTGGTATAAGCAAGCACTGGGACTGTATTCAATCGTCTTTAAGCTAGTGTCCTCTGAATACAGATCAGATGGAGTGACAGCATTTTACCTTAATCTCTCAAGAAGATTTGCTGCAAATAATGAAATCTGAGTGCACATTATAAGGTAATAAGCTAATTCTAGTGTAAAGATATGATTAACAGTTAGTGTTTCAGCCTGTTACTTCAATCTATAATGTTTGAGTCCTGTTCCAAGCTTTGATGTTAATTAGAAAGTCAGAAATTAAATGAAACTTGGTTAAAAAGGAAATTCAGACAATTTAAAAAAATCTAGCAACTCCTGTGCAAGCCAATATAACAGGATGTTTATCTCACAGCACACAATACCATTGCTAGATTACTGCTCCATTCCCAGACTAAAGCAGGAGAAAATGTGAGTTTTCTTAGTGTATCCAAATTACAGAGAAACATGTGCTAAATAAATTTGTTCTTTACCAATCCACTGTGAAAATTCACAGTATTCAACATGTCTCAAAATTTCCCATGTCTTATATACAGTGGGTGGACAAGTAGTTACATAGTAGGATGGAACATAAAACAATCTGTAATTGCTTCCAAAATAAGAAGGGATGAATCTTTAATTTTTTAAAATATAGAATTCTCCTCTATCCTCATCAGAGCATAGTGCTTTATAAGTTTAAATGATAGCACACTATTTTCTATTTCTGTTGGGGATTTAAGTTTTTGAGGTTATTCAGAGTAGAGATTGTATTACTCTTACCTGAGCCCTCCTGTTCTTCTGAATATACGTTTTGGTAAAATTCAGCTAACGCTTTAGAAATTTCTTTATCACCTTCATGAATTTTAAAAGTTGGGTGCTTAATTTTTTTAACGACCACTGTAGATGTCTTCCTTACCTAGTAGGACGGGAGTTTGTTGGCTTCGTTCCACATGTAAACAATCTTTGGTTCTCATTACTGAGTTGTTCACTTTTATTATTTAGTATGGTACAGAATGGTCTATATGTTAAAGTATATATAAATATTCTTAATCTCCTGTTTGCTTGTGTTGTTTTTTCAATTCAGTTTGAATTTTTTCCAAGATCTTTTGGTTTCTGTTCCCTTAACGTTTTTTCTGTCTGGATGCATAGTTAATTAGAGTATGAAACATTTTGGGACACTGATTCACCGCCTCTGGAAGAATCCCTTAGCACTGCTTACAAAGTACAACCTGCACTTCCTCATCTAGCTGCATTTCATGTTGCTGCGTTTTTATTTGGCACATTTAAAGGAGGTGAAGAATAGATTTGCTATTTACTCATGAAATAACTAAGAGGATACAGCAGCTGTGTAAAATGTAAAATCTTTATAAAGTTCACATAAGAAGATATAAGGAGTCGTTGGCAATGTCACCAAAATTTCCCGCCAGCAGGAGCTGCTTAATAAAGATACTATAGCAGCAAAGATCATTGCTTGAGTTCATGATACACAACTAAGACTGTTGGGACTGGCAATTGTTAGAGCAGCAGACTCCTGGGTTTTTCTCTTGACTGTCACTAATATGCATTGAGAGTCACAACTTCTGTGCCTCACCTCCTCATCTGTAAAACAGGGACAATACTTACCTGTCTCCCAGGGGTGTTGTGAGGTTTTAGCTAGTTAATATTTCTAAAGTACAGAGATTGTTGAAAGAGTCTATATAAATGCAATTACTGTATTACTAATAAAGCATAAGACTGGGAAATAAGACAGAGGAAGAGAAAAGAAGGATTATTGTGGCTAAAGCACAGGTATTCTATTCTCCGAGAATGTTTACAGGGTAGATTAGTGAACACCAGCTGGGTTATGAACCCTAGTACGCACCAGCACGTTGTGCACTAACTGTCCATGTGGACTACTGGTAGACAAAAAAGTGTCCTAGTGCACGCTGATGTAATCCTACACTACATCAACATGCACTAAGGACCTTTTAGTGGGCACCAGCAGGATCCACATGGACAGTTAGTGTGCAATGCGATGGTACTCATTAGAATTTACACCTCAGCTGGTGCACACAAAAGCACCAGGTAGCCAAGCCCTCAACTACTGTCGTCTTGTTCGAGGCAAACGGTCAACATGTACCTCAGTTTCCCCATCTGTAAAATGCATAAAATAATACTACCTACTTCACAAGTGGGTGACTTTATTAATGTAGGTAACACATTATGAGATGCTCGGATGGATGGTGCTGGAGAAATTCAAAGCATTCAGGCAAAATCCTGGCCCACTGAAGTCAATGGGAGTTTTGCCATTGACTTCAAGAGGGCCAAGATTTCACCCTTAGTTTTAGATCCATGTGAAAAAGATGTTGTTTAGACCCAACAAACTCAGAGGCATCTTTCAACCCTGCAACAAATAGGCTATTAGAGCAGCAACAAATGTGTTTCCCATCCCAGAGTGGCCTAGAAGAACCTTACCAAGAGGAGACTTCTCTCCACTCCCACCACAGCCACAAGAGGAGAAAATCTCCAGTGAATGTGAGCTGAATGTTAGAAACATGTATGGAATAACATTTCAAACAGAAGTCTGAAAGGACTTTTAGTGGGTCCATATTTTACAGAGTCTATTTCCAACAACACCTGCTTCTTTCTTCTCCCTGGGGGAGCAAGTCCTATTACTCAAGAGGGAGGGGGAAATAAAAAAAGAAAAACAAAATCCAGCAATCCTACCCTACATGTGATGCAGAAGAAAATAGTCACGTTAAAAAGCCTGACATACATTTTTAAAGCTTGCTCACATAGGTTTAAAGGATAATCAGCTTTGCCAGTAAATAAGCAAGTAAACAACAGAAGAGGGCAGGATAAGGAAAGGACCAACTCAAGACATGCCTTGGAAAATGAGAGTCTACAATTAAGAAATAAAATAGTAGCAGGAGGCTTCTCTGTTTTAATTGCAGATGTGTCTACATGAGTCATATGTGATAAACAATATCACAACAAACCAAATAAAAACATTCTTCAAGTTTATGTAGCTGTGAGTTTGTACTTTTCTTCAGTTACACAGTGATAATTAAGAGAAGACATTTGAAACGCCCACTTCAAAAACTGAACATACTTAATACAGGGTAGAATAACACAGAACTTAGTAAAGATGTCAGCTCCATCTAAAATCATAATTACTGTGTACAACTTGCTCCTGAGGGGTTTTCCCAGTTGAAATAATTGCATTACTTCAAGTTCCTTTTATTAAAAAAAAAATTATAGATAGGTATAACATGTAATTTTGCCAACAAAAATAGTGTTTTCCTTATTTCCAGATTTTATATTTCCCTGACAATATGCTGCAGACTGCAAGGGAAACAATAGCACGCTGCTAGGAGTAAACATTAAAGCTTTGAACCCAAATTATATGTAATTTAAACAGCTGTTCAAACAGCATTGACACTAGTAAACTTCTGAAGTACCTGATGGTATAAGTTTAATTTATGTGATCCTAAGATAGTATAATGGAGTTAGTGTGAAAAGTATTAAGTTACTATCTGACCCTATAACAGCAACGTGGACTAGAAACTTGGAAGTTACCTAGTATAATTGCTGTACCTTGTCTGTCTTGGAGAGTATACTACTCCTAAAGGTTATTTTTCATTGTGTAATATTTACATACAATTGAGATTCAACTTGGAAAAAATGCAAACTAACATATGGGTTAAAAAGAACAGGAAACAGATACTATGCTGAGAAACCTGGGAAGTGATAATGTTGAGAAGAATTTAAGGGTGATACTGTACAGCAGTTTACATATGCGTTTGGGGGTATGATATGGCAGTCAAAAAAAGGCAATGCAATTTTGAGGTACTAGTGCCTTCTCTTTATGGACCTGTTGTCCCCCAACCTGGAATCCTGCATTATTTCTGACCATCATGTTATCTGAAATTGCGGGCAGGGTGTGCGTGTGTGTTGTGAATGATGGAAACAGACAAACAAAAATCAGGACAACTACAAATGAAGAAACTGTAATGAGATCTATTTAAAGACTTCAATTACAGAGAATCCATTATTTACTCTAGTTTAAACCAGCAAGTGACCCATGCCCCATGCTGCAGAGGAAGGCAAAACCACCCACAGATCTCTGCCAATCTGACCCTGGGGAAATTCCTTCTTGATCCCAAATATTGTGGTCAATTGGACCTTGAGCATATTGACAAGACCCAACAGCCAGACTCCTGGACAGAATTCTCTGTAGTAGCTCAGAGTCCTCCCCATCTAGTGTCCCATCACTGAGCGTTGGAGATACTTTTTACTAGCAGTCACAGTAGAGTTATATACGTACCATTATAGGCAGTCTCATCATACCATCCCCTCCATAAACTTGACAAATTCAATCTTGAAGCCAGTTAGGATTTGGGGTCCAACTGCTCCCCTTGGAAGGCTGTTCCAGAACTTCACTCCTTTGACGGTTAGAAACCTTTGTCTAATTTCAAACCTCAGCTTGTTGATGGCCAGTTTCTATCCATTTGTTCTTGTGTCAACATTGGTGCTTAACTTAAATAGCTTCTCTCCCTCTCTGGTATTTGTCCCTCTGATGTATTTATCGAGAGCAATCATATCTCCCCTCAGCCTTCATTTGGTTAGGCTAAACAAGCCAAGCTCTTTGAGTCTTCCTTGGATAATCCTACTAGTCCTTTTCTGCATCTGTTCCAAAAGTTAATGGTAGATTCCTAGATTCTAAGGCCAGAAAGCACCACTGTGATCATCTAGTCCAGTGGTTCTCAACCCGTGAAAGGCTTGAGGCCCAATCAGCACACAGCTGTGGCCTATGTGACATCCTCAGGGCCATACAGGTAGTATATAAAATGATTGTGTGGATGCGACCCACATAACACAGAGAGCTGCATATGCGGCCCACAATGGTAAATAAGTTGAGAACCACTGATCTAGACTGACTTCTTGCACAACTCAGGCCACAGAATGAATTGCCCTCACTATTTAATTTGCTCTTTATTTCTAGTTTCAATTTGTGTGGCTTCAGTTTCCAATCATCATGCCTTTTTCTGCTGAATTCAAGAGCTGCCGACTGTCATAAATCTCTTCCCTGTGTAGGTACTTGTAGATATTAGGTATGAGCAGTGCTTAGCACAATGAGGGCCTGATTCCTGACTGGGGCCCCTAGGCACTGACACAATAAGTAATAATATTAAAGTGCGTAAAATGTGGTATTTACAGTCGTCACATGTGTTGAAAACAGGGGCCTGCTTCAACCTATTTCTTTGGCTGGTTTGGGGGTTTTCTTAAAAAGCAGGTAACAAAAACATAAGAATCTGAGTTCCATCAGAAAGGGTTTTGTTCTATTAGTAGCATCTGGTATCAAGTTTTAAAAGCATATATGTAAATATATAGAAGTATAACGTCTCTAGAATTATGTGCAGAATATTTCTCCGTGTTGCACTAAATATCAGAGTTCAGGACTGTTATAAAGAGAGAAATGTTTCTCTCTTAGGTTGTTCACAGAATACAAGCTTTTATCAAAAGCTATAGAAGCAACCTGAGTCTTTTCAGCTTCTTTCCATAACTTAAATCCTGGCACTGTCATAAAACATGAAGAAAAGAGCAAGTGCCTGACTTTGCTTCACATGTTACATGTCCAATAGCGCCTCAATATGTTGTTGTTTTTTGAAATGGAGCAGAGTTTACCAAACGCCAGGAAAGCAACCACTAACACATTTTTCCTTATTTAAAAGTAGAGTGAAAAAGCAGGAAGAGATCAGACTAAACTGCAATCCCCATGCAATCCAAAATTCTCCACATTCTATTCCAAGCGCAACTAACCCAACATACTGGATATTGGAGCTTAAACTGATGGCTACAATTGTATCTCCCAGTAATTTGCTTTATTACCATGATGCTGTTTAGCCTGTCCCTCACTTTTTTCTGAACATGATGTGACTTGGCAATCTAAACATGAGACTCATGGTTAAATTTCAATAGGTGGGCACAAATGAAAGCAAATCAAAGCCTTAATGCCCCTAAACTTAGAAGGATTCAGCATTTCTTACTTACATAAAGGTTGGATCCAATTTCAATCAACAGGCAAAACCAAAAAGCAATACTCCAAACCCCGAACTTTGAGAGAGTTAACATCTGATTTTGAACTCATCTCTACAAATTTCATAAATAACACCCCCATTTGAAAACTATTCTCTACCCCGTTAAGATATCACGAAAAGCAGGATCAACTGCAAAGTGTCTATTTTCTCATACATTTTCCATGGACACTAAACAGCCTCCAGATACATTGTACATACAAGAAACCTCATTTGTTAATTGAGTGCTCGAATTATTTACCAAAAGATCAGATTCTCTTCTCCCAAGAGCCACAATTTCCGGTGTTCACTCTACCCCCCCACCAAATCCGCTCCCAAATGCAGCTTTTTTCTTCTTTTGCCAAGCTTCTTGTGAATCACTGCCTGATTCAGGAATAAGAGGTGACTGATAGAGAAAGAAGAAGTTCATCGCTTGTTTTCTGCTTCTTTCCAAGGAAGAATGAGTATATTACACAGTTCGCAGTTGGGGAAAGCTCTTCATCTCATATGTTATATTTTCAATAAGATGTGCCTTCATCCAGAAAATAACCCCTGTGGTCTCTAGACCAGCTGCCTACTCTGTAAGGAAATTAAAAACAATAGAAATCAGTGAAAAGGGATGGAGAGGAATGAGTCATTTTGCAATCACCTCGATGCACTAAGATACCAAGAGGCAGTGCTTTAGAAAAGGAGCCCAAGTATTGTTTGGCAAAATTATTTTAGAAGAAACAAAGAATGACAACTTTTCTTTTTTATCATGATTTTCTTTTCCCTTTCCATGTCCAGTTTTATGTGGTTCAGCACTTTATTACTTTCGTTTTATATTTATTACATAACCTGATTACACAAAATAACTAACTATGATGATATTACTATTGACTAGGATATTAGAATAACCTTCAAAAGACTAATTCTTATATAAGACAACCATATAGATAGCCCTGACATCTACTCACTTGAATCACTTTCCTCCATTGGTTTTACAGTAAAGATCCAGCTACAGAATTAGGCTGGTTAATTATCAAGGGTGGCTTTTAAGCAGAGAGTGTATGACATTCTTTATATATGCACACATATCCACACACACATATAAATGACAAGCTAGCCTCATTGTAATGTAAAATTTGGGAAATCAAGTCAATGAATTCCAAAAGTTAAGGCTCAGATTGCAACTGGTCCTTGTGCAGGGGCCAGGAGTAGGGGTTAAAGAACAAAGAAGCTCCTCTTTGATTGTTATTGGCCCTTCTGTTTGGGCATCCACACTCCCTGAATAATCCTATGACCTGTTGCCCCATGCACTGGCCACAGAATGAGTCAAATACCACAGAGAGAAAGTGGGATCATCTAAAAGGCTGGTTCAGCCTTCAAACCCGCCTGCACCCCAGCTCTGGAACGTCCTGAGTCCCAGTGACTTGCGTGGTGCAGGTGTAGAGGACCTGCTCACAGGGAGCCTATTGAAGGATTGGGGCTTAGGTACTTGAAGGTAACACAGAGAAACACAGAAGCAGAAAAATAAAGCCAAGCAGCAGCCTGGCCCTAGATCTGCAGGGGTTTCGTCAGGTTGGATAGCGGAGAGGAACAAGGTACTGCACTGGTGAGGATGGCTGAACTAGCTCTCAATGTTTCTTTCAGAAATGGGGCTTTCATATCTAACCGCATGGGCCTCAGTTTGGACATTTGTGCTTTGGGGGCTTGACAGAAGGAGCTACAGGAACTGAGTCCTACCATGACTGGGGTAGCGGCTTCTTGGAACCCTTCAGTCACTTGAACCCACTGGTAGCCACAGGGGTAGAGACTAGTCTCTCAAACCTAGGATCTGAGTTCTGACTGGGTCTAGAGGGTCTAGTTCAAGGACTTCCTTTAGGAGTAGGAGACGCAAGCAAATCTCCCTATCCTTTCATGTTCTGGGAGCAAAGATTCAGCAAGTTGGACCCTGAGAAGGCAAGTGTCCTTCTCAGAAACACCTGAGGCAGCAAATGTGGTCGCCAGATGCCAGGAAGACAGCCAGGCAGGAAGCACTCTTCTTGAATCCTGGCTTCTCATGTTTCTTGAGTTCCTCCAGAATCAGGAGAAATCCCAAATCACTAACTATATAAAAATAAGCTAACGCTATTTCAAAGTACAAAGACTCATAGACTCCGAAGGGATTGGAGTGGTTCACATCTGTCCAGCTACTCGGTTGGAAGCAAGTGAGATTGTAAGGGTGCTCTGCCCCCTGATAGCCTCACCCTCAGTGCCTTGTGAACACTGAGGAGAAGGGCAGGGGAGCACACCAGCTGACACTGCTAGAAGAGGTTTTTACCTTAAGGCACCACAAGGTGGCATGTTGCCTATAAGTGAGAATGTTTGGAGCCACTCAAAGTGGAACAGGACTTTGTAAATGAACAAGATTGTAGCAAAGATAGAAGACTGCATCTTCTATTTCTCCTCCTAACTGGGGGAACTTACAAGACTGAATTGTTTGGCTAGCTGCTTGGGTCAAAAGGGGTAACTGGTGCTATTTTGATAAGACTAGGCTTTGGCCCCATGATTACATCTATATTTTAACCCAAAAGAAATCAAATAATCATTTAAGTACTTTTGTTTCAGAAATATATTGTTATATACTAACATCTGGAAGTTGTTTTCATTTTATGTCATCAGCTCCAGGCTTGATGAGATACAATGAGGATGAAATATGATAAAAATGAAGTGCCACCTCAAATGTTGGTGAGAAAAATGCAGAGCAATGATTAGAGTTTGATTTAATAAGATGGAGCCAAACTCTACCCTGTTACCCCAGTAACAATCAAAAGTAACTCTTATAAAGTTACCAGGAGTTACATGAATATTCCTGAAGACTTGTCCACAAATCCTTGTGGAGTAGATAAATGTTATAAAGTTGCATAACTATGATACTTGCTTGGAACATAGCACATTTTATCTAGAAAAGGCTGTTAAGGAACTACAGGATTTGCAGTTGTTGGAAGGTACTTGTCAAATGGGAAGTAGAAGAGTAGACAGAACTGAAGAAAGGTAGCCTGATGTCATTGGTAACCTTATAGCAGCAAGCCTTGAAACAGAGTGCACTGTTCATAAAACAAAAATACTGCTACATTTTAGGATTCTGGAACTCCACAGGAGGACATTATTCTTCACCTTATTTAAGAAAACGTGCACATCCACCCGCACGCACACACAGGCGGTCTTCTGGTTTCCCTAATACAGAGCACACATGGCAAGAAAGACAGCTTAATTCGGCTCACTGACTTCCCATAAATCTTAGGGCTTGTCTGCACAACCCCTAAGTCTGTGCTACAGGGGTGCGATTTGTAGAGAGCACCAATGTGTTGCGCTCTAACTCTGCTGTGTGGACCGGTCCATGTGGGCGAGTTAGAATGCAACACACTGGTGTGCTCTACCAATCATAGCCTTGTAGTCCAGACTCTAGCGCATCAATCCAGCAAAATCTTGTGTACAGGTGTGGAACAACTTGCTGCATTTAAAAGGCATAGGAGAGGCTGGTGGAAGCTGGTTTCATGCCCAGTACAATTTCCTCTTGCCTGAAGAGTGGGCATCTGCCAGCTGGAGAGTAGGTACCCCAACCTGGCAAGTCAAAGAAAAGAAAACTTAAATAAATCAAAGGGTGAATGAAAGTAATTACCAATATGGTTTATCTTTATCTATTTCTATTTTAATATCTTTTGCTGAATGTGGCCTGTGCTAAATGGCAGGGTACTGGATTAGGCCCATCATATGAAATGAGTTTGATATTTCTGACTTAGAACCATACAAAACAGATGGCATAGAAACACATTACAAGCTGCAGCAAGTAAAGACTGCACTGAATGCTGAACAGGATAAGACATAGTTTAAGAAAAAATGCAAACTTTCCTTTTTATATTTGTTTGTCAGGGTTTGTTAAAAAAAAAAAAAAAGAATATGTCACTAAATTGAGTATTTTCCATGCTGGATTTGTTCATGGTGGAGCCATCCAAGTTTATAATAAATCCTGATCCAGCAAACTTTTGAGAGTCCTCCAGTCTTTTTAACTTTAATTGGAGGGGATGGCACTCAGTATTCTTCTGGATGTGCGCAGCCCCTAACTAGATCAGGTTCCTAGCGAACAGAAATATTTTGCTATCTTTATCATTTCATTCTAAGTTTTTCCTGTAGTGTGAAGTTTGTAATGTTAAGGTCTAATTAAACGTGAAGTCTTCACTGCAGTTATAGATATAGTATATAATTTCCAAAAATAAAGTTGTTTTTCCATTGGACTGTGTTCCTCTTTTCTACCAAAAAGTCTGTATTTCTCCATTTTTGTCTTGCATTTGTCAGTTTTCCAGAGATAAAAAACAACAAGAAAACCCATGTTGTCATAAAAGACCGCCCACTTTAATCTGTGGCAAAATGCTTATAGTTGCAAGATTCTTGCATTATTATAGAAAGTCTACAAAGGAATGGAAACAAGTTTTAAAAGAACCACATTAAAAAAAAATACTTGTTATCTATTCTGTCAGGTGATAAAAAAAAAAAAGAAAAGAGCACCAAGAAGCCTGAGATTGAAGAGAGCCTTTGTTACCATAGCTACTGGGCAGGTGTGTCATTTTCAACTATAAGCACACATTTGATAAGAGGCTTCTGACTGCAAATGCACCTGAATAAAATAAAAAGAGGAGTTTCAGAAAAAGAAAAGGAGATAGAGAGACTGAGCTGTTTCACACCTCCAGCTTATCTCATAGTTGATGTGTTATCAAGTCTTTGAAATTTTCATCTAAACAAAGGAAGAGCAGATTTTTAGAATTTACTGGTTTGTGATCTCTCAAATCTGTTCACCCTTCACTTCACCACCTTCTTCCAGATTTTAATACCAAATACTGATGATAGATGGCAGTTCTAAACGTCTGAAAGTCTTTCAAACCTCTCTGACTTCATATACACAAGCTGAGAAATATTAATTTTCCCATGAAGAACTGCAAGAAAAATATTGAGAAAAAAAATGCACTGAAGTTGGTAAATAGCTGAAGGAAAAAATGCTGTTTAAAAAAAAGACTATTTAAAATGTATTTCTACAGATTTTTACATTAATGATACTTTTGATCAACCGAGCAGAAGCAGCATACTAGACTAAAATTATGCCAGACTTTACTGTATTAACAAAGTTCCATCACATCACTATGAACCATGAGCACAAGAGAAAGCAAAATGTCACTGTAAAAGTCAAAGATAGCAGTCACGCCTACTTTGGATATTCATGCTGCTGTTCACAGAAGGATGGTTAGATTCATTTCTAAAAATGTCATCACCGTTCATTCACTGAAAGCAGGTGGTAGTCTGTGTCTAAGAATCAAGCACATACATGTCAGACAGGTGAAGTAGTAAACAATGGGTCAAACAAATTCCTGGCTGCACTATAATTGGGGGGCCTGATTCTCCTCAGAGTAAAGTTAAATGGGTGTAAGTGAACAGACTCTTGCAATATTTTGCCACTTTGGGTTTTTATTCCAATTGCAATATAGAAGTGAAGAGGCACATGAAAATGAAAAGTGATTTTACAACAGTTAACTGACTTTATTCTGACTTCAGAAAAGAAGTTTTATTTCAATTAGGGGCAATGATTTTATCTGAAGTTGTGATTCAAGTGTGGTCGGAGTCATTCACTGATTGGAGCACAGCTCGTCCAAAGGCCGCATCGTCTCTGGCCTGTTGTGTGATCGCATAGTCCGTCGTAAAAGTGTGTATCGAGGACCACATTGCCGCTCTGCAGATCTCCTGGGTGGGAACCTGCACCAGAAATGCAGCTGAGGAGGCCTGAGCCCTGGTGGATTGAGCGGAGATCGGCGGGGTGGTCACCTTCGCCAGGTCATAACACTCCCGAATAAAGGATGTGATCCACTACGAAATGCACTGGGATGAGACAGGGAGGTCATTCATTCTGTCCGCCACTGTTACGAAAAGCTGGACAGACTTCCGGAATGGTTTAGTCCTCTCTATATAGAAGGCTGGCGCCCTGTGTACATCCAATGAGTGAAGCCTATGCTCCCTATCGCAGGAGTGCAGCTTGGGGTAAAACACTGGGAGGAAGATGTCTTGTCATTGGCTTGGTTATCGCCATGAGTAACGCCACCTTATAAGAGAGATAGAGAAGGGAGCACATTGCCAGTGGCTCAAATGGAGGGCCCGTATGCCGGGCGAGGACCAGGTTAAGGTCCCAAGCTGGGACAGGTTGACGTGTTTGTGGGAAGAGTCTGTCAAGGCCTTTGAGGAAACGGCTGACCATAGGGTTTGCGAAGACTGAGCAGCCGTCTATGCCCGGATGGAAGGCGGAGATAGCAGCCAAGTGGACCCTTATTGATGACAAGGACAGGTCAAGGATAGGAAGAAAGCAAAGAAAGAAGAAGTAGGACCACTGAAGACTATTGCCGGAGAGGAGATTAAAGACAATCTAGGCATGGCGCAATATCTCAATGAATATTTTGCATCGGTGTTTAATGAGGCCAATGAAGGTATTAGGGATACTAGCACCACTACAGAGGGGCATTCAGGATGGGGGATTTCCGTATCCGAGGTAGAAATAAAACTTGAACACCTTAATGGGGCTAAGTCGGGAGGACCGGACGATCTTCATCCGAGAATATTGAAGGAATTGGCGTGGGAAATAGCAGGCCCATTAGCGATAATATTTAATGAATCTGTAAACTCGGGGGTGGTCCCGTTAGACTGGAGAATAGCTAATGTGGTTCCTATTTTCAAGAAAGGGAAAAAAAGTGATCCAGGTAACTACAGGCCTGTTAGTTTAACATCTGTAGTGTGCAAGGTGTTAGAGAAAATTCTGAAAGAGAAACTAGTTGAGGACCTGGAGGTTAATGGCAATTGCGATAAATTACAACATGGTTTTACGAAGGGCAGATCGTGCCAAACGAATCTGATCTTCTTTGAGAAAGTAACGGACTTATTAGATAAGGGAAATGCGGTGGACCTAATATACCTGGATTTCAGTAAAGCGTTTGATACTGTACCCCATGAGGAATTATTGGTTACACTGAAAAACATGGGGATCGATATGAAAATCCAGAGGTGGATAAGGAATTGGTTAATGGGGAGAATGCAGCGGGTCGTATTAAAGGGTGAACTGTCAGGTTGGAGGGAGGTTATTAGTGGAGTGCCTCAAGGTTCGGTTTTGGGACCCATTTTATTTAATCTATTTATAACTGACCTCGGAACCGATTGCAGGAGTGGGATGATAAAGTTTGCGGATGATACGAAGGTGGGGGGCGTTGTAAATTCAGAGGAGGATAGGGATATTCTGCAGGGAGACTTGAATGAGCTTGTGAATTGGAGTATCAGAAATAGGATGAAATTTAATAGTGAAAAGTGTAAGGTGATGCATTTGGGGATGACTAATAACAATTTTAGTTACAAGATGGGGACGCATTGGTTAGAAGTAACGGAAGAGGAGAAGGACCTAGGGGTCCTTGTAGACCGCAGGATGACTATGAGTCGACAATGTGACGTGGCGGTGAAAAAAGCCAATGCTGTCTTGGGATGCATTAGGCGAGGTATATCTAGTAGGGATAAGGAGGTCCTGCTTCCGTTGTACAAGGCGCTGGTGAGACCACATTTGGAGTACTGTGTGCAGTTCTGGTCTCCCATGTTTAAAAAAGATGAACTCAAACTAGAACGGGTGCAGAGAAGGGCCACTAGGATGATCAGAGGAATGGAAAACCTGTCGTATGAAAGGAGACTAGAGGAGCTTGGGTTGTTTAGTCTGACAAAGCGAAGGCTGAGGGGGGATATGATTGCTTTCTTTAAATATATTAGAGGGATTAATACAAGGGAGGAAGAGGAATTATTCCAGCTTAGTACTAATGTGGATACGAGAACGAATGGATATAAACTGGCCGTGGGGAAGTTCAGGCTTGAAATTAGACGAAGGTTTCTGACCGTTAGAGGGGTGAAATATTGGAACGGCCTTCCGAGGGAAACGGTGGGGGCGACGGACCTGTCTGATTTTAAGATTAAGTTAGATAAGTTTATGGAGGGAATGGTTTAATGGTAAAACATAGTAGTCAAGGAAAACCAAGCAATGGTTGGTAAATAGTAAAATGGCTAACAGGGGTCAGGCTGGAGACTCTTGCCTATATGCTCGGGGTCTTACTGATCGCCATATTTGGGGTCAGGAAGGAATTTTCCTCCAGGGCAGATTGGCTGAGCCTCTGGAGGTTTTTCGCCTTCCTCCGCAGCATGGGGCAGGGATCACTAGCAGGAGGGTCTCTGCCGACTGAAGTCACTAAAAACAGGATGGGGGACTTCAACAGCAGAGTCCAGGGAAGGGGTAAGGACGGTTTTATGGCCTGCAGCATGCAGGGGGTCAGACCAGATGATCATAATGGTCCCTTCTGACCTTAAAGTCTATGAGTCTATGAGGTCCTGTTGTTTAACGTGAAGGAGGTAGTCCAGTATGAATGGTATCGGGGCGAGCGTTGGTGACTGACTGCATTGCTCCGACCAGAGAGAGTGCCTCTTCCATTTGGCAAGGTACGTTGCCCTCATAGAGGGCTTCCTACTGCCAAGGGAACTTGCCTGACTTGATCCGAGCAGGTCATTTCCGCAGTATTTAGCCATGGAGCATCCAGGCAGTAAGGTGGAGCGACTCTCGGTTCAGGTGCCGGAGGCAGCCGTGGTCCTGCGTGATCAGGTCCGGGACCAATGGCAAGCTGAGCGAGGTCACCGTGGACATTTCCAGAAGCAATGTAAACCAGTGCTGGCGTGACCCTGCCGGAGCTATCAGTATCACCTGGTCCCAGTCCCTGCGGATCTTGAGGAGCACTTTGTGGACCAGCAGTGTCGGTGGGAACACGTAAAGCAGGCAGTCCCCCCACAGGAGAAGGAAGGCATCCGCAATGGATCCCGGGGCTGTGATTCATGAAGGAGCAGAACAGTTGACATTTCTTGTTGCCACATGTTGCAAACAGGTCTACCTAGGGAGAGCCCCAGAGATGGAAAATTCAGCTTGCTACGTCTGGCCGCAGGGACCACTCATGGCCGTGAAAAGTTCGGCTGATACTGTCTGCCAACTCATTCTGTACTCCAGGGAGGTATGAAGCCTGCAGGTGTATCAAGTATTTGATGCAGAAGTCCCACAGCGCGAGGGCTTCCTGGCACAGGGGAGAGGAGCGTGCACTCCTGTTTGTTAATATAAAACATCCCCATGGTAGTGTCCATGAGGACTGAAATGCACCTGCCAGCTATGTGGGTTCTGAAAACCTGGCACACCAGGCACACTACTCTCAGCTCTCTGATATGGATATGCAGAGCGAGGTCCGCCTGAGCCTAGAGGCCATGAGCCCTGAGGTCTCCCAAATGAGCTCCCCAGCCCAGATATGAGGCATCTGTCACTAATGAAAGAGATGGCTGAGGGTTGGTGAAGGGCACTCCCGCACAAACTGCCTGTGGGTTGAGCCACCACAGGAGGGAGTCCAGTACCGGGCAGGACAGGGTTACGATGCCGTCCAGACCGTCCTGGGCTGGTCGATAAACCGATGCCAGCCATGCCAGGAGTGGGCGAAGTCTGAGTCTGGCATGCTGCAGTACATAGGTGCACGCTGCCATGTGTCCCAGCAGTTTCAGGCAGTTCCTTGCTGTGGTCGAGTGGAAATGCCTGAGACCCCGAATAATGTCCCCTAGTGAGTGGAATCTGGCTTCCAGGAGGTACGCTCTGGCTTGGGTCGAGTCCAGTACTGCACCTATGAATTCTATCCTCTGCACAGGAGACAGAGTGGATTTGGCCTCGTTGAGAAGGAGACCTAGCTGGAGGAAGGTCCTTCTTATGAAGTTGACCTGATCCTCCACCTGGGCTCTGGAATGGCCTTTGATCAGCCAGTCGTTGAGGTATGGGAAAACCTGTACCTGGCACTTGTGCAGGAACGCCACAACGACAGCCATGCATTTGGTGAAAACTCGAGGGGATGCTTGAAAGGGAGGACGGCAAACTGATAGTGACCGTTGCTCACCACAAATCTGAGGTAACATCTGTGTTGTGGAACTATTGCTATGTGGAAATATGCTATGCTATAAGACACTGCTAAAGCGCTTGCTACAGGAGTGAGCGATGTTCCAGCTAGCCATCACCAGCAGTAAGAAGGAACGGAGGGGGTAGAGGGTCGGCAAGGCACTATATTGGGCGCCATGAAGGTGCGACTCCAGGAGGTGCCCAGGCCGACCCAACGGACGGTGCTAAGGGAAAAATCTTCCGGCTGCCGTGCATGTGGCGCACACACACCTGGTTGGAATGGACATGAACAATCACTCGAATAACTTTAGCTTGCCCTTTATCAGCTATACTGCTCCTGGAACTAAAGAGCCACCATTTGAAACATTCTTATTTCAGCTTTCCTCTAATTTCTCATTGCTCCATTACTAATGCTTTGAAGATGCTCAGGGTCAGCAATACAATGGATCATTTCTGTATTCAGTCACGTTGTGCTGTATGACCTCAAGGCATCTACTAATTTCAGACTCAAGGGTGCTGGGGACCACCCTGTGTGTCTCTTTTAGAGTTGTGTAGATTCCTCTCTTCCTATCTCTTGTGAGTAATCCATGTTATTGTGAGGTGGACTCAGGACAGGAGACTCCTCATGTGTGCACTAGGCATACCCGTAAAATTGCACAGTGTTGGAGAAATATGTCCATGTTTCAGCCTACGCTGAGGCTGTATTCCAAGCAAAGAGAATGTAATCGTCAGACTCCAGAGATGCCAACAAATCTCACCCTAAGAATTATTCAGGTTGGTAAAACATTTCATCAATCCATACTGCTTGCAGTCAACAGCAGAAGCCAACATGAAGCTCTGCAAAGATCTTCCTACTCCACTGTAAAGATCACTCACATTCAGGAAAACTTCTCAGTCCACATTGCTGGCCAGCAGAGAAAGGTTGGATCAAACAGCCTACCTTCTTTCTATCAATTCAGAATATTTACATCACTGGAAGTAGTGGACACTCTGAAGAAGACTGTGTCCAAGCCCTGTGAATCTGACCCCTGCCCTTCCTCGCTTCATAAGACATGCATAGAATCATAGAATATCAGGGTTGGAAGGGACCTCAGGAGGTCATCTAGTCCAACCCCCTTCTCAAAGCAGGACCAATCCCCAACTAAATCATTCCAGCCTGGGCTTTGTCAAGCCTGACCTTAAAAACCTCTAAGGAAGGAGATTCCACCACCTCCCTAGTTAACTTATTCCAGTGCTTCATCACCCTCCTAGTGAAAAAGTTTTTCCTAATATCCAACCTAAACCTCCACCAATGTAACTTGAGACCATTACTCCTTGTTCTGTCATCTGGTACCACTGAGAACAGTCTAGATCCATCCTCTTTGGAACCCCCTTTCAGGTGGTTGAAAGCAGCTATCAAATCCCCCCTCATTCTTCTCTTCTGGAGACAAAACAATCCCAGTTCCCTCAGCCTCTCCTCATAAGTCATGGGCTCCAGCCCCATAATCATTTGTGTTGCCTTCCATTGGACTCTTTCCAATTTTTCCACATCCTTCTTGTAGTATGGGGCCCAAAACTGAACACAGTACTCCAAATGAGACCTCACCAATGTCGAATAGAGGGGAATGATCACATCCCTCGATCTGCTGGCAATGCCCCTACTTATACAGCCCAAAAATGCCGTTAGCCTTCTTGGCAACAAGGGTACACTGTTGACTCATATCCAGCTTCTCGTCCACTGTAACCCCTAGGTCCTTTTCTGCAGAACTGCTCCCTAGCCATTCGGTCCCTAGTCTGTAGCAGTGCATGGGATTCTTCCATCCTAAGTGCAGGACTCTGCACTTGTCCTTGTTGAACCTCATCAGGTTTCTTTTGGCCCAATCCTTGAATTTATCTAGGTCCTTCTGTATCCTATCCCAACCCTCGAGCATATCTACCACTCCTCCCAGTTTAGTGTCATCTGCAAACTTGCTGAGAGTGCAGTCCATGCCATCCTCCAGATCATTAATGAAGATATTGAACAAAACCGGCCCCAGGACCGACCCTTGGGGCACTCTGCTTGATACCGGCTGCCAACTAGACATGGACCCATTGATCACTACCCGTTGAGCCTGACAATCTAGCCAGCTTTCTATCCACCTTATAGTCAATTCACCCAGCCCATACTTCTTTAACTTGCCAGCAAGAATACTGTGGGAGATCGTATCAAAAGCTTTGCTAAAGTCAAGGAATAACACATCCACCGCTTTCCCCTCATCCACAGAGCCAGTTATCTCATCATAGAAGGCAATTAGGTTAGTCAGGCATGACTTCCCCTTGGTGAATCCATGCTGACTATTCCTGATCACTTTCTTCTCCTCTAAGTGCTTCAGAATTGGTTCCTTGAGGACCTGCTCCATGATTTTTCCAGAGACTGAGGTGAGGCTGACTGGCCTGTAGTTCCCTGGATCCTCCTTCTTCCCTTTTTTACATTAGCCTTTTTCCAGTCATCCGGGACCTCCCCTGATCACC
This sequence comes from Malaclemys terrapin pileata, assembly GCF_027887155.1. NCBI lineage: Eukaryota > Metazoa > Chordata > Testudines > Emydidae > Malaclemys > Malaclemys terrapin. Next base: position 101,889,011 of record NC_071512.1, on the reverse strand, counting down.
AGGAGTTTTCAAAGATAATGGCCAATGGCTCTGCAATCACATCCGCCAACTCCTTTAGCACCCTCGGATGCAGCGCATCTGGCCCCATGGACTTGTGCTCATCCAGCTTTTCTAAATAGTCCTGAACCACTTCTTTCTCCACAGAGGGCTGGTCACCTCCTCCCCATACTGTGCTGCCCAGTGCAGCAGTCTGGGAGCTGACCTTGTTTGTGAAGACAGAGGCAAAAAAGCATTGAGTACATTAGCTTTTTCCACATCCTCTGTCACTAGGTTGCCTCCCTCATTCAGTAAGGGGCCCACACTTTCCTTGACTTTCTTCTTGTTGCTAACATACCCGAAGAAACCCTTCTTGTTACTCTTAACATCTCTTGCTAGCTGCAACTCCAAGTGTGATTTGGCCTTCCTGATTTCACTCCTGCATGCCTGAGCAATATTTTTATACTCCTCCCTGGACATTTGTCCAATCTTCCACTTCTTGTAAGCTTACTTTGTGTGTTTAAAATCAGCAAGGATTTCACTGTTTAGCCAAGCTGGTCGCCTGCCATATTTACTATTCTTTCTACACATCGGGATGGTTTGTTCCTGCAACCTCAATAAGGATTCTTTAAAATACAGCCAGCTCTCCTGGACCCCTTTGCCCTTCATGTTATTCTCCCAGGGGATCCTGCTCATCAGTTCCCTGAGGGAGTCAAAGTCTGCTTTTCTGAAGTCCAGGGTCCGTATTCTGCTGCTCTCCTTTCTTCCTTGTGTCAGGATCCTGAACTCTACGACCTCATGGTCACTGCCTCCCAGGTTCCCATCCACTTTTGCTTCCCCTATTAATTCTTCCCGGTCTGTGAGCAGCAGGTCAAGAAAAGCTCTGCCCCTAGTTGGTTCCTCTAGCACTTGCACCAGGAAATTGTCCCCTACACATTCCAAAAACGTCCTGGATTGTCTGTGCACCGCTGTATTGCTCTCCCAGCAGATATCAGGGTGATTGAAGTCTCCCATGAGAACCAGGGCCTGCGATCTAGCAACTTCTGTTAGTTGCCAGAAGAAAGCCTCATCCCCCTGGTCTGGTAGTCTATAGCAGACCCTCACCACGACATCACCCTTGTTGCTCACACTTCTAAACTTAATCCAGAGACTCTCAGGTTTTTCTGCAGTTTCATACTGGAGTTCTGAGCAGTCATACTCCTCTCTTACATACAACACAACTCCCCCACCTTTTCTGCCCTGCCTGTCCTTCCTGAACAGTTTATATCCATCCATGACAGTACGCCAGTCATGTGAGTTATCCCACCAAGTCTCTGTTATTCCAATCGCATCATAGTTCCCTGACTGTGCCAGTACTTCCAGTTCTCCCTGCTTGTTTCCCAGGCTTCTTGCATTTGTGTATCGGCACTTAAGATAACTCGCTGATTGGCCCACTTTCTCAGTATGAGACAGGAGTCCTCCCCTCTTGCGCTCTCCTGCTCGTACTTTCTCCCGGTATCCCATTTCCCCACTTACCTCAGGGCTTTGGTCTCCTTCCCCCGGCGAGCCTAGTTTAAAGCCCTCCTCACTAGGTTAGCCAGCCTGCTTGTGAAGATGCTCTTCCCTCTTTGTTAGGTGGAGCCCGTCTCTGCCTGAGCAAGTAGGGCCTCTCATGACCAAAATAGCCAATGCTTCATACTCAGTGAATGACACTTCTCTTCCTCCTTGAAGCACACAATAGTCCTTCCAACACTGAAGAACCCACTCTTGATACATCAGATCTAGTTAATTACCACCCATTGTCAACCCATCCATTCTTGAGCAAGCTCATAGAGAATCTAGTTAAAGGCCACCTACAAACGCATATAACTGAAGCCAACATCCTAGACTTAGCACAATCTGGATGCAGACCAGGACTCAGTACAGACACAGCATTAGTGTCTCTGTTGGATGATCTGTTGCTGTCAGTGAATGGAGGTTGGATACCCTTTCTCATTCTCCTGGACCTCTGTACAGCTTTCAGCATATTTGATCATGCGATCCTACTGAGACACCTGAAGGAGACTTCAGGATACCATGAGAATTAATTGAAAGAGTATGAATTTTTCCTGGAGAGATACACCCAAAGGGTGGTTTTGGGAAACTACACATCCACCTCCAGACCTCTCACATCTGGAGTCCTACGAGGATTAATTCTCTCTAGTCCTATTCAATATCTTCATGCAGCCACTAGGAACTGGAAAAATCTCAAACTCAGCTGGCAACAGTACACCACCTCTTTCTTTCTCCAAATATGGTAACACTACTGTCACCAAACCAGCCCGTTGCTTGGCCAATATCACTTCATGGGTGAACAGCAGCTGGCTGATGCTGAACTTCAGGAAAACTGAGGTATTGCTGGTAGGTAGAGGGGAACACCTTGAGGACTTGGACCACACTGCAGTCTCTCTGATTTAAAGATACACACTAACAATTGTTTAAGTCAGTCTGCAGTTTAGGAGTGTTCCTGAATTACTCCCTGATGCTCAGCTCACATACCAGCATCTGTTAGTAATGCTTTCTACCATCTGCAGTTGGCTAGGGGACTCCATTCCATCCTTGCAGATGATGATCTGGCCTCAGTAACACATGGCTTCATGACCTCCTGGTGGTACTTCAGCAGTGCAATATACCTGGGCATTAAACCATCGGCCCTTAGGAAACTCCAATTAGTACAGAATGCTGCACCTTATCTCCTCAGCAACGGAGGCTACACCATGAGCACATCAAATTTGTCCTCCGATCTCTACAGAGGTTTCCTGTAAAATATCGAGTCAAGTTCTTTGTCTTCAAGCACTCTGTGATGGGGGCCCAGGATATCTAAAAAGATTGCTAAAAGCCCCAGAACGGAGGGCCATGGACAACAAGTCTGCTCTCCTCAGGCACACAATAGAGCCATTTACAGCAAGAGTGAAGCTCATTTGTACAGGAGACAAAGCTTTCTGAGGGGCCAATCTGAGACTGTGGAACAAATTCCCCACAGGATCTAAGAACCATCTCAAACATCACCACACTACTCTATGTGCAGAGAACACTTTTACCTTACCTTTAGCCAAACAAATACACACATACAAAACACAACCAACACATAGCACAGCAGTCACCGAATAAATTCTTTTTAAAGTCACAATTTCCCTCTTGGGGGAAAGGGCGAAAGACAGAATCACACATGAGGAATCATAGTAATAAAGGCAATATAAAATACAGGACAGGTACAAACTTATTTACAAATACAAAATTGCATGGTTTCTAATGTTACTGTCAAATAAAATGGAAGACTAAGTGGACGACAGCATATGCGGGTGGCAGAGAATTCTGGCCTCCTTAAATGTAAGAGAGAGAGGATGAGCTATGTCCCACATCTTTAGTTTTGATTGCATTATTGTATGGCTGATTCATTAAAGCTGTTATGGAACAAATCTCAGACTTAGGTCAAAGGAAGAGTAAGTAATAACTAGTGCAGATGCAAGAAGTCAGTGGTATTATGTTCTTTCCTTTTTGGAATTTAAATTCTGCATTTAGCATTGGTAATGGTTGAGAGATAATCCCTAGAACCACTTAAGAGAGAGAATTTTGTTACTGCTTGTCCTTATCTGGATAATCAAATAATAAAGGCCAACTGGCTACCAAAGCAGAGCTTCCATGCTAACTTTAAAATACTTTAAATGTAATTTGTTCAGTAAACTGCAGTACATTAAATTTCTATATTAAGTAAATTATAAGGAAGAGTGCACTTTGCAAAATTAAAAAGTGCTCCGTTAACTTATCTATTATTCCTCTGGGAAAGTTTCCAAAATGTGCCTAGTACAATTAGATAACTTTTTTTATGGACAGTGTATAGCTGGGAAAGAATTCTTGCAGCTCAGCAAATGTATTTCCAATATTATTGAAGCCTCCTTTATATTTTCCAAGGTGAAACTCTGATGACAAAACACCATTTTTCTAGGTTGTATGGGTAGATTGAAAACTTTGAGATAAAAGTAACTACGTAACTCACTATCTGGAGATTGAAATCAAAGAAATATTGATCACTTGCATACTTTTAAATGAAATCAACCTTTTTTAAAAGTACTCTTTAGAAATGGACTTGGGATGAAAGTAATTGGGACACATGCAATAGCAGATTTCAGTAGATCATAGAACGGGAAGGGATCTATGTCCCCTGCACACATGGCAGAACTAAGTATTATCTAGACCATCCCTGACAGGTGTTTGTCTAACCTGCTCTTTAAAATCCCCAATGATGAAGATTCTACTACATCCCTAGCCAATTTATTCCAGTGGTTAACTATCCTGACAGTTAGGAAGTTTTTTCTAATGTCCAACCTAAGCCGCCCTTACTGTAATTTAAACCCATCGCTTCTTGTCCTATCCTCAGAGGTTAAGGAGAACAATTTAGCTCCCTCCTCCTTGTAACAACCTCTTATGTACTTGAAAACTGTTATCATGTCCCTTCAGTCTTCTCTTCTCCAGACTAAACAAACCCAATATTTTTAATCTTCCTTGATAGGTCATGTTTCCTAGGCTTTTAATAATTTTTGTTGCTTTTTTCTGAATTATAGATCCTTACCCTACTGCAACTGACACATCACCTTCATCATATACTGGATAAGAATGTGTTTTCAAAGAATTATTTTTACCCAAATAAAAAAAAAAGATATTTTACAAGAGTGTGAAGAAAACCTAGCTTTTATTTGCTCGTGAAACCTGTCTCTGAGACAATTTGGAACCATCTGGACACTGAACCCTTAAGGGTATGAGTCTCAGATACACCGTGACTTTCATCTGTATGCACCAGCTGGCCAATCAGTGTTTTGTTGTTGTTGTTATTGTTTTTAAATCAGTTAATCTCTGCCTATTATATACCATAGTGATAGGAGCCTTATATTTATGTGATGCCTCCCTTTCAAATCTTAGGGGGACAAAGTCTGAGGAAAAAAGAGATGCAGTATTAGGGAATTTCTCATTAAGCCAAAGTAACCCTGCTAAAACTGATTGTAAGAACGGTAAAGTCAAGTCAACATTTCTCACAGGAATGTTATATCTAGCTACTTTACATCAGCTATGAGAAAACACATTGAAACCACACACCTGGAAGCTTATTAAAGAACCAAAAAAATGGTTAACAGGGATCATCATATATTCAGAATTTCAATTCAGGCATGCAGAGGACTGTGGAGCACTCTGCAGCTCAGAGGAGGTCAGGGTAGGATGGATTCTCCAGGGACCAGGAAGATCCTTATTTGCTGTGAGGGAAATGGTGCTAGTTGGGAATCAGATAATATCTACTGTAGAGTATCCGGGCTTCTGGCAAGTAATGAGACTATTAAAACTTAGGTATCAACTTCCCTCCCAAAGTGTTTTCCCCTCAAAACCTATGAGCCAAGTCACAAGTGAGCAGAATTGACTGCAAGTGATATTAATTTTAGATATGGGGAAAGCGGTGGACGTGAATCAGCAGTGTGCCCTTGTTGCCAAGAAGGCTAATGGCATATTGGGCTGCATTAGTAGGAGCACTGCCAGCAGATCGAGAGAAGTGATTATTCCCCTCTATTCAGCACTGGTGAGGCCACACCTGGAGTATTGCGTGCAGTTTTGGTCCCCCCATTACAGAAGGGATGTGGACAAATTGGAGAGAGTCCAGCGGAGGGCAACAAAAATTATTAGGGGGCTGGGGCACTTGACTTATGAGGAGAGGTTGAGGGAACTGGGTATATTTAGTCTGAAGAAGAGAAGAGTGAGGGGGGATTTGATAGCAGCCTTCAACTACCTGAAGGGGGATTTCAAACAGGATGGATCTAGACTGTTCTCAGTGGTTGCAGATGACAGAACAAGAAGCAATGGTCTCAAGTTGCATTGGGGGAGGTCTAGGTTGGATATTAGGAAACACTATTTCACGAGGAGGGTGGTAAAGTACTGGAATGAGTTACCTAGGAAGGTGGTGGAATCTCCATCCTTAGAAGTTTTTAAGGCCCGGCTTGACAAAGCCTTGGCTGGGATGATTTAGCTGGTGTTGGTCCTGCTTTAAGCAGGGGATTGGACTAGATGACCTCCTGAGGTCTCTTCCAACCCTAATATTCTATGATACTATATATGCCCTTTTGGACATGCTCACATAAAGGGTATATTGCCACATCAGAAAACCAAGTGTGGTTCTGAGATAATTATGCTTTACATAATTACTTCACAGTATAATGCTTCACAGTAGCACAGTTATTCTGAGAATATTGTGCTACCATGAAAGTTTTTTATTGGCTAATGATTGTAAGGTGTACAGTAAGATGCTTTCTTCACATCCCGTATAATTTTCAAGAATATTTTTTTTAAAACAAATTGCAACAAGTCTCCTAGAGAGTGAGACATGGTTGCAGTCAGTTGGATACTCATCACCTACAAGCACACTTGCACTGTTCTCTCCAAACTGCGTGGGCAGGAAGCAGAAAGGTCTCTTCATGAACCAGCTCTCCCAGGAAATAGCCACAAGGTGGAACTTCACATATTACATGTAGAAAAGTCTGATGGAGAACAAACAAGCTTTGATACTTTTTTTGCTTGGAGACAACTGGAGCCTGGCAGACATTGTCATTCACATTCTCAAGCCCTTTGAGGAGTTAGTTTGAAAGATAAGCTCCAGAGTGCTTGCATATTTGTCATGGTACCAGCTGTCAGGACTCTGACAGTCTTATCTCAGCATGCAAGTGCTGGATCAAGCCAACAAGGCCATGAAAAAGAAAATGTCTTTTTGAGCAGTTTAACGGTAGGTAGTCAGGAAAGAGACTGTGTAGCATGCATGCTGGATCCTCAATTCAAGCCCTTCACCTTCAGCTCTGAATTTCACCAAGACAATTCTGGGGTTATCACACATAGGCTGGAGAGTATCAGGGAACCGCCGGTCATCTGAGAAGTAATAAAAACCAAAGAGAATGTGTCATCAAGCCCACTTGGAAGCTTCATGTGTGAAGAGGTACTTGGAAAAGATCATGACTGAATCACAAGCGACTACATATTCTGCCAAATCTTAGTTTGTGCTCTACCTCACTGAGCGTACTATTCCACATAGAGGAGGCCATCATGAGTGGCAGGATAATCATGCTAGTTCATTGCCACATCTTGCAAACCTGGCTTTGTCTTACCTTGGAGCTCTTCCCAGCAGCATTCTCTTCAACAGGCTCTTGAGCTACACTGAAGAGGTTACGTCTGAAAACAGATGCCAGCTCTTGCCAGAAAATGCAGAATAGTTCATCTTCTTGAAATGTGATCTGCCCACACTGGATTTTTAATACTGATAGCTATTTGTAATTCTTCACCAGGTTTTCAGAATGCTTGTGTATACTATTTATAAATCAAATCCACAGAAAGTTTCTGGTAACTAGTATTGCATAAACTAAAGCACTTCCCAAGTATTCTCCACTGAATTGCTAGCACTTAAAACTAACCACTATTTTTAATACAAATTGCTGTTCTACTTTTAACCAAGAAACACACATTTAGCATACACAGTAAGTAGTGATATAGCAACTGAATATAACTAAGTTCATTTTTCCACATAAAGTCTGAATATTTCCTACACATTCTGGGATGCATGTTGCAACCTAGATTTGGATTCCAACTACTGGTACATGGAAAGCATGTAGAAGATTGGTTTTTTTTTTTTTTAAATGTGTGATCTCTACAATTTTACTTGCTTCAAATTTTGATTTAGTAGGCGAGTTATAATGGACTGGTGTGGAAAGTAGAAAAAAATTATTTTTCTACATCATACTCCACCTCAGCCTGGATGGATCAGATGGGATAAATAGCTTGAATTTAAGAAGGGGACTGAAGTAAACAGCAATGATTAAATCCACACCCCACCAGACAGGATATCTCAGCTAAGAGCAGCTGAGACAGCATTCCACATGCCCCTCTTTCCACTCCCTTCACCTGCAGAGGCTAGGGACTGTAGCTTCATTCCCTCCTTGCTTTTCCTCTCTCATTCGTCTTTCCTTGTGCTGCTTGGAGTGCAAGATAGACAGGGGGAGAGGGTGTTATACAGTGCATCTGCATCCAGGGGCTTCTCTTACCCACCATGGAGTTATTAGATGATGGTGGCGGTGCAGGGCTGGTGACAGTTTCTCGTACAGGTGTGGAGAGAGGAAGGCAGTGATTCCCAACCAGGGTAGCCGTTACAGGCTTCCTGTTTCAATCCCACCCTTCCCACTCAAACTAGTAGCTGGATCTCCTATGATGCCAGGGACTTGGCTAGTTAATTTTGGGGTCTGGACGGAATTATTTTTTATGCTTAACCTGGCAAACTGATATGTGGATTTTTTCCACTTTCCACCCAGAAGATTCCTTTGTTTTGTTTTTTTGGGAAAGTGTTAAATTACAATTATCGCAATGTTAGAAAGTTTCAGGGTGGCTGGCAGGTTAGAAAGATTCCAGCTGAGTAGCTAGTGGGTTGCTTGGCAGTGGCCCTGGGCATTACCATGATACGGTAAGGGGTATGCCTCTATGTCTGGAGCAGCTTTGGACTCCATCTCCATCATCTCATGTTTCCTACCCCAGCATGGAACCAAGGAGGGGGTGAGAGACTGCTCTGGTCTACACTGGGGGAGGGGGGAAATCAATCTAAGTTACACAACTTCAGCTACATGAATAACATAGCTGAAGTCAACATATTTAGATCAACTTACGGTGGTGTCTTCACCACGGTGAGTCAACTGCTGCTGCTCCCCCATCGACTCTGCTTGCGCCTCTCACAGTGCTGGAGTACAGTAGTCAACGAGAGGGGGGTCAGGGGTTGATTTATCGTGTCTAGACTAGATGCAATAAATCAATCCCCGCTGGATTGATCACTGCCCGCTGATGCAGCGGGTAGTGTACACATGCCCTCTGGTTTCCAGTCAGGGTCTCTTGGCAGGCCTGAGGGTGTAAAGGAGACATGGCCTTCTCACTCACCCTTGGGTTTATATGAGGAGTCATTGGGGCCAGCTAAACAGTAGCATTGGAAAAAAACCTGCTGGGTAGTTGGGGGTGATTTACCCACTTATTTATTGCTACATAAAGTTAAACAAAGAATTTCTGTGTCTCGTTGTTTCTGTGTCCACTTGAAGACACTCCAGAGAAAGTTCTCAGAAGAGAACTGCTTTGCAGACAGTGAGTACTGACTGTGTGGCATTTCCATCCAACAAGGGAACTTCACTCTGATACATGCCAGGTGAGTGTTGATCCTTAAATGAAGAATTGTGTTTTAATGTGCAGTGTTTTGAGATTCTAAACAAACAAGACTTTGAATAATTCAGATTATTCATAGCTCTTCTCATTACCAGGCTGAATATTGCCAAGAAAGAGTCAAACAGTCCACTCTATGATTTCAAAGTAGTAGTCCCCAGGCATGAATTTAAAACGGGTTTTATTAATACAAACAAATCCTGGCTAATACAAACAAACAGTTAACCAATAACCCAAAGGACCTGGTTCTCATGCTATTTCTCAATAATCAAGGCCAACACATGGATCTTTTCTAGGTTTGTGATTAAAACAATTTTTGTCACATTCAGTCCTAGTCCCCAGTCACTTTGCAGTGCTCTGCAGGACATGTTTACTAATATTAAGATGAACACATTTATTCAGAACACCCTGTTCTCTGAAAAACAAAAACACACCCAACATGAAAAATCATGCATTTATAAACACCTCACCATAGCAGAATTATAGTGGATAGTTAAAAAATTACTGTTCATTACATGCACACAGACACACACATATGCAAGGATGTAGCCAGCCTGATGACGGTCTGTGGCAGGAATGGGTTCATCTACACCCACTAAGGTAAAAAACAGATCTCCTGGGGGCAAAATCAAATGCAAAGTAAATAGAGTCTTGCAGCCAGAGTTCCAAAGATATGCTTCCTTTGGCTGAGGTGAATGAGGCTAGGATTTCAACCTGTGTTTAAACATAAATTAGGGGGCTCCCTCCAGCTAATTTTACTGTCTTCTCTGATTCTGTGTCTTGCCAAATCTGTTCCTTGTTTCAGCTTTATGCTCAAATAAATAATTGCCTAAATCTCTCTTTTCTCCTCCCTATTGATTCCTATGCAGAGGCCTCATGTAAATTCCTTTGCACCATTTAAGCGTTAAGTGTGACCCCAGTGGAGTGTTGGGCTATTCAACTGCACAAGGATGAATTTCACGCTTACTGGACAATCATCTCCAATTGATCCCCCTCCCATTCACTCTCAGGGGCTGGGTTCCACCACATCCCTGGAGTGAAAGGAGACAATTGTTTTGGTAATGCCCTGGTACCCAGAGCATGGGGTCCACTACAACCATCGCACCAGAACATACACTTCTCTTCGGTATTATGCAAATTAGCAAAAAGCATTCACAGAGCTACAAGTTTGACACTAGGTAATGCTAGCAAGTTGTACCTTGAGTCCCTTTTCCCCCACAACCTAGTTTTAAACCAGTTTTTAATCACTCATCAATTTCCTATTGCCCAAAGGGCAAAAATGTCTCTGTTCTAATTAAGACAAGCTATCTAGAACATATTTACATAGAACCTAAGAATTTAGATATTTTAATTAATGGGCTTGATGAAGATAGCTCTAAATTATCAGATTACCACTAGATGCAAAGTTGTTTTCTGATTGTCAAATAGAGGAAAGAGCTGCCTGCTTGGAAAAAAAAATCATATTAATATAAGTGAAAGAGGATTTTTTTATTATTATTATTTTTTTTTTTTGGTGAAAGAGACAAGAGAATTTATGCCATAGCTGAGTAGTAAATGCTCTTTGCAGACTGACTTCTGGATTTAGGTAGAATTTTTGAAGAACTGCCACATGTAATTAAGGGTAATCTTTCTTATTCAGTCCACAAAGGGCTGTCTGAGGAAGAGGATGTTATACATGGGTTCCTCTCTAGACACCTGCTGAGAAACTGATAGTAAAATTATTTTTTTTAATGAGCCATGTGAAGAATTTCCAGGACAGATTGAGGCCAAGAGTAGGCTGCCAGGATAATTTGGGCTTGCTGTTGCCTCGTCTTTTCCAATATTATGAGAAATCATGGGCCAAAGAGAGCAAACACATGAGGAATTTCAGCTATGACTTAGAATAAGGCTCTGCTACAATTATTTCCCTGTCCTGAAAACATGAATGATCTTTAGATATTGAGGTATAGTATGGTGGAGTCCCCTATTTTAGAAAAATAGATAGGGCAGTCATAGATGAGGCACACTTGTGGGTACTTACACTCCTCATCTGAATATCCAAACATGGTGGACTGAATCCAATATGTACAGATGAGAGTGAATCGAGGAAAGACCTCCACAGATTCCATAAATATTCTAGGGCTTCTTATGACTCCTTACAGTTTTAGAAAGCAATTTGCATGGAAGCATCTATTTTGATCTGTAAGAACTTCCTTTGAATAAACTCTCCGAAAGCCAAAGGAAGTGAGTGTTGTTCCCCTCTCTAAACATTGGTGGAAATGGTCCCAGCTGAAAGCGTCAAGTTAATTGGTACAATATAGGATGAGAAACCCAAATGGCATAAAATTGTTTTAATGTCCTAACTACTAAATTCAAATTTTTAAAATAGCACCAAAGATTATTCAGCTAATCCAGATACTCATGTGAAATGAATATGTTGACACCTCTATTTTCCAAGACTTGTTATTCAGGACAAGTCTACACTACAAAGTTAAGTCGACCTAAGTTAGGTTGACGTACAGCCATTGCAGTAATTACTGTGGTTTTTCATGTCCACATTATGCCCCCCCCCCAGCAGTGTGCATCTTCACCAGGGGAGCTTCCATCAACTTAACTGTGTGGGGCACTGCCAGCTGGAGCCCCCTCCACCCCCGGAGGGACAGCGTGGAGGGGAGGAAAGCTCTGGCTGTGAGTCCTGGGGCAGGGCTGACAGCCAACAGGCAATGTAATGTACACAGACACCTGCGTCACCCTAACTACATCAACCTAAGCACTATGCCTCTCAGGGTGGTGGAGTTAAGTCAATGTAGTGGGTGACTTACATCAGTGGAAGCTACATATTAGCGTACAAGCTTACAGAGGTAGGTCATTATAAACTGCCTTATATCAACCTAGCTCTGTAGTGTAGACCAGGCCTTAGAGTGTAAGTTCCATGGGGCAGGGACTGTCCTTTTGTTACACATTTGTACAGTGCCTAGCCCCTGTGGTCCTTCCTAGTCTGTGGCTGGGATCCGTAGGCACTACCATAACAATACGGAAGTAGATATCATAGCCTGTGATACAATACTCTTCCAGAAGTTCCCCTGGACACAGTGAAGGCTCTTCACCATTAGGAGATACTGAGGCCACAAAAGAAAACCGGAATACAATTAATTTACTTTTACCCAAATCCCATGTGCTATTCAGGTTTGAAATGAATGAAATATATGTTTCCAGATTAAAAATCTCTGTGAAGCTTCATACAAGACTGTATAGTGCACCCATGTACATTCCTGTAGATGGCTGCAACACAGCAGTAGCAACAGCACTTAATTAAAATGCCTGTCAGCCTCACTACAGCCCTGATACTTTCCAAAGAGTACCAAATCAGCACAAGTTACACAGCCCCATCTCCAATTTGACCTATGGTTGCAACTGATTGCACTGCTTTTCATCATTTAACTAATCTCTGCCTTCCAGTGCTCTGACATTCTCCTCTTCCCCATTTCAGGTTTGAGACCAGTGTACAAGCCGCTCATCCCTGCTGGCTGGGAAGCGTTAACACTCTTCTCTTCACCACTTTATGCTAAGGACCCAAAGTGCAGGTTTCTGTTCTGTGCCACCGGGCACTCATCTCTTCACCAGAGTCCAGGATAAGAACCTGGAGCACATGTACCTCCTATATGCCAGCTGGAGAAGGCATATCCTGTGCTCCAAAATGAGGACTGGTGCATAGGTCTTTGCTCGGTGCTGGCTGGTGGTCTGGTTTCTCTCCCTTCTCCTAATGTGTCAGGGTTGTCATCCAGAAGACTAGACAATTCCTCTGTGATAGTTACTGACACTGAACTACTGCATCAGAGCATGGGACCCCCACATCTGTCATGCCCTCATCACAGGGTTCACTCACCGCTTGCAGTACCTCCTACTGGTCATCCTACCAGCCTGCGCTCTCTGGTGGTGTCTTCCCACAGCTTGTCTCCTTCTTCTGCCTCACTCACTTCCAGATCTGCAGCTTCCTATTTGTGGCTCGGCCCTCCAACTGGGTCACTAAAGTACTTCCCTTCTAAGGGAATTCAAAGTCCTTCCCAACCTCCACCATCCTATGCCACTACCAGTAGCTGGTAAAAGAATCCAGGCTCACCCTCTAAACTGGATTCAAGCCCAGGGACCCTATAACATGCAGCAAAGGCTTATATCTCCTTAGGCCTCACTGCAGTTTCCCTGGGCTTCTTCCTACCTTACTGGCTTCTCCCTTCTCTGGGTTTGCCAGCCTCCAAATCCCTTCACCCAAGGACTGACTGTAACCTACTTTCTTGCAGCCTTTCCCAGCCCTTGCAATAGCCAGATAGCTGGCTACATACTGATCCTGCCTATTCCTGCACAGCTAAGCATACTCTTAATTAGTAGCCTACTCTCTGGCTCCTCCTCCAGGTGCACCCAGGGGAGTTAATTGGCTTGCCTGGCCACCTTAACCCCTTTTAACCCAGTGTGGGCAGATGCCCCATCACCTCGACCCTCCCCCTTCCTCCCAACCCAGATGTTAAATATTGTTAGAATGTCTCCACTCTCTGCATTTCTGTATTATAAAGTGCTCATTTTACATCTGTAGCAATTCCAAGCATTGCTTACCTGAGTTTGCGGCAGTTGGAACTAAAGCAAGAATAATAAAAATAAAATGAGCCATGTTCTTCTCAAAACAAAAAGTGAGGGGGAAAAACATTTGTAAATGGGAAATGACAAATCATGTAAGGAAAGTGATTAAATCTCAAGTGTCTGAACAGATATTTTAGCTAAAGCACACAAAACAATTATGCTACATGTTTAGAATAAGGCACCCATTTGTGAGTAATAGTTGGTGCACCAGCTTTTAGTTCATGAAAGGCTTGAGAACACAATCTTTACAAGGTCTGGTTTGCAGTGTTTGGCAGGTGGCCTATTCCTGTTAATTAACTTGAGTTTTTGGGTTCTGGATCCCAAACCTCCAAGGGAAACCTGCCACCTGGTGCCTCGTGGCCCTATAGGCCACTCTGACTGTTCCCTCAACCCCCACCCTCACCCTCCTGCTCAGTATAAAGCTGGATGCCTCCCCTGAGTCTTAAGGGGATGATAGAGAGCTACTTCAGGAAAACGCCTGGGAAATGATCACTACCCCACTCTCAGAAAGCCATGGGTAGCAGTGGAGGACCAGAAAGTGATCCAACTCTGCCCTCTGAAAAGGGAAATGAGGGAGGAAAAAGGGGATGAGTGGGGGGAGAATGGAAAAAGGTTAATATTTGGAGGGCTCTGTATAGAAAGAGAGAACCTGAGACATGAGGCCTGTATAAGGCCGAAGGCCTGAACTAAAGTCATGCCCTGCTGATATAAAACACAGTTAGTAAGAGAGAGTCATATTATAAGCAAAAGTAAGGCCCTGTCACAAAACATGCCTACTTGCAGGTTCAAAGTCTGGAACATGAACTTGGCAAGAACATGTCCGGTGTTGCAAAAACACAAACACTCCTAAGTGCTAGGCACTGGACACTTGTATAAACACATTCCAGAAGGATTGTGCCAGAACACCCCAATACCAAAATATGGTGTAAACACACTCCCCGAGGATGATACAGGGGCACACTGACCACTCCTGAAGAAAAGGTCAGGACGACAGGGTGATGGATAGAAATGTTTTGATCGAACCAACATGTACAAGGTAAACGGTAGTAACTAACTATGTCAGAGGGGCAATACGTAACTTGTTTATCAGTGTATAAAGGAGGGGTCACAGATGGGGTGTCTTTGCCAAGCCAAGAGGGGAGCTAGGGTTGCCAGGTGTCTGGTTTTTGACCAGAATGCCCGGTTGAAAAGAAACCCTGGTGGCTCCAGTCAGCACTGCTGACTGGGTCATTAAAAGTCTGGTCGGTAGCACAGTGGGGCTAAGACAGGCTCCCTGCCTGCCCTGGCCCCGCGCAGCTCCTGGAAGTGGTCGGCATGTCCCTGCGACCCCTAGCCACAGAGGCGATCAAGGAAGCTCTGCGTGCTGCTCCCACCCCCAGCACCGACTCTGCAGCTCCCATTGGCCAGGAACCACAGGCAATGGGAGCTCTGGGAACCACAGCCAATGGGAGTTGCAGGAACAGTGCCTGCAGGCGCGGGCAGTGCACTCCGCGCAGAGCCATCTGGCTGCACCTCCACCTAGGGGCCAGACATGCCGGCTGCTTCCAGGAGCCGTGTGGATCCAAGTCAGGTGGGGAGCCTGCCTTAGCCCCACTGCGCTGCGGACCGGGAACCACCTGAGGTAAGCCGCCCAGCCAGAGCCCACACCCTGAACCCTCTGCCCCAGGTCAGAACCCCCCCCGCACCCTAACACCCTCCCAGACCCTACACCCCAACCTGCACCCCAACCCCCTGCCCCAGGTTGGAACCCCCATGGGCACCCAAACTCCCTCCCAGACCCTGCACCCCAAACCACCTGCTGCACCCCATCTCCCTGCCCCAACCCTGAGCCTCCTCCTGGAGCCCTCACACCGCTCCCCTCCTGCACTCCAACCCCCTACCCCAGCTCTGAGCCCCCTTCCACACCAAACTCCCTCCCAGAGCCCGCACCGTGAGCCCCCTTCCACACCCCAAGCCCCTACCCCAGCCCTGATCCTCCTCCCGGAGCCCACACTTTGCACCCTCTCCTGCACCCCAACCCCCTGCCCCAGCCCTGAGAACCCTCCTGCACCCCAAACCCCTCATCCTGGCCCGATCCCAGGGTCCACCCCCCCAGCCAGAGCCCACACCCCCTCCCACACCGCAATCCCTAGTCCTGAGCCCGCTCCCACACTCTAAACCACTTGGTTCCAGCCCAGAACCCCCATCCTGTACCTCAAACTCCTCATCCCCAGCCCCACCTCAGAGTCCGCCCTCCCAGCTCGAGCCCTCACCCCTTCCTGCACCCCAACCCCCTGCCCCAGCCCAGAGCCCCCTCCTATACTCCAAACCCCTCATTTTTGGTCCCACTCCAGAGTCCACACCCCCAGCCAGAGCCCGCACCCCCTCCCGCACCCCAACCCCCTGCCCCAGCCCAGTGAAAGTGAGTGAGGGTGGGGGAGAGTGAGCAACAGGGTGGGGGGCTGGAGTGAGTGTGGGGCAGGGCCTCAGAGAAGGGGCAGGGCAAAGCAAGGGTGTTCGGTTTTGTGCAATTAGAAAGTTGGCAACCCTAGGGGGAGCGGAAAGTCCTGCTGTTCATTGAGCTGGTCCATTGTAACGGGCATACATGTGTTAGTGGATCTGGAGAGTCTAGGGGATACTAAGACCATACTTTGCTGACAACAAACCTGGCTGAGCACTTTTGCTACTGACCCAGGTCTGTGGTCTCTTTGGGCAGTTCAATCAAGGTCTGCTGGGCCAGCTATCTGTGCAGAGCCAGCACAGCACACAGAGAACACACATGCAGTCAACAATTAACAACAGGCTCCAGGACCTAAACTTTTGTGTACTACATCAGCCCAACTTGACAAACATTTATGGCGTGATTGACGGTGGGTAAGATTTGAACCCACCCTAGTGTCAATGGAGTTTGTGATTGCAGCTGGACAGATGTAGAGAAACTGGAAAGGATCCAGAGGCGAGCGACTGGGATGGACTGCAAGCCATATGAGCAAAGGCTGAAGGAACTGGGTATGTTTAGTTTGGAAAATAGGAGATTAAGGAAGGACATGATAGCTGTCTTCAAATACTTGAAAAGCTGCCATAAAAAAGATGGAGAAAAGTTGTTCTCTCTTGCCACAGAGGGCAGGACAAGAGGCACTGGGTTCAAACTACAGCACAGCAGATTTAGATTAAATCTCATGAAAAACTTCCTAACTGTAAGAACTGTAGGACAAAAGAACAGACTGCCTAGGGAGGTTGTGGAAGTTCATTCAGTGGAGGTTTTCAGAAGAAGGTTAGATAGCCATCTGTCTTGGATGTTTAGACACAACAAATCCTGCATCTTGGCAGGGGGCTAGAATAGACTAGATGACCCTTGCGGATCCTTCTAACCCTATGAGTCTATGATATTGCACAGCCCTAATAGCAGAATTTTAATGACAGTGTGTAAATTTACACTCTTGCATCCATTGTAATGTTAAACCATCATACATCATAACAGAAACAGCAGTCATTACTATAATACAGGGGTCGGCAACGTTTGGCACTCGGCTCGCCAGGGTAAGCACCCTGGCGGGCCGGGCCAGTTTTATTTACCTGCTGACGCGGCAGGTTCGGCCGATCGCGGCCCCCACTGGCCGCGGTTCGCCATCCCGGGCCAATGGGGGCGGCGGGAAGTGGCACGGGCGAGCGATGTGCTGGCCGCGGCTTCTCGCCACCCCCATTGGCTCGGGACGGCGAACCGCGGCCACTGGGGGCCGCGATCAGCCGAACCTGCCGCGTCAGCAGGTAAATAAAACTGGCCCGGCCCACCAGGGTGCTTACCCTGGCGAGCCGCGTGCCAAACGTTGCCGACCCCTGCTATAATATGTAGTAGCTGCATGTGCAAGAGATACAGAAGCCATTGAAAAGTTAGCATTTCCCACCTATTACCTCACAGTTATCAAATTATTTCCAGTTCTCAGAAATGCAAAAAAAGAAAACCCTATTGCAATGTCAGACAATGCTGTGTGGTAACTGATGGCAAATGCTGGTGACCCTTGTAGATATAAGGCTATTCTTACGTGCTCATGGGAAACAAATACAATATATAGTACACCTCTACCCCGATATAACGCTGTCCTGGGGAGCCAAAAACTCTTACCGTGTTATAGGTGAAACTGCGTTATATCGAACTTGCTTTGATCCACCCAAATGCGCAGCCCCGCCCCCCCCGGAGTACTGCTTTACCGCATTATATCCGAATTCGTATTATATCGGGTCACGTTATATCGGGGTAGAGGTGTACTTTAATCATATCAGTGAATTAGAGTTGTTTGGTGCCTTTTATACTAAGCGTTGTACAAGAGAATATTTTTTAAACACTACTCTATCATGACTTCAGAAGGTCACATGATTGTTAGTGTTTTGGTGATGTGACTGGGACTTTTTTAGTGCATAGTGTAAGGAAAGAAAAAATGAAGAAAGTGGAAGGATTTTAGTTTGATTAAAGGCCCAGGAGTTGGCAAAAAGCTACAATGTGATCCATGACATCATACCAAGCTAAATCTGTACTAAATTAAACTGCTTCTAGAGAAGATTATTCTCATGTGATGGGCGCAATAGAGTGGAACTCAAGCGATCTGATTTCAGTTTCCAGCTCTGCTAAAGACTTCCTGTGTGACCCAGAGCAACTCAACCTCTCTGAATCTCAATTTCCCCATCAGTAAAATGGGCATAACACTACTTGTCACAGCCTTTGTATGTGTGGCATACTTGGGCCGTAAGCAATCCAGGGCAGGAACTACTAACTCTTAATGTGTATTTGTGCAGTGCCTAGCACAATGTGGCCCCAATCTCAGTTGATGTTTCTATATGCTATTGTAATACTAGTACTCATAATAAATGCAGGGATACGTATGACAAAATAGGCAGAAAATGATGAAGGAGTCAAACTTTAATCCAAAGACAATTGATATTTGATCCAGAAAGATATTGTTTCACATGTTTTAAATGTCAATACAATTTAGCTAAATTTTGTTAAGCTTTCTGCTTCATATTCTTACAACTACAATATAAGATTTATATTAGTTGTCAAGACACTAAGCTGAAGTTGTATTTACTTTATTCCTACTATAATTAATTGAGCGTGAACCTTGAGCTATACAGAAATTAAATTGCTTTCTTCTTACCCTTTACCCCCTTGCCAAACTATCTTTTTAAATTATTTTTACAAAGTTCTTAAGTAATGACATGGGACAGTAGTTTATGGCATTCACCAGGAAAGAAGAGCCATGCAAGTTATATTATTTGACTGAATATAAAGATGTACACAGTTGGCAGTAAATCTGCATGATTTCTTCACTGCACCAGTTATAATATGTCAAATTTTGTGTAGTCAAACATCCCTGTGACAAGGACCAATTTAAGAAAGGAAAAACCCAGCCAGGAAACTTTATTGCACAGCTGGATACACAACCAAAGACCAGTCTCTTGTCTTTAGATTTCCAGCATATTTACTAAAGCATTGCTTCTTTCTCTTTCTTCTTCTAGCTCCAAATCTTAAAGGCAATAGAAATTGCAGAGGGAGAATCTGAAGTTCAATTTTTATAATTTTATTCTAAAATCACATACTATCTATTTTTAAAAGACAGACCTTCAATAGCTTATAGCAGTTACTGTGAAATATCGCCTATATAAGATAATAAATCTGACTGTATGTGGAGGCAGTTGCAGAACTGTACTGTGCTCTCTTCTTAGCCATAGTCACACCTGGAGGCTAGTATAATGGCCTAAGCCCCTGTGTGTTCCCCCTCCAGAGGTTTTGGAAAACTAGGTCTTAATTATCTTAAGGATGATGATATCTCT
Source organism: Malaclemys terrapin pileata (assembly GCF_027887155.1). NCBI lineage: Eukaryota > Metazoa > Chordata > Testudines > Emydidae > Malaclemys > Malaclemys terrapin. The sequence goes on along the minus strand of NC_071512.1, from coordinate 101,869,388 downwards.
TCTGATCCATTCCCAATGATTTTTCTCCCCATGCTGGCCTATTTGGGACCAAAGTAAAGAACCCTTTCTCAGCAAGCTAGGTGTAAGAGGACCATTTTTTAGCTGTTTTATCCATGACTTTATGTAGCAGACCTCCACACCACATCTTGGGAAGAAGGATAAAGGAGTTTGAGGCACAAGTCATGTCCTCGTCCATCCTCCCTGTTGAAGGAAAAGGCCCAGATAGGGACCATCAAATTGTGGAGGCAATGCATGGTTGTGCAGGTGGTGTCAGAGAGAGGGCTTTGGATTCTTCGACCATAAGATGTTGTTCCAGCAAGAAGTATTGCTAGGAAGAGATGGGATCCACCTAACTAAGAGAGGGAAGAGCATCTTCACAGGCAGGCTTGCTAACCTAGTGAGGAGGGCTTTAAATTAGGTTCGCGGGGGGATGGAGACCTAAGCCTTGAGGTAAGAAGGGACGTGGGATACAGGGAGGAAACACAAGGAGGAGGGTGCAACAGGGGAGGCCTCCTGATTCATACTGAGAAAGTAGGGCAATCGGCTAGTTATCTTAGTTGCCTGTACATGAACGCAAGAAGCTTGGGAAACAGGCAGGAAGAATTGCAGGTCCTGGCACAGTCAAGGAACTATGTGATTGGAATAACAGAGACTTGGTGGGGTAACTCACATGACTGGAGCACTGTCATGGATGGGTATAAACTCTTCAGGAAGGACAGGCAGAAGAGAAAAGATAGAGGAATAGCACTGTATATAAGAGAGCAGTATGATTACTCAGAGCTCCAGTATGAAACTGGAGAAAAGCCTGTCTTTGGGTTAAGTTTAGAGGCGAAAGCAAAAAGGGTGATGTCATGGTGGGCATCTGCTATAGAACACTAGACCAGGAGGATGAGGTATACAAGGCTTTCTTTGGACAACTAACAGAAGTTTCCAGATCACAGGCCCTGGTTCCCATGGGGGAGTTCAATAACCCTGACATCTGCTGGGAGAACCATACAGCAGTGCACATACAATCCAGGAAGTTTTTGAAGAGTGTTGGGGACAACTTCCTGGTATAAGCGCTGGAGGAACCAACTAGGAGATGTGATCCTCTTGACCTGCTTCTAACAAATAGTGAAGAACTGGTAGGGAAAGTAGATGTGGGTTTGTAAACAGTGCCCTTGTGGTGGGCTGAGTGGGGCCACTCCCGCTCCGCTGCGCCTCATTGCCCCCAACCGGCCCTTCGCTTTGTGAACCGCCCCCCATCACATGCTCTATTTCCCCAATGGCGGCCCACAAATATGTTTGGCGCCGGGCCCACAAAAAGTTAATCTGGCCCGGAGAAAAGCCTGTTGAGAGTCTTCGAGTTAATTTTAGAAGCGAGAGCAACAAGGGTGATGTCGTGGTGGGTGTGTGCTATAGACCACCAGACCAGGAGGATGAGGTAGACGAGGCTTTCTTAGGACAATTTACTGGAGTTTCCAGAACACAGACCCTGGTTCTAATGGGGGGCATCAATCACCCTGACATCTGCTGAGAGAGCAATACAGCAGTGCACATACAATCCAGGATGTTTTTGGAGAGTGTTGGGGACAACTTCATGATGCAAGTGCTGGAGGAACCAACTAGGAGCTGTGCGCCTCTTGACCTGCTTCTCACAAACAGTGAAGAACTGGTAGGGAAAGTAGAAGTAGGTGGCAACCTAGGCAGCAGTGATCATTAGATGGTCGAGTTCAGGATCCTGACAAAAGAAAGAAAGGAGAGCAGGTGAATATGGACCCTGGACTTCAGAAAAGCAGACTTTGACTCCCTCAGGAAAATGATAGGCAGGATCCCCTGGGAGACTAATATGAGGGGGAAAGGAGTTCAGGACAGCTGGCTGTATTTTAAAGACGCCTTATTGAGGCCGCAGGAACAAACCATCCTGATGTGCAGAAAGAATAGCAAATATGGCAGGCAACCAGCTTGGCTTAACAGTGAAATCTTCAGTGACCTTAAACTCAAAAGGAAACTTACAAGAAGTGGAAATTTGTACAAATGACTAGGGAGGAGTATAAAAATATTGCTAGAGCATGCAGAGATGTAATCAGGAAGGCCAAGGTACAATTGGAGTTGCAGCTAGCAAGTGATGTGAAAGGTGACAAGAAAGGGTTTCTACAGGTATGTTAACAACAAGAAGAAGGCCAGGGAAAGGTTGGGACCCTTACTGAATGGGGGAGGCAACTTAGTGACAGAGGATGTGGAAAAAAATGAAGTACTCAATGCTTTTTTTCCCATAGTCTTCCCAGACAAAGTCATTTCCCAGACTGCTGCACTGGGCAGCATAGTATTGGGAGGAGAGAGCAGCCCTTGGTGGTGAAAGAACATCCATGGGACTGGATGCAATGTATCCGAGGGTGCTGAGGAAGCTGGGTGATGTGACTGCAGAGCCATTGGCCATTATCTTTGAAAACTCATGGAGATCAGGGGAGGTCCTGGACAATTGGAAAAAGGCAAATATAGTGCCCATCTTTTAAAATGGGAAGAAGGAGAATCTGGGGAACTACAGACTGGTCAGCTTCACCTCAGTCCCTGGAAAAATCATGAAGCAGATCCTCAAGGGATCCATTTTGAAGCTCTTGGAGGAGAGGAAGGTGATCAGGAACACTCAACATGAATTCACCAAGGGCAAGTCATGCCTGACCAACCTGATTGCCTTCTATGATGAGATAACTGGCTCTGTGGATATGGGGAAAGCGGTGGACGTGAATCAGCAGTGTGCCCTTGTTGCCAAGAAGGCTAATGGCATATTGGGCTGCATTAGTAGGAGCACTGCCAGCAGATCGAGAGAAGTGATTATTCCCCTCTATTCAGCACTGGTGAGGCCACACCTGGAGTATTGCGTGCAGTTTTGGTCCCCCCATTACAGAAGGGATGTGGACAAATTGGAGAGAGTCCAGCGGAGGGCAACAAAAATTATTAGGGGGCTGGGGCACTTGACTTATGAGGAGAGGTTGAGGGAACTGGGTATATTTAGTCTGAAGAAGAGAAGAGTGAGGGGGGATTTGATAGCAGCCTTCAACTACCAGAAGGGGGGTTCCAAAGAGGATGGATCTAGACTGTTCTCAGTGGTACCAGATGACAGAACAAGGAGTAATGGTCTCAAGTTGCAGTGGGGGAGGTCTAGGATGGATATTAGGAAAAATTATTTCACTAGGAGAGTGGTGAAGCACTGGAATGGATTACATAGGGAGGTGGTGGAATCTCCATCCTTAGAGGTTTTAAGGCCCAGCTTGACAAAGCCCTCGTTGGGATTATTTAGTTGGTGTTGGTCCTGTTTTGAGCAGGGGGTTGGACTAGATGACCTCCTGAGGTCTCTCCCAACCCTAATCTTCTATGATTCTGTGATCTTCCTTACCTGGGTGAAATTCACTCTTTATACAACAAACCTCCTACTAGCCCTGCAGTGAGGCTCTGTCTTGCCATGCAAGAGAGTTATGTTCAAGTCCTGGTCACTTCTTCTAGTTCCCCAGCTGGCTTGGGCATCACTCTGGCCCTTGAGAATTGTATCCTAAAAGGACCCTAGTGATGAGACAAGAACAGCCTCTTCCCTGGCTGGCTGGTCAGCCAGAGAGAGAAATAAAGTTAAGGTGGTCATGGCCAAATACTGCAATTATGCTCTTTCCTCCCTGACATTCCCCTTCCTAAGCCAGACAGGAGGAGTCATTTATGACAGCTGTTGGCTGTCCTCTCCCTAATATTGATAGAGAGAGGTGGAGGCTAATGGCTGATCTCAGGAATGGCCCTGATAATACAAAGCATAGTAAGAAGGCTGTGCACAGCTCTAATTTATTTATCTATTTAGTCAGTCTGGAGCTCCTCCTAGCATTTAAGCAGTTTTTGTTTTTTATTTTTCTAAAAGTCCCAAATCATTTGAGGAGAGGCTGCCAAATCCATCCATCAACTCAGCTGCTGAAATATTTGTGTTTTTAAAAAATGTATACGGCATGAGTTCTTCACGACCTGAAGCTGTGGGGATTTTTTATTTTTAAATTATGGTCTTCCTTTGCAGCTCAATATTTCTTCAGAAGAATTAGGCCTCCAAGGGAGCAAAATACGGTACCCATCTGGGGGTTGTGTAGCCTTGCAGACTACGGGATTTTCTGCTGGACAGGGTCTTAAATGCTGGCAGATGGAAATTTTAAGACTTGTACTACTCATGCCAAAGTTAGATTTATAGTTTTTCTAAAAAATCTCATTATTACAGGTTCTACAGCACTATTACAGTGAGCTGAAATGTTCTGCAATGAACTCTGACTTCTCAGAGATAGCATTTGGGGTGTTAAAATATTTCATAATATAAACTAAAAGTGTAAGATACTAGCTTTTACTTGGTAAATATAAGCCACACATAACAATTATACTAGCAATCAATTAGCATAAAACATGTTGGCATCATGGCCTCTCTCCAAATTTCAGTAGCATTACAAAGATGGCTATACAGCTTAAAGTGAACATGAATATAGCCTGCATTGTGAAATATAAACATATGATACAAATGTCACAAGACATAACTAACAACAGGAAGTTACAAAGTTAAACTGGAGCTTGTGCATGAAGCAATAGAGAGAATATGAGTTTTAAAATAGCTCTTCATAACACATTCCTCTCATCAAAATAATTAGATCTTTTTTCAAAAGAACAATAAGAGAGGGTAAATACTAGTCAGACAAGCAAGTGTAATATTAATTACATTAAGGAAAATCTGTTAATCATAAAATGGGAGTCTTAAAAACCAGAAAAGAGATTAAATTTCACACCACGTAGTAGCCTGTGCATGTTGCTATGAGAGCTTCCATTCTGTTTAGTTACAAACAAAAAAGTGAGTAAAATCACAGTAATTCCCTGGTAGCAGCCTTGGTGCTGCTAGCACGAAACTCCCACTTATGCATATTCACCTGGCTGTTACTGCAACACTGCAGCTGCTATCACAGCTGGCTCCTTTGTTCCCACCCAACTCTGTTCCTACCCCACACAACATCCTGAGGAGCTGCAAATTCCAGACAGCGCCAGAACTTTGGGATTAAAACAGTGCTTACAGTACCACAAGGGGGAGTGCTGGTTCATAGCCCACTATGCCCATCTTTGTTGTATCTTTTACTTGTTATTGATTAGGGGGAGGCTGTCCTCTCCACTCGTGAGTGTAACATTCTGAACCTTGCGAATTTTGCCACACTAGTGTTATTGTACATCATATCAGGTGGACTGTCTTCTGGGCTCCTCTTCTACCTTCCCCAACACAGCTCCCAGAAGCAGTGGCTTCTGGGAGATATAAAAAAGGTACTGGCGCACGATCGAACAGTAGTGGGATGAGTATCTAAGTGCTGCCAACATTGATGCAGGTTGAAATGGTTCAGACTAAACTGCTATTTAGCCCTTCTATAAGTCCAGTCCAAATGGTATTTGGCACACATGGAAATCACTTGAAGCTCTTGTGTGTGTGAATGTCATGTGCTCTATAAGAATGCTGGGAGGAACGCAGTTCTTAACAGAGTAAATTTCCTTATTGCAGACAAGGTAGTCAGACCACAGAAGTGCCAATAAAATGCAGTTGCTGTCCTTCAAATTCTGCCTCTTTACCTTCCCCCCAGAAGCTATAATGGAAGCATGTTAAATAATGTACAAATGCCCTGAAAATTTCAAATCCAAAGTGTTTATCCATTCCTACCCTACTTAAAGACAAGTTAGAAAATTCTGCAGTAAACATTAAGTTTGATTTTGAATATGAATTTTAGATTATGCTTGTCACAGACAAACCACAGAATTGTTAAACTTTTTTACAGCATTACTGTAGAGGAGTAGGAACCTGGCTAGTTGTGGTCATGATAAGGTGACTTTGTGAAATAAGCAATATGTGAAGGTTTAATTGTTTAAGATAATCATTTATGATTAAGATGTTTTAAAAAATCCACCAAATGAATTAAATAGCTATTTTAAGAATCAGGCACATAAATTCTAAATAAATATCCCATTTGCTGCTTTAAACTAAGCTTTAAATATTGATCTGCAGTTTTGCTACTGTGAGACTAAGGATTAAATAAATGACAATATATATCTAAGTAGTGAGTCTATACAGTTTAACCTCTCTACAAGATTTTGAAGCTGCAAACACTTGCAAGAGATAGCTTCAAATTGGTGGACAGAAAATTAATATAATTACTCTAGAGAATGTTAGAAGTGTGACCAAATTCTCATATACACTGAGCAAGTAATTTGCCTTTTATTTAGACACTGAGCACAGTTTCACCCAGACTAATAAACCTGAAATAAGTATGATTAGAAATATCTTTGCAACTACTACCTAAATAAGACAAAAGCCATAAACAGTTGGTTAACCTTGTCAAGCGAAGAAAAAGAATGCATCAATACTCAGATTGTCAGCAGAAAATATATGTAAATCACTTTCTCTTTTTCTTTCTTTTACATAATTTTTTGCAGGGTGCTTACTTTTACCATTAAGAAGTGAATATCAAACTTACCACAATACTACAATCACTGTATCTACAATTTTTCAAGCACAGCGATCCAAATTCGGATGCACTCATCTGGTAGCTAGACATCCAACTATCTGATTTGCAGTTACAACATCTGTTTGCTAAAGCAGTGCGGTTGCACTGGGCGCTAAGGTTTAGGGAATACCCTGATCTACCCCTGTGGCAGTAGAAGAGCCAATTGCAGCAGGGGTTGCTGAATTACCATACTCCTGCTGCTTTGCTGCAGCAAAGGGACAAATTGCTTCCTTCCCCAAAAGAACTTTCTGGATTGAGGGTTGGATAGTATTTCTAATCTGGCAGCCCCACAAAAGCTGATGATGGGGAAGCAGCCACCCAGCACATTTTGATAATCCAACAGATGAAAAATATCTAGTCAATGAAGGAAAAGTTCCCTGCATCATGTAAACCAGTAGTCCACTATTTGCAATCTGAGGTACACAGTGAGCCAAACAGAAGTAGTGATGGAAAAGATAACGGGAAAATAAGGACAGGGCATAAGAAATCAGGGAAATTTACACTCAAAGTAAAAAAAAAAAAGCAAAGTTAGCTTCAGAGAGTCAATAGTCAACGGAAACCAAGGTTCCAGTTGTAAAAATTAAATGCTTCATCAGATCAGGATTTAAAACCTCCTACAATAATCCTCTGTCTTGCAATCACTGCAGCAGTGACATATCTGATACTTACCAATGCTTGTGCAGGAATGGCAAGGGTAATAAGTTTGCCCTTGCAAGGTTAGAAGTTCTGCAATCACAGCTAACTTTAGTGAGATTTCCTGCCAGCTTTCTGATCTGGGAGCATGGACACACAGTACTGCGTTCACACAGCACTAATGATAAGAGACACTTGTGTAAAGGTGTCAAGTATCAGAGGGGTAGCCGTGTTAGTCTGAATCTGTAAAAAGCAACAGAGGGTCCTGTGGCACCTTTAAGACTAACAGAAGTATTGGGAGCATAAGCTTTCGTGGGTAAGAACCTCACTTTTTCAGATGCAAGTAATGGAAATCTCCAGAGGCAGGTATAAATCAGTATGGAGATAACGAGGTTATTTCAATCAGGGAGGGTGAGGTGCTCTGCTAGCAGTAGAGGTGTGAACACCAAGGGAGGAGAAACTGCTTCTGTAGTTGGATAGCCATTCACAGTCTTTGTTTAATCCTGATCTGATGGTGTCAAATTTGAAAATGAACTGGAGCTCAGCAGTTTCTCTTTGGAGTCTGGTCCTGAAGTTTTTTTGCTGTAAGATGGCTACCTTTACATCTGCTATTGTGTGGCCAGGGAGGTTGAAGTGTTCTCCTACAGGTTTTTGTATATTGCCATTCCTGATATCTGACTTGTGTCCATTTATCCTCTTGCGTAGTGACTGTCCAGTTTGGCCAATGTACATAGCAGAGGGGCATTGCTGGCACATGATGGCATATATAACATTGGTGGATGTGCAGGTGAATGAGCCGGTGATGTTGTAGCTGATCTGGTTAGGTCCTGTGATGGTGTTGCTGGTGTAGATATGTGGGCAGAGTTGGCATCGAGGTTTGTTGCATGGGTTGGTTCCTGAGTTAGAGTTGTTATGGTGCGGTGTGTGGTTGCTGGTGAGAATATGCTTAAGGTTGGCGGGTTGTCTGTGGGCGAGGACTGGCCTGCCTCCCAAGGTCTGTGAAAGTGAGGGATCATTGTCCAGAATGGGTTGTAGATCACTGATGATGCGTTGGAGAGGTTTAAGCTGAGGACTGTAAGAGATGGCCAGTGGAGTTCTGTTGGTTTCTTTTTTGGGCCTGTCTTGTAGCAGGAGGCTTCTGGGTACACGTCTGGCTTTGTTGATTTGTTTCTTTATTTCCTTGTGTGGGTATCGTAGTTTTGAGAATGCTTGGTGAAGATCTTGTAGGTGTTGGTCTCTGTCTGAGGGGTTGGAGCAGATGCGGTTGTACCTCAGCGCTTGGCTGTAGACGATGGATAGTGTGGTGTGTCCGGGGTGGAAGCTGGAGGCATGAAGGTAGGCATAGCGGTCGGTGGGTTTTTGGTATAGGGTGGTGTTAACGTGGCCATTGCTTATTTGTACTGTGGTGTCTAGGAAGTGGACCTCCCATGTAGATTGTTCCAGGCTGAGGTTGATGCTGGGGTGGAAGCTGTTGAAATCATGGTGGAATTCTGACCAGTGGCACCGCTATGGGCACCCGCATGGCCCCACAATATGCCAACATCTTTATGGCTGACCTGGAACAATGCTTCCTCAGCTCTCATCCACTCATGCCCCTTCTCTACCTACACTACATTGATGACATCTACCATAAATTTTCATTTTTGTATTTAGATACAAAGTCATTGCCTGGTTCCTTCACCAATTCATCTCCCACACATTCTATTCTTAGCACTTTCATTTTCCACTAAGTCTTGTTTGCTGTAAAAAGCAGGCAGAGTTTCCAAGTAAAGCACAGGTCTGCTGAACTAAAGCCAAAACATGGTGTAACTTTGTACTGTGTATGTATCTACAATAGAATATCCCTGTCATCATTTATAAAAATCCTTTTCATTTGATTTTCTTTCCCAGGTCTGTACTTAGCATCTAAATATTCTAATTATCATTTGAGCTATGGTAAGTGAAAAGCCCCAATAGTCTACTGATGCCAACTTATCACATCTCTGTCTCATTTGTGCACTTTTAAAGCCCCTTTTGAGTTTGTATTTAGGCATTTAAAAAAAAATAATGAGAGCTATAATTACAGCCTACTAGTAACAATCCATACCAAATAAAAGTTAAAAAGAAAACTACCAAGAACTAAAATAAAGGACAGAGTGTTTAGGCCCAATGCTGGTCAGAAATTGTTATGAATCTCAGTGATACATGGTGGACATCAGATCTGTGCACATCAGAATGCAAAAGTTAGATTTAGTTATCTAATCTATTTAATTCTGAAATGGGACAGATAGAATAGTGGATACATGTGTTACAGTATGCGCTTTTAGTTTACTGATCAGGATGGGAATAATCTGAGATGTGTTCTTTTCTTTGCTAATCAAATGGCAAACAGTCCTAGAGCCTTAACATGTCCTCCAGGAGTTTTCCTGCCCTGCAGAGTTAATGCCACTGAATAACATTGAGATTCTGGTAATAAATAAATAAATACATAAATTAAAGACATTACTTTCCAGCAGGCCAGGTGGCATTTTAAAGCTGCAGCTCTGTAATTAGATTTAATGCTGTATGTATAGATGACATGAAAACAAAGCTGATCAATATCCTTCTAGTTCCATAACAAAGATAAATGCTGACCAGCAAGCCTATGGTTGGTTGTTTCTTTTTTAAAGGCTTCAATAGATAGGGAACCTGAAGTAAACAGAGAACATAAAAAAACAGGAAGAAATCCTGTTTCTTCCTCTACTGGGCAGCACAGTATGGGGAGGAGGTGAGCAACCCTCAGTCGTGAAAGAACAGGTTAAGGATTATTTAGAAAAGCTGGACATGCACAAGTCCATGGGCCCGGATGCAATGTATCTGAGGATGCTGAGGGAGTTGGCTGATGTGATTGCAGAGCCACTGGCCATTATCTTTGAAAACTTGTGGCGATCGGAGGAGGTCCCGGACGATTGGAAAAAGGCAAATATAGTGCCCGTCTTTAAAAAAGGGAAGAAAGTGAATCTGGGTAACTACAGAACGGTCTGCCTCACCTCAGTCCCTGAAAAAATCATGAAGCAGGTCCTCAAGGAATCCATTTTGAAGCAGTTGGAGGTGAGGAAGGTGATCAGGAACAGTCAACATAGATTCACCAAGGGCAAGTCATGCCTGACCAACCTGATTGCTTTCTATGATAAGATAACTGGCTCTGTGGATATGGGGAAAGTGGTGGATGTGATATATCTTGACGTTAGCAAAGCTTTTGATATGGTCTCCCATAATATTCTTGCCAGCAAGTTAAAAAAGTCTGGATTGTATAAATGGACTATAAGGTGGATAGAAAGCTGGCTAGATCGTCAGGTAGTGATCAACAGGTAGTGATCAATGGCTTGATGTCTAGTTGGCAGGCAGTATCAAGCAGAGTGCCCCAGGGGTTGGTTCTGGGGCCAGTTTTGTTCAACATCTTCACTGATGATCTGGATGAGTGACCTAGACAAATTGGAGGATTGGGCTAAAAGAAATCTGATGAGGTTCAATAAGGACAAGTGCAGAGTCCTGCACTTAGGACGGAAGAATCCCATGCACTGCTACAGGCTGGGGACCGACTGGCTAAGCCGCAGTTCTGCAGAACAGGACATGAGGATTACAGTGGAGGAGAAGCTGGATAGGAGTCAACAGTGTGCCCTTGTTGCCAAGAATGCTAACGGCATATTGGGCTGCATTAGTAGGAGCATTCCCTCTATTCGGCACTGGTGAGGCCCCATCTGGAGTACTGAGTCCAGTTTTGCCCCCCCCCCCCCCCCCGCCCCCACTATAGAAAGGATGTGTACAAATTGGAGAGAGTTAAGTTCAAGTCCTGGTCACTTCTTCTAATTCCCAGGCTGGCTTGGGCATCACTCTGGCCCAACCCTAATCTTCTATGATTCTGTGATCACCAAAGGAACAACATAGAAAAAACTATGGGCTGCATCAATCTGTGCAGCTAGGTACTGTGCATCCATCACCATTGTACTTAATGCCTCTCAAACATTATTAAATTTATTCTCACACACCCCTACTGGGTAGGGAAATAGTATCTCCTTTTTACAGGCAGAAATTTTTTCAAGTTCATACAGAACTATGTTGCATAGCCAGGCATTGATCTCAGGTCCCAAGTCCTAGTCTCAATCCAGTCTCTTAACTACAAGGTCATCTTTTCTCCCATTATGGTTTTCTACATATGGAGTGAGGAGTGATACTGCACTGAAGGGCACTGCCATGCAAACTAGTGGATGTCCCAAGATACAGCAGGAAATCCTGCAGACTATGGAACTTTTTGGAAGGCCTAGGCATTTGTGCCACTATCCTGGACTCTTCTTTGCCACAGCAATACAGCTCCTTCAGGAACCAGACTCTCATGATGTCCCTAAGCACTCTTGGGTGATAGTGAGGAGGTGACAGCATGGAGGAATAGATCATGTAATATAATGTACAGGAAAAACCCAGGTTTTCAAGTGAGAGATGGGGAGAACAATTCTTTTGTCACTCCATCCTCTCCAGGCCCAATAGTGTCCCTGGACACGAAAAAGAGCCAGACACATTAGTGAAATTCTGCCCCATTAAACTCAATAGGAGTTTGGCCATTGACTTCAATGGGGGCCAGGATTTCACCCATGAAGTTTTTAAGGTGATGCCGGTCTCTGAACCCCTAATAGATGTGGCCAAAGATGTGATTTTTCATCTGCTTTTATCCACTACATAAAACAACATGATGATATGGCCCTTATGCATTAAATACTGTTAGAAATGTTAAGGTGCCTGCTTTCAGTTTTCACTCAATCAGTTGATATAGCCTATTACACCTCTACCCGGATATAATGCAACCTGATATAACACGAATTAAAATATAACGCGGTAAAGCAGCGCTCCGGGGGGGGCGGGGCTGTGCACTGCGGCAGATCAAAGCAAGTTCGATATAACACGGTTTCACCTATAACGCAGTAAGATTTTTTGGCTCCCGAGGACAGCGTTATATTGGGGTAGAGATGTATTACTAATAATGATTATTGAATTATGTAATATTTTGCACTTATGTAGCTTCCTTCTGAGAATCTGAAAGGGCATTAAAAATGTTTGCTTACCCAACAATACCTCTACAATATAGGAAACCATTGTTATTTCTATTTTACAGATGGGGTAACTTGTCAGAATAGGATAGAAGTATGTTATTTGAGAACTACAATAAAACAACACCATTACAATAGTACATCCCATGCTTATGCTTTATTATTTGCTGCTTGACATTACTGGCAGAAATCCAGACTATATTATACCCCACTGAATTGTAGTCCAGCCATAAGAAATATTTTCTACCGACATGCACTTAATCTAATTGGGGAAGTGGGGAAAAAACTAATAAGGACACTAAATAGGGAGTAAATTAGTGCAATGTGTGATGCTATCAGTGTCAGAAGCTTTCTAGGAATGTTCGGCAGCAGCATGTAGATGAAAAGGAGAAGAAATAACAGGAGACCAATAAATGGGGAGGGGCTAGGGGAATGAATTTATTGAGTGTGCTATGGGCATGCTCTCTAAATAGATTTACCTTCCAAAGACAGACAAGTGGAATGTTTCTTTTGCAAATACTGTATCCTCTACACACACTTATACAAGTTCCTATCTGGTAGGAAAGACGATTGATTTTAAGAGTTACTACTTCTTTCCAAAAGATCCCAAATAGGCTAATATAGTGTAGTGTTTTGCCAATTTGCTACCCAAAGCTTTTCATGGTGGTGGTTTGTTTCTAAGAGGCATATTAACCCTCCACTAAGGAAGACAGAGGTTGCGAACAGTAATTGCTATCTGCACTATATTTCCTTAACCTTTTAGGTGCCATATGTCTCCAAGTCACAAAGGACTAGCTGTCCTGATAGAGACCCAGTTGTGAAGCTGTGGGTCTAGAAGCCCCCTTAGACACTGCATATACCGAGACCTATCATAACTGCAGTCTCTTCTGGTCTCCTTACTTTAGGGTCTCAGTTATCAAATGTTTGGCCTTCAAACACAAAAGTTAATTTAGTTGGTTATAATTCTTTCCACAGTAATGTCTAAAAAAAGTAGAAACGTGTAAATAAGCTTTTGCAAAACCTATGGAAACCACCTACATAAAGTTATGATGACAGTGTCCCTTGTCACTTTCCTATAGAGGATAAAGGCTTTTTTTTTTTGGATTTTTTTTAATGGATATTTTTATAAGGGTTAGACAATAGTCCCTAACCACCTTTCAAGAGTTGCATTTGAACATTAATGCAATAAGGGAGACATCAAGTAAAGAACCAGCTCATTAGCCAGTCTGATTTTGCATGTGTATTTAACAGAGATGCAAAAACAACTCTCTTGTTGTTTTCCCAATAAGTAAATGTCTTATCACCTTAAAATTTTCAAACGTTTTAGTCCCTTAAATGCAAAATGTTAAAATAAAACACCATCAGCAAAAATTTGCTGCAAAAAATCCTTTTTATAGTTTCATTTCTATTTGCATGGGAAATGTAAACTTGAAGCAAAGTGACCTTGGTTATAAAAAATAAGAAAGCAATGTCAGAATTGATAGGACGTACCATTAGTATTTCATTCTGACAAGTAGGAAATAGGCATGTCAGCAGTGAATGTTACGGACTGAGCTGTGGCCCTGATCACAGTCAAAGCGGTAAATTTCTTCCCATGAAAGTAATTTCCTTCAAAACAAAAAAGTGCTTAAATAATACTAGTGAACTATCTAGAGATGAGAATAACTTTCTATGGCTGAGCTAAAAGACAAACAAATGAAAATGATATACATAGTTTTTGTGGCATGTAAAAGCCAGAAAAAAACAACATTACATGTAAATAAGTAATTTTATGGTTAAGAATTCAGCTAGCTTTTAACTTCCTAGAAACATCTTTTCTATAGAGAAAATAAACTGCACTGAAAAATGGCTACACAATAATCTTAATTATGAACTGAATGTTCAAAACACGCTAAATTGCACAAGCAACATTTGAATGTATGCTCATTTAACATGCATATTCTGCAATTAAGTGCATAAATAGTCATTTCTGTGTATAAAAACAGGTAGTTAGGTAACCAAAGTGTGTATTCCCAAGCACTCAATACAAGTTTGAATGTTTGTTTTATAACTACTATCCAAAAATTAATACACAAAAACATTGTGTTGTGCATCAGTTAAGACTGGTCTATACATTCTGGGGGTGAGATTCACACATCTGCTCTGGCCCCTTTATGCCAAGTAAAACAACTAGAGCAGTGTAAAGGGGCACTAAAAGCCATACATCTAGCCACAGGAGAATTCCCCCAGCACAGGGATTGAGGAAGAGAGCCTAGGCTTTCATCTAAGGACCAGCTGGTATGCCAGGGACTGGTTTGGTGACAGGAGGGGCATGTCAGGGCAGGACTGCAGTAAGTAATGCTGTAGAGATTTGGCCACTTGTGCCAACATGCAGCTAGAGAGACAGGCTGCCATAACTTAGGCAACCCAGATTCAGGAGGGCACAAAAGTGTCTTAAAGCCACCTTAGCCCCTGCATCCTCCTGAGATATGAGTTTTGTGTTTGAAAGGTTGCAAAGGATTATCCTCATATTAGTTTATGTCAGCAGTTCTCAAACTGTGGGTCGGGACCCCAAAGTGGGTCATGACCCCATTTTAATGGGGTCACCAGGGCTGGCATTAGACTTGCTGGGACCCAGGGCCAAAGCCAAAGCCAGAGCCCCATCGCTCAGGGCCAAAGGCCAAACTCCACCACCCAGGGTCAAAGCCCAAGCCCAAGGGCTTCAACCCTGGGTGGCAGGACTTAGGTTACAGGCCCCCTGCCTGGGGCAGAAGCCCTTGGGCTTCAGTTTTGGCTCATCCAGGCTTTGGAACTGGCCCCCTTGCCCAGGGCAGCGGGGCTTGGGTGCAGGGCCGGCTCCAGGCACCAACTTCTCAAGCAGGTGCTTGGGGTGGCCGCTATGGAGAGGGGCGGCACGTCCAGGTATTCGGCGGCAATTCGGCGGACGGTCCCTCACTCCGCCTGGGAGCAAAGGACCTCCCGCCAAATTGCCGCCGCAGATCACGATCACGGCTTTTTTTGTTTGTTTGTTTGTTTTGTTTTGGATGCTTGGGATGGCCAAAACCCTGGAGCCGGCCCTGCTTGGGTGGGCTCAGGCTTCAGTCCTCCCTCCTGGGGACGTGTAATAATTTTTGTTGTCAGAAGGGGGTCATGGTGCAATGAAGTTTGAGAACTCCTGGCCTATGCAATTCAGAATGTATTCCTGGTTTAATTTCCTACTGTATTAGCTACTATAGCTCTTAAACATATGGTTGCAGCACCTTACTAGGCATCAGAACGGCTGTCCACATGAGTTCAATGGGTTTAGGCAGTTTCACTACATGTGGTGTCAATTTAATGTGAAATTATATGACAAAACTGCAAATGGCTAAATCTTTGAAAATCATCCACATTTGCTAGTGATACAGGTTTCTTCTGTGTATCACTAAATGCCAATCAAAAATTCAGAATCAGTTTCCAGACCGGTACAGCACATTATCTAAGAGATTCCTGCTGATTTTAATTGGAATCACATAACTGAGCACAATAGTGAATATCCAGAGTTATACACAAAGTGCTTGAAAGTGACTTTTTTTTTTGTTTTATGTTCCCACTGCAGATCTATTCTCTCTCAAATACCCTGAGCATTAATTTGTAGATATAAATGCTCCTCTTTTAGGCATTAATTCCCCTCCCCCCAATATAATTCACTGGCACTCACCCATTTTATATTAACCTTCATTAACAGATAGAGAAAAATGCTCTTTTTACTGGGAAACCTGACAGACCTCATATAGTATATTTTAAAAGATCTGGTGGGTGCAGTCTCAGTAATAAAAATAGTGCTCAAATGGATAGGATCACCACATTTTCTTGGTTAATTTCATGGCCTGACTTTACATTTAATGGCAAATTCTGCCATCAGATTCCCAGGAACACGGTTCTCACATTGTAACACATGGAATACCTTTAACAATCAGGAATGCATTACAGTGCTGATGAAAATTTTGTAATTCACAAGTTAAGGGTTCAGTTAAAGTGTCCTGGGAAGGTATGGTTAATTGAGACAGCAGGCAAGGTGAGATTTAACCTAGAAAATGGGTTAACAAAGGGCTACCTACAATTATTGGAAGGAAAAGGGATGGGTTATGGGCACACCCTACCCTCAGGCTCTAGGAGGGCAGTTTCCTTGCTGGGTGTATCCAATCTCTCATCTTGAAAAATGGGCAGCTAGCATGATACACATCATGCAAGAGGGATCTATGCCTGTGGTCCTGCGATCCGATGACATGATCACAAAGTGGTTCATAACAAACTGCAAAACTGCCAGGATTTTCATTTTGGGGATGGAGGGGGATATGATATTAGTATAATTATTTCAATTTGCTCATCAAAATAAAGTTGTGGCCTTCCAACTGTCATAGATCAGAGCAACTATACCTGTATTTCCCCTCTTTGGTCCAGCAAGGGCATCCTCTGAAACTTCCATTTCTCCAGCCACTACCCTTCTTGATGGAGACCCACATCTCTCTCCTTTCTGACCAAGGTATTTCTGGCTGCACCGTTCCCTACCTTCACTGTATTATTCCTAACACAGAGAGTTTGCTTGCTTTCTCTTCAGAGACTGTTAACACGTGTGTTTAGTACAGTTATAAGGTACCAGATAGCACTTCCTATGCAAGCCTATTTTATTTTTAAGGTCAAAAAGTCATGACAAAGAAAACATATTATAGAACAATAAATCACCCTAACATGGATTCTGGTGGAAGCAGTCCTTCAGCCCCCCATCTAAGGGGATTCCTGGTAGTTACATTGTCACCACTGCTTCAGCTCAGAACAAGCACCCAGTATTATGGGCTCTTTGTAGGCCCAGTCCTTCCAATTCTAGCTTAAGGATTGGGGCCCACTGTGGACCCGGGGTCCTGTCCATTTGATGGACCAGGAGGAAGGCCCTGAGCCAGTTTAATGCCAGGCTATTGATCCAAAAATTAAAAAAAAACCTGTCTGTTGGTCCCTGGAGAATCCAGTTTGGACTATCATCTTCCCCAGGGAAATGGCTTCAAAGCGCTGATAACAGAAAGTACATTAGCATTCCCCTACCTACTAGAGAAGGTGCATATAATGCCACAACAACAACAACACACAATTGCATTTTTAATACAATGTATCCACAAGATATTAAGCCTAATTCAATAAGGTTTAGCTTAGTTCAGTAAAGTTTCTTAAATCATAAGTTTTGTTTGGAATACTGTCCATCTGTCACACCCATCATTTAGTATTCACTTTTGCGTGGTGTGTTTGTTCAAGCATGTCACTGCAAAGGAACAACAAAATAGACTTCTAGCATCATTAACACAATCCATTGATGTATAGCCATAGGGTATATGCTGATAATTTTAAAGATCTCCATTATAAGCAAGTGCCATTGTAGCACCAAACAACAAAACACTATGTTCTGTCACAGGCTTGATTGAATTCTATAACCAGAAGCTTAGATGACTAACAGAGGAAATAGTGATCCTGATGCAAACCACAGCCTACTTCACTCTACATCCACAAAGGAAACTTGGACTCAGTGTTGCAACATCTAATGTTTACATGCCCTACCATCTAGTGGAATCCATAGCCCTGCATTAAGTGCCCAGACTCCCTATACAATGCATGGGGAGAGTTAGGTGCCTTGGAATGGAATCTACAAAAGCCAGCAAATTGAGTGGGGAGCCACCTAAGCGAGCCAGTAGAAAATGCTGAAGAGAGGGATGGGTCCTAAGCCCCACCCCCCCCAAGGGAAGAAAGGCACCTAAATCCAGACAGGAGAGAAGTACCCCCCTCCATTTGGGATTCACAAGCATGAACCGACTCCTGGAACCAGATACCTAAGTCCTGTCTCACAACAAACCAAGAAGGAGGAACCCAGTGTTTAGAGCAGTGACCCAAGATGTGGGAGACCTGAGTTCAATTCCCCCTTCTGCCTGAAGTAGAGACGGGACTTGAACTTGGGTCTCCCATCTCCCAGGAGAGTAACATTGCTGCTACTGACCACTCCAATCACTAGGAATCCCAAAGAACAGCTGAATCTGGAGCCTGGATAAAATAGGGGCGGGGGGAATAAAGAATAAAGAAAGAAAAATAAAGAATGAAATAAAAGTGTTATGGACACTGACTAGCGAAAAGCATGGGATGGGATTCTCAAGTGTCTAAGGGAGTTAGGTGTCCGCTCCCAGTGAAAATCAGGAAAGTTTCCAATTACTAAATTGTATATTATGTGTGTAGTATGAACAAATGTGTTCATTCTATATGCATGCCAGTATTTCACAACACAGCACAGTGACTGGAAGCTTTAAAGTGTTCATTTCAAAATGAAATGGAATCACTTACTTTTTGGGTCACAAGACCAATTTTTTAAAATAGTTGCTTACTACAAACACAGATTTACATCACAGGCCATAATGGTTTCTTTCCATTGAAAGATAGGCATTTTTAACTGTGTCAATAAGCACTAAGGGTGGAATTTCTCAAAGAAGGTAAGGAAGGAAGGCACCCAAACCTCATTGATTTTCACTTGGAGTTGGGCACTTAACTCCATTAGGTGTTTTTGAAAATCCCACCCTAATAGGCTACACTTCCTCTGATGGTCTCACTTAATTCTTATAATTGCCAAGTATACCTATGGTGCCCTACAAATATGACAATAAGTAGAGTATAAGAATACAGCAGAATACTTACCCTAAATCCTTGTACTTTTTACCTTATTTTACTAAAGGATTACATATCTGTCCTATTCACTTATAAAACATGTCCTTTAATTATGTACTTTTAGAGCAGCCTAATTAAAATTCAGTGCATAAAAGCGTGCAAGGGTTGATAACCCATAGAACCCAGCAGACCCTAGTTAACATTCAAATGCATCCTCCATTTGGACAGACAATAAGACTTTTCCACCTCGTTGGCAGACACTAATGATACTTGCAAATATGACGAATGTCTTCATTGGTGAAAAATTAATGCACCACAATAATTTTTCTACCTGGGGTTAATGAACATGTCAGATGCTGAAAATGAGTTGTTTGAAAATAAATTACTATAATCTATATTTAGAAGACACTGCTGTTGGAAAAAAAAAATCTATGGTGTGTTTGATGTCCTCTGCTTACTTTTGTTCATGATTTAGCTGTTCGCCTAATGAGGCTTTATACTGTGCTGACTTCTCTGTTGATACATGAGAATGTTTTCTTTTTCCTATAGTGCCCATTGTTTCAAGGGGGAAAGGTTAGGTTTGACTCTACTTGCAGCAAACAAGCTAATATTCGAGAGAACAAAACCTAACATGCTTAGTAATCCAGAAGGGGTAGAGCCATGCTGAAGCCCATGAAAACAGTTATGTTTGTGAGGGTATGTCTACACTACGAAATTAGTTCGAATGTATAGAAGCCGGTTTTATTGAAATCGGTTGTATACAGCCGATTGTGTGTGTCCACACAATAAAATGCTCTAGGTGCTCTAGTCGGCGGACCGCGTCCACAGTACGAGGCTAGCGTCGACTTCCGGAGCATTGCACTATGGGTAGCTATCCCACAGCTATCCCACAGTTCCCGCAGTCTCTGCCGCCCCTTGGAATTCTGGGTTGAGATCCCAATGCCCGGATGATGCAAAACAGTGTCGCGGGCGGTTCTGGGTACATGTCGTCAGGCCCCTCCCCCCTCATCACAGCAACGGCAGACAATAGATTCGCGCCTTTTTACCTGGGTTACCTGTGCAGACAACATACCACGGCAAGCATGGAGCCCGCTCAGCTCAGCTGAGCTCACCGTCACCATATGTCCTCTGGGTGCCGGCAGACGTGGGACTGCATTGCTACACAGCAGCAGCTGCTAACTGCCTTTTGGCG
This sequence comes from Malaclemys terrapin pileata, assembly GCF_027887155.1. Classification (NCBI taxonomy): domain Eukaryota; kingdom Metazoa; phylum Chordata; order Testudines; family Emydidae; genus Malaclemys; species Malaclemys terrapin. Next base: position 101,849,322 of record NC_071512.1, on the reverse strand, counting down.
GTAGACGGTGTAGCATGAGTGATAGCCGTGGGGCTGGCAGCCGTAGGGCTGCATTGCACCAGCCCCTTCCAGGCGATGGTATATTATGACTGGTACCCGTCGTCGTCATACTGGTATGGCTGTCAATCATGGCCACCTGGGCAGACATGCTACTGTTTTGATGATGACGGTTACCAGTCGTAATATACTATTTTCTGCCAATTGCCCAATATTGTCTGCTAAGCACCCAGAAGAGGCCGAGGGCGATGCTGGGTGCTGGCGGACGTGGGGCTGGCAGACGTGGGGCTGCATTGCTACACAGCAGCAGCCCCTTGCCTTTTGGCAGATGATGGTATATTATGATTGGTACCCATCGTCATCGTACTGGTATGGCTGTCACTCATGCTGCACCGTCGGCTGCCACTTTAAGATGTAAAAAATAGATTTGTTCTGTGTTCATTTGCTTCCCCTTCCTCCGTGAAATCAACGGCCTGCTAAGCCCAGGGTTTCCAGTTTAATCTTTGGGGGGGACCATTCTGTGTGACAGTTGTTTGTGTTTCTCCCTGTTCCTGTACCTGTACGCCATGTCGTCACTCGGCCCTCCCTCCTTCCCTCCCTCCCTCCTTCTCCTGGTCCATCAGATACTACTTTCGCGCCTTTTTTCTGACCAGGCGCCATAGCTAGCACTGGGATCATGGAGCCCGCTCAGATCACCGCGGCAATTATGAGCACTATGAACACCACGCGCATTGTCCTGGAGTATATGTAGAGCCAGAACATGCCAAGGCGAAACCCGGACCAGGCGAGGAGGCGATTGCAGCGCGGCGACGAGAGTGATGAGGAAATTGACATGGACATAGACCTCTCACAAGGCACAGGCCCCAGCAATGTGGAAATCATGGTGTCACTGGGGCAGGTTGATACCGTTGAACGCCGATTCTGGGCCCGGGAAACAAGCACAGACTGGTGGGATCGCATCGTGCTGCAGGTATGGGACGATTCCCAGTGGCTGCGAAACTTTCACATGCGTAAGGCCACTTTCATGGAACTTTGTGACTTGCTTTCCCCTGCCCTGAAACGCCAGGATACCAAGATGAGAGCAGCCCTCACAGTTGAGAAGCGAGTGGCGATAGCCCTGTGGAAGCTTGCAACGCCAGACAGCTACCGGTCAGTCGGGAATCAATTTGGAGTGGGCAAATCTACGGTGGGGGCTGCTGTGATCCAATTTGCCAGGGCAATGAAAGACCTGGTGATAGCAAGGGTAGTGACTCTGGGCAACGTGCAGTCAATAGTGGATGGTTTTGCTGAAATGGGATTCCCAAACTGTGGCGGGGCCATAGACGGAACCCATATCCCTATCTTGTCACCGGAGCACCAAGCCACCGACTACGTAAACCGCAAGGGGTACTTTTCAATGCTGCTGCAAGCCCTGGTGGATCACAAGGGATGTTTCACCAACATCAACGTGGGATGGCCGGGAAAGGTACATGATGCTCGCGTCTTCAGGAACTCTGCTCTGTTTCGAAAGCTGGAGGAAGGGACTTTCTTCCCGGACCAGAAAGTGACCATTGGGGATGTTGAAATGCCTATCGTGATCCTTGGGGACCCAGCCTACCCCTTAATGCCATGGCTCATGAAGCCGTACACAGGCAGCCTGGACAGGAGTCAGGACCTGTTCAACTACAGGCTGAGCAAGTGCCGAATGGTGGTGGAATGTGCATTTGGACGTTTAAAAGCGCGCTGGCGCAGCTTACTGACTCGCTCAGACCTCAGCGAAAAGAATATCCCCATTGTTATTGCTGCTTGCTGTGCGCTCCACAATATCTGTGAGAGTAAGGGGGAGACCTTTATGGCGGGGTGGGAGGTTGAGGCAACTCGCCTGGCCGCTGATTACGCGCAGCCAGACACTAGGGCGGTTAGAGGAGCACAGCAGGGCGCGGTGCGCATCAGAGAAGCTTTGAAAACGAGTTTTGTGACTGGCCAGGCTACTGTGTGAAACTTCTGTTTGTTTCTCCTTGATGAACCCTCCAACACCCCCCCCCCCGACCCGGTTCACTCTACTTCCCTGTAAACCAACCACCCCACCCCACCCTCCCCTCCCGCTTGCAGAGGCAATAAAGTCATTGTTTTTTCACATTCATGCATTCTTTATTAGTTCCTTACAGAGGTAGGGGGATAATTGCCAAGGTAGCCTGGGATGGGTGGGGGAGGAGGGATGGAAAAGGACACACTGCATTTTAAAACTTTAACTCTTATTTAAGGCCAGCCTTCTGATGCTTGGGCGATCATCTGGGGTGGAGTGACTGGGTGGACGGAGGCCCCCCCACCGTGTTCTTGGGCGTCTTGGTGAGGAGGCTATGGAACTTGGGGAGGAGGGCTGTTGGTTACACAGGGGCTGTAGCGGCGGTCTCTGCTCCTGCTGCCTTTCCTGCAACTCAACCATACGCTCGAGCATATCACTTTGATGCTCCAGCAGACGGAGCATTGCCTCTTGCCGTCTGTCTGCAAGCTGACGCCACCTATCGTCTTCAGCCCGCCACTTGCTCTGTTCTTCCCGCGATTCAGCCCGCCACCTCTCCTCTCGTTCATATTGGGCTTTTCTCATCTCCGACATTGACTGCCTCCACGCATTCTGCTGTGCTCTATCAGCCTGGACGGACATCTGCAGCTCCGTGAACATCTCGTCCCTCGTCTTACGTTTTCTCTTTCTAATGTTCACGAGCCTCTGCGAAGGAGAAACATTTGCAGCTGGTGGAGGAGAAGGGAGAGGTGGTTAAAAAAGACACATTTTAGGGAACAATGGAAACACTCTTTCATTACAAGGTCGCATATTTCGGCTTGCAGGCAGCCATCGTAGGCCACAGTGTTTTGGCTTTTTTAACCTTCTTAACATGCGGGAAAGGTTGCAAACAGCAGCGCATTTCCCATATCAAGGATGAATTGGGTTGTCCATTTAAAATGGGGTTTCAATGTAAAAGGAGGGGGCTGCGGTTTCCCGGTTAACATGCGGCACAAACACAAGTAAACCACCCCCCCACACACACACACACGATTCTCTGGGATGATCACTTCACCCTTCCCCCCCACCGCGTGGTTAACAGCAGGGAACATTTCTGGTCAGAAGAGCAGGAACGGGCGCCTCTGAATGTCCCCCTTAATAAAATCACCCCATTTCAACCAGGAGAGCTTTCTGGAGATGTCCCTGGAGGATTTCCGCTCCATCCCCATACACGTTAACAGACTTGCTTGCTTTTTTTTTGTAATGTTTACAAATATTTACAAAGTTACACTCACCAGAGGTCTCCTGTGTGCCCTGAGGGTCTTGGGTGAGTTCGGGGGTTACTGGTTCCAGGTCCAGGGTCACAAACATATCCTGGCTGTTGGGGAAACCGGTTTCTCCGCTTCCTTGCTGCTGTGAGCTACCTACAGTACCTCCATCCTCATCTTCCTCGTTCCCCGAAGCGTCTTCCCTGTGTGTTTCTCCAGTGAGAGAGTCATAGCACACGGTTGGGGTAGTGGTGGCTGCACCCCCTAGGATCGCATGCAGCTCCGCGTAGTAGCGGCAAGTTTGCGGCTCTGCCCCGGACCTTCCGTTTGCTTCTCTGGCTTTGTGGTAGGCTTGCCGTAGCTCCTTAATTTTCACGCGGCACTGCTGTGTGTCCCTGTTATGGCCTCGGTCCTTCATGGCCTTGGAGATCTTTTCTAATACTTTTCCATTTCTTTTACTGCTACGGAGTTCAGCTATCACTGCTTCATCTCCCCATATGGCGAGCAGATCTCGTACCTCCCGTTCGGTCCATGCTGGAGCTCTTTTGCGATCCTGGGAGGACTCCATGACGGTTACCTGTGCTGATGAGCTCTGCGTGGTCACCTGTGCTCTCCACGCTGGGCAAACAGGAAATGAAATTCAAACCTTCGCGGGTCTTTTCCTGTCTACCTGGTCAGTGCATCTGAGTTGAGAGCGCTGTCCAGAGCGGTCACAATGAAGCACTGTGGGATAGCTCCCGGAGGCCAATAACATCGAATTCCATCCACACTACCCCAATTCCGACCCGCAAAGGCCGGTTTTATCGCTAATCCCCTCGTCGGAGGTGGTGTAAAGAAACCGGTTTAAAGGGCCCTTTAAGTCGAAAGAAAGGGCCTCGTTGTGTGCATGTGTCCAGGCTTAATTCGGTTTAACGCTGCTAAAGTCGACCTAAACCCGTAGTGTAGACCAGGCCTTAGAGATGGGCCCAAACCAAAATACCAGATTCCAACACCCTGGACATTTCGTAGCTCACCCCAGCCCTTCTTTTTTGGGCCTGTGCACAATAATGGATTAGTCTGTCTCTCTACCTCCCTCACCTCCTGACAGTGACTGGATCCTGAATTCCTTTGGGTGATTAAGGAGATGGAGACTTCAATAGCTATTTGTAACAACTGGGAGGGAGGCAGGAGAGGAGCGATTTCTGGTCACTACAGATCAGTCATTATAAAAGCTGACCAAGCTCCTGGAAGCCTCTGAAACACAAGATGGGGCATTGATAGCTGCCTGAAAGGACTATACTGGGAACTAAAAGTGAGCTTGATACAAGGAGTTTATTCACTCTGGTGAATCCTCTCCTCCTTCAGAAGTGTGGACTAGTTTGCCAAAAGTTATACTCAAAGATTTTCATTGTGGTATATGTTCGCAAATCTTAACTGACCATGTGTTCACTCTTATTTTCTGTTATCCAATTATAAACCTGTCACTAAGTGCAGTGGTCACCATTGGACAGTCAGCTTTTGCTAACAATAACCACCCAGTGGTATATGTGATGCCATGGTTTCCCACTGTATTTAGAAAAGGAAGTAACAATGGCAGGTCACAAAGTAGAATGTACTGGAAAATGTTTACTAACCACTGTTCTTTGATCAAACTGAATCCATATTACGTTATGCATGAAATATTCTTCTCACCTGTTAATTATTTACCATTATGAAAGCCCAATAGTTGCTGGCACTATTATTCCTATGAAATGCACCTAAGTCTCTGCATCGTTAATCTAATGTAAAAAGATGAACTCCTATTAAAAATTCAATATAATATGTTTTTAAAGCTAATACTGAATAATTTATTAGATGATCATTTGCTTTGTCATGTACTTCATGTTATCAAAACATGAACTGAACATAGCAAGCAACAAATAGGGGTAATCTAATTACCCTCTAATCCACAAACAAACAGCGTTAAGGATTCCTGTCAAAGACTAGTTAATACTCAAACAGGATCCCAAGTCCAATCTAAAAGTGCACAGAAGTATGGCTGCCTATCTCCATAGGCAATATGCAAATGTGGTGTTCTTCTAAACACATCTTCCAACAGACTGTAGTAAATGCAACTCCATGTTGAGAACAGAAACAATGCTGCTGGAATGTGCAGACAGAGAAAAGCAGGTGCAGCATGGGTGGAGAGATTTTGTCTTGACTCCACATCAAATCCTCCTCTTTCAGTATCTTTCCACAATTTGTGGTGGATTTTGAGCAGTGGATCCCAAACTTTCTATTGAGGCAACCCACCCACTGCATTGTGTTTTTGTGTCAGCCACCATTACATATATGCACTGTCTGTGCTGGCACCACAACCCTAATCCCAGGATGGTGCAGAGGGTAGGCCAGTGGGAGGGAAGGGGGAGCAAAGCCCACCCTACACTCACCCTGCAGTGGTGGTTTCTGCCCTATGATTCTGGGCCCAACTCTATGCTCCAAGTGATGTGACCGGTGCCCAGGGTTACAGCACCACTCAGGTTTGGCCAGGCCGCCCCATCACCCTAAGTAGTGCTGCACTGGACCAGGAGAAGTATATTTTTGCTGAAGCCAGCCCGGGATGTGGCAACCCAACTAGAACCTTCCCGGGACCCATTAGTAGGTTAGGATCCACTATTTGGCAAACTCTGATTTAGAAACTATCTTGATTTAAAGAAGTCCAAGTGATGGAGAATTTTCAACATTTCTTGGTAACCTGTTCCAATGGTTAATTACCCTTACTGTTAAGAACTTGCTTCTTATTTCCTGTTTGTACGTTGCTGACTTCAACTTCCAGCTAGAGGATCTTGTAACACTTCTATCCGCTAAAGGTCTTCTAGTATCAGATTAATTACCTACACAAGTAGAATATTACACCATGATAAAGCCGTCTCTTAATGATGTCTTCAGAAAGATAAATAGAACAAGCACCTTTACCTTCACATTGTAAATTTGATGTGTCTAGAGCCTGCCTTTGCAGAAGGAGACAGTTCTGCCTCTCTGGCACAATTCTCCCCCCGCCCCCAACAAATGACAACCCCTCCATGAGGATCAGGTTCCATGGAGCTGGGAGAGCAGGGAATCAGATGGGGTTTCTTCAGGTTTGGCTTCTCCCAGAGCCATGCAGCCTCAGCTATTAAATTTTGAGGCTGTCGGAACTTACACTGTTTTCCCCCCTCTATTCTGTGAAACTTCTCTTTAGTGGATTGTGACTGGTTGGGATACTTCATGCAGGAACCAGGGATGTTGTATACACGTGTTTTCCTTTTATTTAAATGAGAAATTTAGCAAAATACAAGTACCAAGTAACCATAACCCAATATAAGAATTTCCTGCCTGTTGTATCACAGATGAGCACAAAAGGCCTGTAGTAAAGCACTCATAACTAAAGCCAGACTTCTGTCTACTCCAGTGTTTACACTCTCCTATGTAAAGCTCCTCTAGCTGTTCACCTGAACACATTTTATAGGAGGAGATTACGAATAATCCCTCACCTAATTAATTAAATCAGCTAAATGAAGATATGCTAAGGGATAATGGAACACCACAAGCTAAGAGTAGGGTAACAAGGAGGAAGAATACAAATACTGATTGAAGTATTAGCCAGGGTGAGGTTCAAGGGGAAACAACTGAAATCCTTGTACACAAATGCAAGGAGTCTGGGCAATAAAACAGAGGAACTGGAATCACTAGTGCAGGAAGGTAAATCAGATACTATAGGGATTATAGAAATATGGTGGACTAGCACTCATAACTGGAATACAGGCACTGGAGGGTATGTGCTCTTTAGGATAGATAAGAATAAAGGTAAATGTGGTGGGGTAGCATTGTACATCAATAAAGCTGTGAATTATAAAGAAATTTAGTTTTATACTAATGAACAAAGCAGAATCTGTTTGGGTTAAAATAACATTGGGCAAGGATTGTGAAAGAAGTTCTATTGGGATAGCGTTAGTGGTCTTCTGTAGACCCCTTCCATCCCCCAAGTTGTGCTCAGTTACATGGATAGAGATATCTGTAATATTATTAGAGAAATACTTTTGGGAATTGTCATAATAGGAGACTTTAACTTCCTGGATAGAGTTTAGAGAATAAATGCTACTTATACTGAAAGGGCCAAATTATTCATGGGTGTGATAGATGATAGTGTTCTTCATCAAATTGTCACTGAACCAACAAGAGGTGATACGATTTTATTCTTATTTTTGGTAAGTAGTTCGGATGTCATAGAAGAGCTGGGTGTAGGAAATAGCCGTGGATTGAATGATCACAAGTTGATTCAGTTTAAATTAAATGGAAGGATAATCAAAACGAGGCCATCAACTATGGTCTTTAATATCTAAAGGGCAAACTTTGCGAAATAAATGTGTTAGGTTCCTGACAAAGGTAATTATTTAAGGAAGTCCACTGGACTGAAGGGCTCAAGAACTTAAATGTGGAGGAGGCTTGGAATTTCTTCAGCTATACAAAAACGATCTGAAATTTACTTCCTAAGCAAGGGAACAAAACTTGTAGGGAAAGTCACAACATGCAGCTGGAAGATTAACCACCTCAAAAAGGTTATTAGGTATTGGTATTAGGTTTGGTATTTTGTTCTCCATCTTCTGAAACATCAGGGATAGCCATGGCTGGAGATGCAACATTGGGTGAGGTGGGCAGGGCTCTGAGGTGGCACTGAGCATCCTCTCTCTCTGGTGCTTAGCTGGCTGGTTCTTGCTTACCTGCTCAGGATCTAATTGATCATATGTGGGGTTGGGAAGGAATTTTATCCCGGGTCTGATTGGCAGTGATCTTGGATGGTTTTTTGCCTTCCTCTGCATCATGTGGGTGCAGCTCACTTCTCAGGATTGTCTGGGTATATTTCACTTAATCATTTCCCTGCCACTGTAGGGGCCTCAGGCATTGGTGTGTCTTGACCCCTCCTGTTCTCTGCCTGTGGCATAGAACAGTCTAGTCTCTGTGGGCTGTAATACTTTAGTCTAATTTTGGTTGTTGTGTTTAGTATGCAGGTACTGGTTGGTGCTGTTGGGCTGTGATATACAGGAGATCAGTCTAGATGATCTTGTGATCCCCTCTGGCCTTAAACTCTATGAATCTAAAAGCTTCTTCATTAAAAATAAATATTTACCTGTGATGCGAAATAATCAGGTAACTCAACCTTGTTCACCCCACTCCCATGAATACACACAATAATCCTTAGCATAATAGTTTTAATTTAACCAGTGACAGACAAACACAGAAGGAAATACTATTTCCCATAACACCACAGGCCCATGGCAAAGTTTCAGTCCCTCCTTTCTAGGTATAAAAGCACCAGCCTCTGGGCAAACTTTCTTTACAGGGACTCTTGCCCTCTCAGACTTGTTGCCACCATGGAGCAACAGCGTTCTCACTCTCATTAGTCATCCTGGACACGCATAGTTAACTTCCACAACAGCACAGTAAGCTACTTTTTTGATCATTAAAGCAGTGTTTGGGTGATCCCATACAATATATAACTGACCTTTGAATTATTTACTTTTCCTGGAGAGAGCTCCTTAAATAACATATTGGATATTCACATGTGTATATACAAGTACAAGCTTTTTATAAACACCCCTTTTCTCCTAGTATAGCTACTGTCTCAAGGTAAAACCTTACATTTCAGGATTACCTCAGTCTAAACCAAAACAAATGATAAAGAATAAGACCATACATTCTTCCCACATACTGGTTGTAATCTGTTTCTTGTCTTATGGACCTCTATCTAGTCCATGTAGTAATCATAGAATCATAGGACGGGAAGGGACCTCGAGAGGTCATCTAGTCCAGTCCCCTGCACTCATGGCAGGACTAAGTATTATCTAGACCATTCCTGACCGGTATTTGTCTAACCTGCTCTTAAAAACCTCCAATGATGGAGATTCCACAACCTCCCTAGGCAATTTATTCCAGTGCTTAAACGCCCTGACAGTTAGGAAGTTGTTCTTAATGTCCAACCTCCCTGGCTGCAATTTAAGCCCATTGTTTTTTGTCCTATCCTCAGAGGTTAAGAAGAACAATTCGTCTCTCTTCTCCCTCCTCCTTGTAACAACCTTTTATGTACTTGAAAACTATTATCACGTACCCTCTCAGTCTTCTCTTTTCCAGACTAAATAAACCAATTTTTTTTTCAATCTTCCCTTATGGGTCATGTTTTCTAGACCCTTAATTATTTTTGTCGCTCTTCTCTGGACTTCCTCCCATTTGTCCACATCTTTCTTGAAATGTGGTTCCCAGAACTGGATACAATACTCCAGTTGAGGCCTAATCAGCGTGGAGTAGAGCAGAAGAATTACCTCTTGTGTCTTGCTTACAACACTCCTGCTAATACATCCCAGAATGATGTTCACTTTTTTTGCAACAGTTACACTGTTGACTCAGATCCCTTTCTGCAGTACTCCTTCCTAGGCAGTCATTTCCCATTTTCTATGGGTGCAACTGATTGTTCCTTCCTAAATGGAGTACTTTGGATTTGTCCTTATTGAATTTCATCCTATTTACTTCAGACCATTTCTCCAGTTTTTCCTGATCATTTTGAATTTTAATCCTATATTCCAAAGCACTTGCAACCCCTCCCAGCTTGGTATCGTCCGCAAACTTTATAATTGTACTCTCTATGCCATCATCTAAATCATTGATGAAGATATTGAACAGAACCGGACCCAGAACTGATCCCTACTAATTATACCCTTCCAGCATGACTGTGAACCACTGATAATTACTCTCTGGGAACGGTTTTCCAACCAGTTTTGCACCCCACCCCCTTATAGTAGCTCCATCTAGGTTGCATTTCCCTAGTTTGTTTATGAGATTGTCATGCGAGACAGTATCAAAAGCTTTGCTAAAATCAAGATATACCACATCTACTGCTTTCCCCCTATCCACAAGGCTTGTTACCCTGTCAAAGAAAGCTATCAGGTTGGTTTGACATGATTTGTTTTTGACAAATCCATGCTGACTGTTACTTATCACCTTATCATCTTCTAGATGTTTGCAAATTGATTGCTTAATTATTTGCTCCATTATCTTTCTGGGTACAGAAGTTAAGCTGACTGGAATGTAATTCCCCAGGTTGTCCTTATTTCCCTTTTTATAGATTGGCACCATATTTGCCCCTTTCCAGTCTTCTGGAATCTCCCGTCTTCCATGACTTTTTAAAGATAATCACCAATGGCTCAGATGTCTCCTCAGTCAGCTCCTTGAGTATTCTAGGATGCATTTCATCAGGCCCTTGTGACTTGAAGACATTTAATTTGGCTAAGTAATTTTTAACTTGTTCTTTTCCTATTTTAGCCTCTGATCCTACCTCATTTTCACTGGCATTCACTATGTTAGACGTCCAATCACTGCCAACCATGGGTACCATAGTTATGGGAAGCCTTTCAATTCCATAATTACTGCCTGGCTAACTAACCAGAGGCTCCAACGCTTCACAGTTCATGGCCACAATTAGGGGAGCCCCTGAAAGCAAGGATCATTTAGGAGCAGTGCTTTGTACAGACCAAACAACCAATGGTGCTGCTGCCTATTCTCCAAGAACTGCAGCTTAGGTGAATACAACTCCTGGATCCATTCTTGGGAAATTGTACACTCACCAGGGAGAGATGAATGGAAAAACTGAGTTTGAAGGTGTGGAGTTTTGTCCCCTGCATGGCTTATTCTTGTGAATGGAATAATAAGTCTCTACGTTTTCCTAGTAGAGCCCCTGGCTGTATTACCTAACCACAGCTGCCCTCCACTTTAGGAAAGCCCCTTAAAGGGGGGTTTGGAGGCAGCTACGTCTGAGGGAGGACCTGGGTAATTTCCCTGGGGTACACTCAGGGACGAGAGAGAGGATGAAGGGATACAAGAGCAGGTGGGAAGGACTAGGGCTTCAGCACAGATGTCATTGGCTCTTGTAGATCTACACAAATTGGGGGCAGACTTCAAGCTTGTTCTGTGGAGATGATGCATAACCACCCCTGAACAGAACAATATGGGGAAAACTTCAAGAGGAAACCCATATTGAGTTTTCTTCTCCCTTAGCACCTTCCCTTAGATTTTAGCATAGAGGGGACAATCTGACCTAGCAATATTAAGCCACATTCCGCTCTTGGAGTTAGTCCTGTTGTACACAATTGAAACTGAGAGCAGAATCTGGTCTGCTGAATGCTGAAGGAAAAAATATTATATTAAATAATTAACAAATTAATTACATCATAGGAAAAGTGCTAGAATGTAGGTCTCATGGGCTTTTAAAATAATAACCCTTCAGATGAAAATGTATGTTTGCTTTTCTTGCAAATTCCTGTGGGTAAAACATTATGATTTTTGCTACTGCCCTTTGTTTTCAATTCTATACTACAACTTTTTGAACAATGACAGCTTTCCTTTGTTTCTTATTTTCTACAGTACTCTGAGTTAGGATAGCAAACACAAAAGAACTTTACTATTCTTAAATAAGCTGTCTACACACTAAAATTTTGTCATTCAATTTTGACAGATCAAGTAATAATTTTATCTACCATGGGAGAGTATAAACTGTACCAGTACAGGAATCATAGTGGGTGTATAAGCTGTAACCATCATAAATGACACTTTTTATTCCCTTTGAAAATCCTCCTGATTTATTACATTTACTTAGAGACTGTCACAGCTTATTTTTACTAGACATTTTTTTTAAAACATTCCATCAAGTGAGTTCCTATGTGATGCCGAGCAAACTGATAGAAAACGGTGACACTCTCACCCAAGCTGTCATTATTCAAAATGATTTCTTCTGCTCAGGTTGTTTTCATTTAGTAAAATAATTTGATTTTTCTATGTCTGCCCACATTCTATTCACAGGAGGCAAAAGAAGCTCAAAACAATGTCTCCTGCATTTAATATGCAAGGAGAATGCTTAATAGAATCATTTGCAGGATAATTAAAAGCCTGCTGATACATCTTATGAAAGTGTGAAACAAAGTACAAAATGAATAGAGCCAAATGGCAATTTCTTATTTCTGTAGAATAAGTGCTAAACCAAAGAGGTCATAATTGCTGTTTTACGTAGGGAAAATAGTTAACAGGAATGTTTTAGATATTTTCTTCAGTAAAACTAAAGCCAACTGTTTTCATACAGAAATTAGTTGAGTATCACAGATGAAAATGCCACAATGTTGTGCTACTAAGTCTGGCTGTGTTTTTAAGCGAAAAATTCCAGAAATTGAAATACAACTGAAGAATGGTCCAAGTTAGTCAATTTTTAAGCAAGTTTCATAAAATGGCACATGCAGCTTTCTATGAAAATTGTGACAGCCCCCCCCCCATGGGGCTTTTTCTAACAAAGCAAGAATCCTCTATATAATTCATTCATGTGGCATCAACATAAAGCCTGACACGGTATAACTAGTAAATGGCTGTACTATCTTCTCCTCCTCCACCACCACCATTCAATATACTATATCACTTCAAATTATTGCTCCAATGGTAATTTTCTGAAATATTCTCCTTTTGATGCAGATACATAACTCCCACACTTTAACCACCTGCTGTGCAAGCTATCCTGATTCTCGTCTTCTTTCTTAAAGCAACTAACCCCTTATCTGTCTTTTTATTACCAGAAATTAGTTCCTAATTACAGTGGTTGTAATTTGTGAACAACTGCTGTCTCAAGCATTGACCCATTTTAGTGAATTATAAGCAAGGTAGGTACAGTTGATTCCTTTATTCCCCAAATGGTAAACAAAGCAAAACATTATACATAGAAGTGGGACAATGGTGTCAAACTTTATCTACTACTTAGATATTATCGCTGTTATAACATTCCCTTGACCTACTAGAGAGGATGCTGTTCACTCCCCAAATACCTGCTGTCAGGGATTATATAGAAAGATTGAAGCTAGATAACAACAGGAAAAACTTCCTAACTGTAAGGGTAGTTAAGCTCTGGAATATGCCTCCAAGCAAGGTTTCAGAATACCTATCACTGGAGATTTTTAAGTACAGGTTGGACAAACCTGTCAGGAATGGTCTAGATTTACTTGGTCCTGCCTCAGACCAGGGGCTGGACTTGATGATTTTTCAAGGTCCTGTCCAGCCCTACATTTCTATGAGTCTATATAATTAAATGAAAGACTAAATTAATGCTAAGATTCTATGAACCCCACAAAGGGAAGTATATTCAGAGCTAAGTTTCTTACTCTGGGAATGATTCTCTTCTAATACCAGTTTTACACCAATGTTACTCTGTTTAGTTCAGTGGAGTTACTCCTGAGCGATATGAGTTCAAAGGAGAGCAGAATCAGACATCAGGCCTTTAGTGTGTAAGCATTGCTTGGATCGCCACTCACTGATGAATAAATTGTGCCCTGACTCATACCTTGTACAACACTCCCACTGTGACTTAGGTGGGGTTGAATAGGTTGTAAATCAGAGAAGAATTTGCCTTTGCATGATCTTACATACCATACTGTTTATGTAGCTATATCAACACACACAAGTGTGATATGTCATCATCACAGACTCATTGTCCCAAATCTGGCATCTATTTGCCACTTGTGCAACCCCATTGAAACCAGTGGGATTCAACAGGGTTTAAATCAAATAAGCATTTAATCTGGCCTATCCGGGGTGAAAGTACTGTAAGGGACTTACGCAGAGCTCCAGCAGCGGGGCTCTGGCGGCAATTTAAAGGGCCAGGGGCTCTGGCTGCTGCCAGGAGCCCAGGGCCCTTTTAAATTGGCCACCTGGGGAAGCTGCCCTCTGCCGGTATGGTTGGCTGTGTACTGGCTCTTGCCGGTACACCGTACTGGACTGTACCAGCTTACTTTCACCTCTGAGCCTATCCATGGTGTCAGCTAGAATTCCTGCTTGAGCCAAAAAATCACCTGGTTATTATGCTGTAGTTCAAGCCTGGACTACAAGGTCATCTTTTCATTTCCACGCTAAGTGTCATTTATCTTCCAGATCTTTCTTGACAGATCTTTTCTGCCACCCTTACTTTCACTAGTAACACCTCATTATGCAAGTAGTTCCAATGTGAGTAAGGGTGGCAGGAGCAAGCCCTTAAGACTACACTGTGTCTGTTAAGCAGAGCCGAGAGTAAATATCAGAGCCACAGATGTGCTGGCTGTTACACTGGTGTGCCCAGGGATTGAGCCCACTACTACATCCTGTTGTGAGGTGCTGCCTGCTCTCCCATGTTCCACTGACCCAAGGTAGGGGTGGGGGCATGGAAACAAGGCCATGGCTCTGTGTTTTTGGGATGCCCCAGGGTATACGGACAGAGCACTCTGCACTCCTCTAAGTGCAAAGGCTGGGGAGGCTTGGGTCATTCCCAAACTGTTTACCCCATGTCAGGCCCAGACAGCATCCAGTCCTTACTGATATCATCATGGCTCTTAGAGAACGCCAAGCAACTACTGGAACTCAGCTACTACAGAACGAGAATGATCAATTTTAATGTTTTCCTCACCTCCCAACATGATAAGCTTTGGGACTATGGATACAACATTTCCACTTGGAGGGTCTGACAGACACTAACTAACTGTTGTTTTCTGCCTGACAGCGAGTACAGCTACCCAATAGGATCACACTGTTGAATCACTTGTCTTGCATTAGCTTGTGTTAACACAATGCTTCATGGAGAACATAAGGTCTGTTTCCTCCTATGTTTTGAAGAATCACAAAACACATGCTTGGATTTCCTTAATAAAACATGAACTTTTTGTATTAAACACAGAAAAAGTTCCCTTGGATAAGAGAGATGAAAAACAGCAGCCTAACCACATTGCATGCCAGCACTCTGACCAGACGTTCAAGTTTTTCTTCTTTACCCTTCTGCCTCCAGGCTAATTTATTATACACCAAACATACTGTTAGCGCAATACAATTAATTAATTAAACACAGTCACAAACTAGAACATTAATTGTAACAATGTATTACATTTACTGCAGCCTGTCTCTTCTAGCTAATGAGAACACAGCAACTTATATAGACTCCAATGTATCTATATGCATGCACTTGGAAATAACTAACCCTTTTGTTATTAGATCAAACACACTATGCAAAGCACATAGCTATTACTTCTGTGGGAGAATAGGAAGAAATTCAACCAGTCATCAAGGAACCAACCCTAATTTCTTGATAAGCAGCTTGGCAAATCCTTGTTTCAGCTAAGATTATACCAAAATAGGTAAACACTAACCTGCTTGTTTTCCCTCTTTTAATGTTAAATTTATAGTATTTGTGTATTTTAAGCTCTCTCACTATTCTATAGCAATATCTATTGACTGCTTTTCTGCTTCCAGATATGAGAAGCTGCAGCTATTTTGTTTGTGCCAAGACCCGAGACCAAAAGCAAGGGAGAATGAACAAACATGAGGAGATGCAATGCCTAGCAGATCTATAGGCACAGGTGCCTGCGAGAGTACAAGCTGTGATCCTCAGCATAACTGAGCAGATCTCTTGAACAGATTAATAACACTTACTTACCTATTGCACAGGGATGTTATGAGGCTTAATAAGTTAATGTCTATGCAGCACTTTGAAACTGTAGCATGCTATTGTTAGGGAACAATTGACGATTAAGGCCCTAAAATACAGGCAACCTCAAAATGCAACCCTTGGGAAATTACTAATGAAGCTTTTCATAATGAATCTTGAACATAAGGTTGGACTGTGAGTGAAAAAGTGTTCCAGAAAATCCAGGTTTAAAGAAGAAATATAGTCTGCAGTGTTGGTCCCAGGTATCTCGAAAGCTTCTCTCTCACCAACAGAAGCTGGTTCAACAAAAAGATAATATTGATATTTTGGGGTCACAGTGCATTTTAACACACACCCCCAAATAGATTAAGCCATATGATAATACACACATTGAATTATGATACTGAAGTATAAAAGTGAAGAACTGCTAAATAGTAAGATTAAGAGCTTTGTTAGTTATACTTCAATAGTTTATAATTATGGATAGTGAATGAGTTTAGATGAGATAGGCTGAGGCCTTGGCACAAGCATTATCTTGTTGGCATGAGTATGGTTTCACCAGTTCTTCTCCTCTTACATAGACTTGCTTAAATAATGCTACTGCTGATAGGACAAAGGTATATGTTGCATTTGAAGATTTTAGGTAGAAGGGAAGTTAATTAGTATACTAAATACACAAATCTGTAATGACAAAAGTACCCTTTCACTGGAAAAACCCAGGAGCAGGATGACACGAAAACATAATGACATGAAAATTGTATAAACAGCCAAAATTGTGTAAATTGAAGTTTGTGCATATATATTGTACGGGTTATATAAAACAAATATTCAATGCTAATTGGAGAAAAGCTAATGAATATGTAATGAGGAAATGTGTAAGAATCCAAATGAGAGGGAGCCCAAATCAGAGAAATACCAGAGCACAAATTAAAGGATCAGGACTGAAGAACCAGACCAGGGATCAGAAGCAGCAATAACCATCATGAAGTACAGGAGAGCTTCCTGGTATCTTGCAGTTGGGTAACTTGGGCCTCTACCTATTCCGTTTTGTCTGATTATCATCTGGCATAAACATGGGTTCATACACCATTATTGTCACTTATACAGTACAAAGTTGTATAAATAAAAGCAAAAAATGATTAAGCCTAAATTGGGTACATTTGTGACTCAGTTTCCCATCTTAGAACATATATAGTGACCAGAAAGTCTCTTAGGCACACACACACACAACACACAGTTTCTACTCTTTCTTACCAAAACAACTGATAAGCTGATGGGCAACACGGGGTTAGAAAAGACAAAATCATGGCAATTACTGTTGAGCGGGGGGATACTTGGAGTTCTAGGCTCTCTCTTGTACTGTACTAGCTGTGTCAGCCACAGTATCCCAATGCCAGTGTACAAGTGATCCCACCAACAGCATCCCTCTCACTGAAAGAGACTCAAGGCTACTTGAAACTAGACTACACAGGGGCACTCAGGAAAGTTAAATCTGAATTAACTTTTAAAGTGGGTTAAGCAACATTAAATCCCTGTGTGGACGTTGTCATTCAGAATTACAGTAACCTTAGTTTGGTTTAGTTTAAGGCCTGATATACACTTCAAATTTAGGTCGACATAGCTATGGCACTGAAGGTGTCCGAAAAATCCACACCACTCAGTACCAGAGCTATGCCAGCCTACCACCCCCCTCCACACACCCCCAGTAGCGTAGACATGACATGGTCCAATTTGGAAGTGAACTGAAACTCAGTTAAGAATTTGATTCAGTTTAAACTAATCCATTTTAAATTCACACCTTTAGTTAATTCAGATTAAGTTTCCTGAGTTTCCCCATGCAAACAGGGAGATGGAGGCAGAGACCTTATCACTGCATTAAATTGTGTATAGATTAGGGCAAATCCAAACCACGTATGTTTTGCCAAAGAATGTTTAGCTTTTATATTTAACATTTTTTAAAAGGACTGTGCCAGAGAGGACACTGCTATGTTTTTATTTAATAGATTTTTAAATGATTCATGTTATTATGCTTATTTGTACTCTGTGTAGATATATTGCATTTTTGACGTTTTTATGGCTAATTTGCCAGTTGTTCTGTTTCTATGGGGTTTTCTTCTCATTAAAAGAGAGGGGTTTTGTAATAACTAAATATTCGCTATTCAGTTTTTTTCATAGAAGTTTTCTGAATACAAATATTTTAAAGATGAGCAGATGCATGCACATATCAGATCCAGTCTGGGGACACACCCTATCTCTAATTGGCCCACTTCAAACTACTGATTCTTTCATTTAGCGTAAGCTTTCATCACATGCTACAGAGTCTCTTTTTTATAACGAGTGTTGTGAATGTAGGCCCTTATGTGGCATCTCTCACTGATTTGGGTATGCCAGACATTTTTCTAGCATCTAGCCAAATACCTCATTAAGTGCTTTACAAAGTTTGTAACCAACTGCATACTTACAGAAAGGGATTGCCTCACCACACAGTGAAATGCAGCCATCTTTGAGATGGAACAAAGTGTGGCAACACTGTATTGCTGTAATTCTCATGGTTTTATTTCAAGTCTCTTGATATTTGATGTTTTTCTTAGAACTCCAGCTCTTGGAGTCATGTGATAACTTGAGACTCAGCTTCACTTTTTAAAAATTAAGGGCCAGATTTCTAAAGGAATTTTGGATCTTAAAGATGCAGCTAGACACCGAGTGGGATTGCCACAGGACCCTAATTCCCACTTAAGTCAATGGGAGTTAGGTATCTAGGTGCCTTTCAAAATACCAATAGGTGCCCATCAGGATCATTAGATATTTAAATACCCCTAATAATCTGGCCTACCTCCCACTGATTTCCATCAAAGTTAGGGGCTTAAATACTTTAGATGATTTAGTCCAAAGTGCCTAGCTCTTGTGATTGCAGAGAAACCATGAAACCACAAGGCTCAAAAACCAGAAAGCAAATTTTAAAAAAGCAAACACATTTTATTATTTTAAAAATCATAATTTCTAAGCCAATCCCATGATTTGCACGGGGTGGAGGCCGATTCATGATTTTTAAATGCTTAGGGTTGACAATACTGCAATAGTTCACAAGAAACAACAGGGCTACTGATACAATATTTCTTGCATATTTATACTTTTTAAAACACACAATTCAACTCAAAACCATTGTGCAAGTAGCAATATGTGATTATACAAACTAGATATCACTGTCCTGTACTTCTTACCCCATTCTATCTTTTTTCTTGTGACACTCACTTTGAAAGTCTTCTCTTAAATTAAAATGTGAACTAAAGAGAAGCACTAGCCCTTGAAATTTGTCTGTACAGCACCTAGCAAAACGGGGCCTATTTCTGATTTGTATTACAGTAAGGACTGGAGGCACCAATGCTACCACTAAAATGAAATAGTCTACTTGAAACTAGAGCAAACTCTGAAATAGGTAGAAAATGATTACGGAATTACTAATATAACAGGAGTCAATCTTAGTTGAATGAGGGATAAATCCAATCTTGTCATCAAGGTACTGGGATGAATTTTGAATTCAGTTACATCTGTGCAACGAACAATTCCATTGAAGTATGTGGAGTTGTACTGCTGTAACAAAAACAAAATTTGGGCCCTTTGACTATTTCCCTCATTTGTGTTCCCTTTTGTCTCAACATCTGATATGAAGCTTATACTTTTCCTTGCTCTAGTATTCAGCTTCTGTTCCATCTATTTTGTGATAAGGGATTTCAGCAGACACTGTGTCCTGTAAAATTATTAGTTGTATTGCAGTAGCACTTAAGAGCCCCAGTGATGGACCAGTCCCAGAGAGTTTAAGTGCCTTCTACTGGGCTTGATTCACATTTCTTCCCATCCAAGACTTCGTGAGGATCTTCTCAAAGCAAGAGTTATGGTGGAATAGTGTCTCCTTATCTAACTCTATGCTCCAACCTGATCTCTTTACTCCCCTTGTCAAGCATGAATGTCATTGTACTAGTCATACAGACATGTTTCAGGATTTAATTATGGGTCTTCTCTACTATTTCTTGTTCCAATGCTCCCACAACAAGAATACCTGATACAGTAGAGTTGTGACAGAAACTGACAAAAGCCAGAAAATTCAAAAGTTGAGGCTGACACTTTATACTTAACTTATGCTGTTGTGAAAAAGAAATATACACCAGGATGAGTTAATGATAGAATGTCAGCCTTTTGTCAGATTCAATAACCACTTAGCATTGTTATCTAAAAGAAGGTATTTTATATTTAATTTCAAAATCAAGAGACTGGAATGGTAAACTTAAAAAAGGGTACAGAAGAGAAAATGAAGTGTGCTTTGAAATATAAATAAGCATGCTAGAAGCAGTTCTAATATGGCTGTAGAGTCCAAAAGGAGGAGACTGGCCATTGCTGCTAGAAGCTCTCCAAGCCCCAGAAGTATGTGATGGGGATGAGGATAATCCCAGCCCCATGCATTGGCTGCCAGAGGCAGAGCAGTGCCACCAGGAGAGCACTCTAAAAACTGTAGAACACATGTAGTAAGTGCCACAGGAAATGCATTTTCCCTTGCACTCCAGGAAGGTTTATGCCTGATCCTAACATTTACCGGAAAATCCTTTTAGAGAGTCCACAAAACAGCCATGTTCCCATCTCTTCACTTCCTGGAATGTCAATCTAAAAAGACCCTATAACGTGATAAAAGTTTATAAATAAACAATAAATAATTATGACAGGATAAGGGTTATTTGTAGAGTAGGGTACTACTCAGTGAGGAAGAGTGGTAGGATTGGGATCCAACTGAATTGCCCAAAGAAGCCAGTTGCTGAGCCAGGAAGAGAATCCAGATCTCCCAAAACCCAGTGCTGTATCCATAAGACTATCCTTCCTCTTGGCTATGTCTAAAAGATCATAACAGCTTCATGTTTTAAAATACAAAACCATTTACTCAGTCTGTAAAAATTGTTTTTTTCGCAGGAAGAGGGCCACATTAGTTAAATATATTACTAATGCTAACACATCATTAAATGGAGTTTTAACGGATAGAAGAGAACTTTCATCAAAGCACCAAACTAAATAAAACATTATTATAAGTTGGATTTTTTCTAGATATTCTAAATTAAATTTTTCTCTGAGAAACAAAAATTGTAATGAGCCTCTGTTCATTAAACTGTTATGCTCCATTTATTGTGGTATTTGGTAAACTTTACTCATAAAGAGTATACAATTTATATCAATCAGGCACAGCTGGAAGTTTTTGCTAAGAGAAGGCACAATACTAGTATAGCAGCGGTGTTGTAGGGAGTCATGATTCTGCTGCAAAATAAAGTATGTTGAACTTCCCATTAGTCTGTCCTGATCTTAACAGAAATTAAAGGCAAAACGAAGACAGTTATGCAAAAGCTATTCCATTTTATCTGTGCTCATGCTTTATGTGGGTCTATTTGCTCTTGTGCTCCTCAAACAAGTATGACAGGGAGCATTTTCCCATCCGTCTTGGATTAAAAGTACCCAAGCAGAATCAATATGGGCTGATGCTCAGTTTGAACTTCAAAAGATTCAGTCATACAGTTCAGCATCCAAAATTCTGGATGCACATCCTAAGCTTATCAGAACCTCAAGCGTCTGCTAAAATGGACTGGAAAATTCACCTGGAATTCAGTTCAGTTCATTCAGTTCCAGGCACCTCATTACAGTAAGACTGACCAATTATCTTATTTTGCATTATTAATCTGGCTATATCTTCAGCATCTCAAATGTTGTAACATTGTTGAATATGTATTCTGACCTGACAAATTTATTCCTGTGACCTTACATTAAAGATACGTTACTGCAGTTGACCCATGAGTTATACTGAGATTCTGGAATAGTGTTACTACTGGTTACACCTTAGATATAATTGGAGATGCTCTTCCTGATTCTTTCAAAGTCACCAAAATGTACAAACTACACACACATTTAAATAGCAAAATTAAAATTTGCATTTTGAATAGATCGCAGATAGATGAATCTGTTCAGCACATATGAAACATACATATTTTCTTGAAGAGATTCCAAAGGGTTCGATCCTGAGTAGTGCTGAGCATTCTCCGTTTCTACTGACTTCAAACAAGGTCTCAAAGCATACTCAGTACTTGGCAGGACCGCACTCTTCCTTACTAACATTTAATAAAGATCTCTGTGCTTTAATACAATCATCCCTTCATTTTTAAGTTGTTCGTATGTGAGTAAGAAGCAAACAAAATACAAACCTGTACGTTTTCAGAAACTTAGTTTAGGAACACTCAAAGCATGCTGTGCGGCGTTTAAAGCACTTGCACAATATATTGTGCTGTTTTCAGCCAGGAAACAATCAGCAAAATATTACAGAGTGATGCTTCCTAAAGAAAATGAGCTAGCGAAAAATATTGCTTTCCTGTGTTAAGAGATCATCATAGGAAATGTAAACACTACATATCAGACCCTAATAGAAAATGTGTACTATTGTTTAATGTACTTGTTTTCTTGTTCTTAAGAGTATACAGAAAATGAAAAACCTTACTTTGCTTTTACTTTACAAATGTATTTTATATTCCAGAACAATTTGTCATTTCATACCACAGTTTGTATAAATTAAAAGCAGCATGATTACAATTTTGGTTTCTTGCGGTATTACAATGCAAATGATCATACAATACCATCATGCCGGTACTTGTTTTAGTACACAGCTGAAAAAAATCCTATTGTATACCCTCAGTACTTATTTCTCAACAGATTTAAGGTGCCAGTCATCAGATTTTTACCAAGGGGATAGGGAGGTTGTGTGTGCATGTCTCCATCCCACTGAAGGCAGTGGGCATTGCTCTGTACATCTATGGACAGAATTTGACCCACAGAATTTACTTCATTTTCTAACAAAATGAGGATTACGGTGCAGTGTTCTCCTCCTCCCTTCTCCCTCCCCCTACCCTCAAGAAGGTAGAATTGAGGAAGCACCACAAGATTTCCTTTAAAATATATTTATACACCACTGTGCAGAATACTCAAAAGCAATTCTGTGCCTCCATACATTTCAGCACTTCAGTGGAATTAGGTGCTTGGGAACTAATTAAAGAACTTCTTAAATATTCTAAACATTTCCACTAGCTAGCATTCTTATACTTGTGATACAAAATAGTCATCTGTTGTGTCAGTTTGGGCTCATATTCCTCACTAACAATTGCTAGGGCCACAAACAAACAAAATAATCAGATTGTGTTTATCATTTTAGAAGTTTGATCACAGTAACACTTACATGAAGATTTCTGCTTCCCCATTTTGAAGATAGGGTTAATATATGGGGTAATTCTAGGGAGTAGGCTGAAACATATTAGAGAAGCTGTCAGTCTCCCACTTCAAGCTTTTATACCATAATTGAGCCCCTCCCCACCCCCGCAAATGAAAACTCAGGATGGTTTGTGTTGTGTAGAGTTTGGGGCTATGCTGGTCACAGAGGAGGTCACAGGTTGACAGTCCTAAATTATTCAGCCTCGTCTCCCTTTGATTAGAGTGAAGTTTAGGGAAGAATATTGATAAATTAATCATTTGATTTAAATGGAATCCTAACTACTTGGATGAGGTCTGAGTGATGCTGTATCCCTATGAAACACAGTACAAAGGAAGCTAGACCACGAGAGCCTACATTTCCCCAAACTTTCTAGCTGATGTAATTGATACCAAAAAAGGAAGTTTTCATAGAAAAAGTGCAATCAAGAGCAGGTTGCCAATGTTTCAAATGGGAACCCCATTAAACCTGATCACATCACACAGATACCATGTGAAGAATATAACTATAGTGGGATGATGGGAGGAAGGGTAGCTTTCATTAGGAGGACAGCATGCACCTGGCAGGTGTTTCTTCATACTAACCACCACAGCATTATTCCAGAGCTTTTCAGGAATCTTAAGTAGTCCAAGATAGCTGGAATCTGAGAGTCAAATGATATAGTTGACACTGTTCACCCCAAATCAATAATCTCTTCCACGTTACAGCATAGGTTTACCTGGTTGAACTGTCTACTTTGCACAATAATATTTTAGACATCAGAGGAACATGATCTTTCTGTGTCTGACATCCAATAGCCAGGCTCTGAGATAGAAGTAGGCTGGATTTGGATGACAGGTGTTTCTGTTGTTTTGAGATATTAAGCTCAGTAGAAGTACTAAGGGTTTTGGTGGATGAATTGATAAGAGCATCAATTCCAGGTTCCTGTCTCTATCAGACAGGAACAATCATGAGGACCCTTGAATAATTTTGTCTGATCTTTGAGTATTTGGGGAATTAGAGGAATTGGAGGAAAAGTGTATATCTTTTCTGGGGACCATGGAATGACAAATACATCTAATATAGATCCTGGGCTGAGACCCCCCCTCTGGAACACTTGCTGTTCTTGTCTGTTGCAAGCAGGTTTAAAGATGGATGACCTGATTCCTTGAAAATGTGATATATAACTGAATCTTTAATCATCCACTTGTGGTCTGATGAAAGCTGCCTTCTTAGACAGTCTGCTACAACATTCTGCAGATCTGGCAGATGTATGCCGAGAGACATTTAGTGCTGAATGCACCAGTTCTGTAGTTGAAAGCCTGCATAGCATAGTAGGGATTCATATACCCCTCCCTGCCTGTTTATATAAAAACAAAGCCATAGTGTTGTGGGTTACCACTTGATGAGTCAGTTCTTGCACCAATGGGAGGAAATGGAGAACAGACTTTGTGAACTGCACTGAACTCTATCATGCTTATATATAGACAACTCTCTTCATGAATCCATAGATCTTGTGCCTGATGAAGGACCAGGTGCACTATCCATCCAAGAGAGGATGCATCCACCACTCAGGTCTTGGTTAAGGGGTGGAGAAAAGGTACTCCCCTACACACTTGGTTAGGGTTTTT
This sequence comes from Malaclemys terrapin pileata, assembly GCF_027887155.1. Lineage (NCBI taxonomy): Eukaryota > Metazoa > Chordata > Testudines > Emydidae > Malaclemys > Malaclemys terrapin. The sequence continues at coordinate 101,824,718 of NC_071512.1, read as the reverse complement.
GCAGGCTAAGGTTACCATCCTAAACTTGATGAAAGCATTGAGCCGCCTCAAGTCCAGAGTTGCACGCCATCTTCCCTTCTTTGGAATTAGGAAGTAAATTCACACAGAAAATTTTCCCTCTATATTGAAGAGGAAACCACTTCTACATCTCCAGACAGACAGAACTGAACAAATTCCTGCTATCACAATGTTTTGTGAGAGCGGTCCGTGAAGGGAGACAGGAAAGGAGAGTTGAGAGTACATGTAGTATGGAACTGTACAGCATACCGACTAAGAATCAGGTTCCATGATTCCTTGAAAAATTGAAGACTATTCCCAAATATGAGGGAGGAAGGTTTAGATCCTTTACACTGGTCATATTGCAACTCCCACCCAACTTATCAAAATAGTTGTGTGGATGTAGAAGCAGAATGAGATGAAGTTGTGGCTGAGGCAGAAGGTTTCCATTTCTGCAAGTGCTGCCTCTTCCTTGGGACTTTGAGGTTCTATAATAGATGACAGAACTCGATGATGATCTCTGTTTGGAATAAATGTGATGAGGTCTTTGATTTTTCTCTTGGGAGCCAGAGTACAAACAGCAAGAGAATATAGTGTAGTTCAGGAATCTTTCTACAAGTGAAGTGTCTTATCAGTTTTTGCACTAAAGAGGTCCAGACCCTCAAAGGGAAGATTCTCCATGGTTCACTGTACTTCTCTTGGGATTCTAGGATTTTGTAGCCAAAATGGCTTTTTCATGATAACCAACGTTACCATGGATCAAAATGCAGTATCAGCAGCATTCAAGGCCACTTGGAGGGATATCCTGGCAATTAACTGTTCTTCTGTAACCTAAATGCCTCCCTGCTCTCCTGTGGGAGTCTGTTAATAAAGTCCAAGAATTTAGTATAATTTAAGAAGTCATGTTGAGTTAATAATGCCTAATAGCTTGCCATTTGAAATTGCAAGCCAACAATGAATAGGTTTTGTTGGAATAAATCAAGCTGTTTTGGATCTGAGTCATTCTTGGCTTCTGTTGTCTGGTTCTCTCATTAGCTTCCCCAACCGCTAGGGAAGCAGGTACTGCATGTGTGTACAAATACTCTATTATGGTGGAAGGCACCTGGTACCTTGTGTCTGCTTCTTTAGACATAGAAGTAATTGTAGCTCAAGTCAGTGATGGATTTTTGTTGGGGTCCATGAGAGCTTCATTAAGCATCCCACTTGCACAGGCGTAGAAGAACGGAGAGTATCCAAAATTTTAAGAGAGGATTCTGGTACCTCTTCAAGTGATATCACACAAGAATCAGCTATTCTTCTGAGCAGGTCTTGAAAGCAATTATAGTCATCTGGGAGAGAAGGAGCAGATGGGGCTACCACCTTGTCATGGGGCAAGGATGAAATAGTCACCAGTATCACCTGATCCTCAGTTTGAGGGTGCTCAGGATCACATATTGCAAGATGAGACACCCTGGGCTCCTGGTGTGGGGCAGGAGAGAAGGATGACTACTTGGGCAGTGAAGATCCCAAAGGTTCCAATAAGGCCATGTTGGATGATTGTACGGGAAAGGAACTGGGGGCCACCATGAAGATGGGCACCACGGTATATAGCTACTTTCAACCCCTCCCATGAGACATAGATCTAACTGAAGCCCTCAATTCCCTCTCAGTCTTTCAATATTCATAAAAAGGGGCCCTAGTGGAATAATTAGAGGGCCTTCCCTCTTGTGCTGAGAGTCAGAGGAAGAAAATGAATATTTTAGGTCTAAGGGGTGGGAGGCTGAAGCCAGAGCACAAGGTTGCATAATGATCCTAGAAGACATCAGTTACAGGGAGGCACTCAATACCAGTGAGGTAAAAGGTATTGGTCCACAGTAGGGGTATTTTGTTCCATAGAAAGTAGAGGAGATTCCAGTTTCTATGAAACATGAAGGTCCTTTCCTACTGCATACTTTCTCAGTACAGAGAGGGGTGATACTGCAGACGTTGGTGTGGGAGAAGGTAGTATTGGGCCTGATAGTGCCAACATAATAGCTAGTATTGACACACTTAGTGCAGAAGCAAGTGGTGTTCAAGAGAATAATACCAGTGAAGCTGGTAACAATGACCAGTGCCAAAGTGCTCAGTGCTGAGGTAATCCCTGATGCTCTGGCCTCGAGAGTATAGACAGCTGATTTTTGATCCTCAAGGTGGGACTTGAGTCTGGTACTGTATTCCCTCTGAGCTCCCATGGTACCCAGACTGGGCCATAGAATCTCCTTTAAAGCAGTAAGGTGACTTAGACCTCTTCTTACTGTGAATTCCTGTTGGGGATTTGCATCTGCTTCTTCCAGAGGAATGATATTTTTGTCTGTGAACTTAGATTTAACAATCCTACATGAATATGAGTAGACAGGGTCTTCAATGATGGGGCCCAGGAGCTAGTGTATCCAGAACTCAGAGGTACTTCTGGACTGAAGTGGAGTTTGTTCAGGGGGTCTGCCCTGCATGCATCTGAGGCTGGTTGCCTGGTGTGGTCCAATTAAAATGTTTTCAAATGCACCTTCCTTCATTTTAAGGTCCTTTTAGAAAAGGACTGGCACACCACAAATTTGTTAGGGATACGTGCTTTGTTAGGGATTCAAACTCCTGAGAGATGCCGCTAAGCCAACCTAAAGACCCAGTGTAGACAGCACTAGGTTAATGGAAGAATTCGCCTGTTGACCTAGATACTGCCTCTTAGCGAGGAGGATTTACTACAGCCATCAAAGAGCCCTTCTGTTGCTGTAGTGTCTATATGGAGTGTTACAGAGGTGCAGCTGCAGATGTGCTGCTTTCGTGTTTCTAGTGTAAACAGAGCCTAAGTCCTGGTACTGGGAGACTCCCAAATCAGAAAGGAAAAAATAAGATAGGGAAATAAAACCTTTAAAGAGTTACCTTTAAAGGCAAATATCCTAACTATCTAAAACTCTAATACGTACACAGATATTTACAGCCAAGCAAAAAGAGGATTTGTGAAAATGTGAATGCTGGGAAGCTCTGACTTGCAGTCATAGGTGGGTGAGAAGGAAATGAGTGGTAGCTGGGCCCGCTCTATCCTTTGTCCCCTCGGTACATGAGCACGAGGATACTTGCAGTGCATGTACAGCCCCAGTGGACACTGCTGGCCAGAAGATTGTGATCTCACATGGACAAGCACTCAAGTTGTACTATCTCATTTTTATTTTATATTTCACTAAGAAGTATGAGTCAAGTTTCCTGGTCTATTAATGCTGCTTTATTGGCATAAAGTAACGTTAAAGCCAGTTTATTGGACCAGGGAAGATTTCTCCTACAGAAGGGAATCCATTGGTAGTACAGGAATCACTTTCAGCCAGGTGAAATGTTTTTCTGTTTTCGGCTGGGGACTGGCCCGGTTGTCAGGCGTCCTCAGGATTAGCAAGTGGCTAAAAACCTTTGACCCACATCTGGTCTTGAGTTGAGTAGAGCCCTTCAAGGATACAAATTTTGTATCCGCATCTGATCTGCAAACATGGTCTGCGGATATCCGTGGATCTCTGCAGATTTGCAGGCCTCTAGAGTTGAGTGCCTCAGTCTTTTAAGGAACAATTTGCTTCTCTAATATCTATGTTCTCTTCTATTATCAAATTGATGGATAGTAGAGTGTTCTTGGAAATAGATCTAGACAGACTATACCCTTATAATTCGCCCCATTAGTGGGAAGCATCCTCTTGTCTTTCAATTCTTTGCCTGACATAACTGTTGTCTTCCAGTTTTACATGGAAAAATTTGTTTCCCTGAAAAGACAGAATAAGAGAGGCCTAGGTGATTAGTCCTGGCTAACCCCAAAAAAGTTTGTAGTACTTCCAACTGATAGTCACATTAGCTCACATAATCTAAACTATGACTGTACCAGCACCATCACGATCCTGCTCCCCCTCTGTACTTCAAGGTGTTTTTTTCTCAAAATGCCTTCAGAAGACCCTAATCCTCCCCTATGCTTACCTGTACCACAACTCTCAGACTTGGGCAATAACAGCACATTGTATATAGAGATGCAAACCTCCTAATGCCTAGTGATGTCAGATTCTAAACAGAATTCTCATCCTGATGAGGGCATCATGTATAAGTCTTTCTTCACCTTGTCATACTTAGTTCTACCTCTGACTTCACTCCTCTACTATTGTCTCCTCTTCTTCCTTCTCTGAATTTACCCTCTAAACCGTTAAGTAACAAAATTATATCTATCTATAGTTTTATTAATCTAACAACTTGGTAAAATACAAAACTTTAAAAGAGTTATACATTTATATAAACTCTAAATCTAAAAGAAGGAAACTTACAAAAATACTGTAATATCTATGGTGTATACAAATTTGGAATAATTACACTGGAGTTACACCAGAGTAAGTGAGGTAAGAACCAAACCATATGTGTGTGTCTAATGTAAAAAACATATTTTTAATTGAATTTCTCCTCTTTCCCTCTCAAAGCACTCTCTCCTTTCCAACTACAAACTGATAAGAGAGCATCAACAAGATGCCACCCGCCACACTTTCAGGTGCAATGAGCTAAAAATTCTCATATCTCATTCAAACCCATTTTCAAACCTTTACAAGTTTGCTAGAAAGTGACCATTCATACAGGGGTTTGTATTTGCATAAATACAAATTTAATATTTGTGCAAATGCTTTTAAATTTATAGCTTGAAATTCACACCCACACCAGACTGATAGGAAAGTCTAGGAAATGTATGAACAGGAATGGCAGTATTTATCCAGGAATGGTTTATACCGCTCTAGTATTTACCCATTTAGCAGGCTTTTCTAGTGTACTTAAGAGCCAAGTTCTGCCTTCAGATACACACACAACTCCCACTGATGTCACTGAACTCACTGATAACAATGATAGTTATGTGCATGTATCTGAAAACAGAATTTAGCCTTGTCATATAGCGTTGGAGTTGCAAAGTAAATTGATACAAGTATGTGAACTGAATATTGACCTAGTATTGTACTACCCCTTATTGAAATACATCATTATTGTTTCCTTTTATGCCTACTCTAACACTAAAGTGAACATATGTGTCCCCCTCCAGGGTAGGGCTCGCTGGCTTCATCTCTAGCACACTTAGTTTGCTAGGTCCACTGCAGGCTGAGTTAGTAGCAACAGAACTAGATATGGGGACAGAGTAGGCAACGCCTACTCTACTCTGGCGACACCATCAGAGGACCCAACCACATCAGCCACACCATGAAGGGCTCATTCACCTGCACATCCACTAATGTTATATATGCCATCATGTGCCAGCAATGCCCCTCTGCCATGTACATTGGCCAAACGGGACAGTCCCTCCGCAAAAGAATAAATGGACACAAATCGGACATCAGGAATGGTAACATACATAAGCCAGTAAGTGAACACGTCAGTCTCCCTGGTCATTCTATTACAGATTTAAAAGTCACTATCATCGAACAAAAAAAACTTCAGAAACAGACTTCAAAGAGAAACAGCAGAACTAAAATTCATTTGCAAATTTAACACCATTAATCTGGGCTTGAATAGGGCCTGGGAGTGGCTGGCTCATTACAGAAGCAGCTTTTCCTCTCCTGAAATTGACACCTCCTCATCTATTATTGGGAGTGGACTACATCCACCCTGATTGAATTGACCCTGTCAACACTGGTTCTCCACTTGCGAAGTAACTCCCTGCTCTCCATGTGTCAGTATATAATGCCTGCATCTGTAACTTTCACTCTATGCATCCGAAGAAGTGAGGTTTTTACCCACGAAAGCTTATGCCCAAATAAATCTGTTAGTCTTTAAGGTGCCACCAGACTCCTTGTTGTTTTCCTGGACAGTTTTTCTTTGACTCATACCTGGCTCTGAGCATTTTGCTTCTGTTATATGTATTATTTCCTGCATAAAAATATAGATGAGTTGTGTTCAGGAGTTTTAAGGGTAAAAGACTGTATACAGCTTCACTCAGTCATATGTTTGGGGGGAGGGGAGGAGAAGAGAAAGCAAGAAAGACCGCTTTCCTTTGACTTATCCAATTGTTAGTGAATTTGTGAAGTCTTTATTAATAAGTAGTAAAGTTTGCACACTGTCTTTAAAGACAGTATTGTAGTAAATTTATCAAGGAAAACAGTAAAAGTTTTTGTTTTGTGTGTTTTATTTAAAAAAGTAAGCTTGTTTGAGGTATATTGTGGGATACATTTTCAACAGCCAAGACCCAGCTCCCCATATTTTGGATGTACTTTATGCTCTCACATCAGGTAGCCAGAGGTATAAAATAGGGGTACAATTTTGTAGATACAAAGGAGGCCACATGTCTGAAAAAGGAGGCCACATGTCTGAAAAAAGTGTCCTTATCTCTAGTCAGATGCATGTACTACCCTCCACCATTAACATAGCTACAAATAAACTCACAGTCATATACTCAATTTATATGCTCTTATGTTTTGTCATGTCCCTCGTAGCTTACCTGCTCCTGTTTCAGAGTGAGGCAACCTCAGAAACAACACATTGGTGTCATAAAATCAGCCCTGGGATAAGAAGCCATATTTTAGGCAGTCAGATATGTACTGTGTTTACACTACTTGGCACAGTTTGCTAAATTTCTTTGTATTACTCTTATCTTCTAGCTGACCTTCAATCTATTGACTACTATGATTTTGCTAGTGGCCTGGATTCTCTACTACCCTTTAATTGCTTTTTAGAGTATCCATCTTCAGTTCCAATGTCATCCATGTTCAGCAAGTTTACTTTCCCCACAGTTGCCTTGCCAATCTTTAGTCAGCCTTGAATGTCCAATGTGTTATGTTAGCCTTTCACAACCTCCTCTACAAACATTCTACACACCATGTAAAATCCAAACTCATCCCCTTCCTGAGGTTTGACTTAACTGAGAAAGAAATCAACCATAATACAAAGAAGCTTATACCTTCTCTCTCGTCTTGACTGGTCCTAGCATTACTCCCTAAGGACTGCTCAACACACACCCTAGATCTTCTCACCCAAAGAGCGCCAGCCACTCCTCCCTCCCTTACATCCAGATGGGATAATGAGTTGCCTACCTCATTCAATCAGGAGAAACCACTTACATTCTTTTTCAGCAGGATCAATTTCTGATAACAGGATTGGGTGTTTCAGGCAAATGTTAGCCTGTTTTACTCCACTTCTCCTAAAATTATCTGTGCTTTCCCGCCATACTGCCCTTTACACTTTTCTCTGTGGAGCCACTTGCCTTTCTTCCTTCACACCCACTTTTACTGATTTTGCTTGTGATGAATACAAGAAATCGGCCAACAAATGCCGGTTTGGTTGAATGACAATCAAGGGTAGCCAATATTACTTATACAAGGAAAAACTGATTTGGAACCATGAAGTTGTGCATGTAACTAGCGTATTTAGACACATGGTCTTATTACCATTACCCTCATCCTTCCTGTCCCCTTCCCTATGTTGTTTGCATCTTATTTTACATTATTAGTTATAAACTCTTCAGGACAAAGATGGGGTCTGTCTGTGTTTTTGTAAACAACTGGTCCAATCCTAAATGGGGCCTTTCATGGTACAGCTGTACAAATAAAATATCATTATCATATTAAATATACTTTTTCAGTATTATCTTTCCTATTATCAGTGTATGACTAAACACAGGTTCTTCTTTTCCAGTCATTCTCTTCTGCCCCATCACTAAATAAAGTAGGCTAATTTCATATTTGACTGAGATTTGCTCACATGGCTATGAACTGCCATGTTACAAACACTGGATTGTAGTATCTCAGAATAAAATCAGGCCCAGCAGGTATACAGGAGAGAACTTTCATTTACACATCAATAAATTGCTAACCAACAGTGAGGGAAGAGAAATGCAGAAGAGACCCAAATGTTTAATAGTGTTTGGGTAAAACATTTTTTAATGTACCAAAGAATATTATTGGCTCTTTGAACAGATAAGAGAAATGTCAACCACTTGTTTCACAAAAGGGCCTTTATGTGGTACATTAGATTATGCAAATTAGAAGTCTGATGTCAGATGTAAAGAATTTAAGGTACTCGGCCAGAGATGTAACCAATCAGATCTTGGAACAATGAAAAAGTGAGGAAAAAAAGACAGCAACTTTAAGACAAGGAAGAAGTGATCATGACACGAAGAATCAAGGAGACTGAAGGTAGATGGGCAAAAGGATTTAGTTGGTATGATAAATATGCAGAGACAAAAGGTGCAGTATCTTTTCAGAAAAGCACCTCGCTTCTGAAACAAAAGAAGAAAGAAATGATGGAAAATAAAGTCATGAAAATAAATGAATATAAAACACTAAAAAGGAATAAGCAAGTGAAGCTGATTTAGATGGGAAGTGGGTCTAGAAAAAAACCATCTAGCTGCATAAATGTAATACGGGGAACAAAGAATAAAAACAGCTCAAGAACAGCACACAATTTACTGTCAGCATTGCTAATAAGCATCACAGGGCTGACGGAAGGTAACAGCTGCAGTCTTTTGGATGAGGCAAAAAAAAATAAAAATCTACCTACCAAAACATTCGGTCACCCTGCAGTACTCACTAGCCTACAGCCACTATGATTGGCGACATGTTGAGAGATTAAATATTCTGGTAGATAGAAATATTCAGAGCAAATGAGAATACGATTTAGAAGAGAACAACTCAGTGACCAATGCCATATGGTAATAGCAGTTAAATCCATAGTCCTGCGCAAGAAAACAGCGAACATTCTTCCTACAGAAGTCTTCAGCATTTTGTAGAAAAAAGAGAAGTGTTATATTCTACCTGCAACACGCTCCATTAAAAGAGAACTGAAGTGATGGGAGCTATATAAATATTTACTCAATGATTTGATATATGCATTTTTTAACTTAACAGACTTTTTTAAAATACCTGTAAGTGTTTTGATCTCTCCATTCAGTGGAACAAATCCTGCCCCAACTCCTGTAGAGGATCCTAGACACAGCAGAACTAGTGCTCTGAACAAAGAAATCCTGGGTCACCAAATCTGGGGACTAATTTAGCCAGTTTGTTCTGAATTAAAGTTTGTACAGGGACTGGATGTTTGAGATGGATTTATTTTGTCCTTAAGTCATACCTTCCTGATTTTAAATGGCATAATTGTATAGAGATTTTTTAACTGAGCAACCAGAGGCAGAATTAGGTACCTACCCAAATATCTCCAGTTAAAAAAAAAAGTGCCAACCTCTCTCTGCCCCCCTTCCTCCTCCAGACTTAATCTATAACCCACTGAAGTCAATAGAAAGACACACATTGATTTAAATGGGCTCTGGTTCAGAGTCTATATGACCTGGCACCAGACTACTAAAAACAGAACTTTATCTTGTCTCTCAACCTTAATAGGGTCCCCAGTTGAAACTATGAGCTGAATTTTTAAATCCAGACTCAGCTTGTACCAGCTGAACCCCCAACCTCCTCTATTTATGCACAGTTTGGACAACTACATGGGCAGCTGCTCATTTGGATATGCAGTTATCTAGTTAGCCTATGGAAATATCCCATCTGAACAAACCATGCACCTTCTTCGGACACATTTCTTGCTTTGGCATAGGAATATTATTAAATCCTCTCACCATTAAGGTTGCCTTCCTAGTTGCAATCACTTCAGATTGAAAACTTCATGAATTAAGGTACTTATTAAGGGCCAAACATGCTCCCTGGCACAGGCACTGAGCCTAAATAGCTGTCTTGAGCACTGGAATTCTACAGGGAAAAGGGAAAATGTATCTTCCTTTAAAATATGGGGTGGAGTCATGCTGAGGAGGTTACTTTAGCCTTCATTCTGGAGTAGGCTCTCTGGCTCTAATGTTCCCTCTTTTCATGGGAGTTGGACTTTAGGATAAATATAATGGTAGATGCTCTGATCTGGCCCCATCCATTAGTCCCCTCCTGTCTTGCTCCCAAGCACTTCATGAATACAGTCATGCACAGAGACCTTGCAGAATTGAACTTCCCGTCATGAAGGTATTGAGCATCTTCAGGGACAGCCTCCATTCTCAGAGGATTCAGCATAGACATGGAAGAGGAGATAAGATTTACGCAAATGAAGCCATATCTATATTTCTTCCCTGAAAAGTGATTAGCAGTCATTTCATAGAGTTCCTCCCATGTGCTCCTTTCCTTTACATCCTGACATCTCCCATCTTGTTTTATCCAGGGCAGACACCCCCCAAAAAATAAACCCAACCAATCACTACCTCTCTTCATTTATTTGCATTTGACTTCCAGAGAGCCATTAAATATCAGTTAGAGCCACAACATTTAGGAAACTTTTGTCCTATGTGAAGGTCACAAACAGGATACAAAAGCTTTGAAAGCTAGTATTTTGGGATGGATTAAACTGGCCATTAAAGAAGCATACTCCACTTCCAGAGAAGTATCTCCAGAAGAAATTCTGGTCCATTCAACCATACCCGTGGCAGCCAGAAGGACAGAGAAATAAAGTGCCTTATAAAATTTGCTGGCTTGACACTAGGCTTCCTATCATTCTTTCAGCAAACACTAGAAAATGAGGATACGAGAACCTGATGGAGTCTGCGATCTTGCAAACCACTCACTCTGTTTTGAGTTCACAAATTTTGCAAAACTTTTTCAAGTTTGCAGTTTTTTGGGGGAGGGACCTGTAATTCACATGTACTTGTTTTCAAGGGTGATTCCATTTTAAAAAACATTTTTCTAATTAAAGAGAAGCCTGTACTGTGCAATAGGGATAAAAGAACACCAGCCAAAAGGTAGGCTGGTAGAAGTCAGTTTCTTCAACTATCTAGAACCAACTTTGTGTAATCTAATGTAACCTAATTTTTCCATCACCTACCAACTTTAAAGTTACTCTATATCTGACTGATTTTTCAATAGTTTCTAACAGGATTCTTTGCTGCTGGAACATACAATGCAGTGGCAGTAAAACAGCTCAGTTCACTCAAGTCAATCTCTTCCATAGCACTGAGCCTGAACAGACAGGCCTGGAACAAGGCAGGTCCAGCAGTAGGCAGTTCCACTGAATCTTTCTCTCCTTCCCTTACAGAGTGGCTCCACTACTGAGCTCCATCTGCAATGCATCCTCCCCCCACATGTGGAGAAATGGCTGTTAAGTCTACCTAACTGGACAGGATCACAACCTCCCAGAAGGTAAGATGTGTGGAGTTGAATATAAAATGTGGTCTACGTTCAGGGTCCTCAAACCACCTACCAACCCACCCCCATCTTTTTTATAGGAATTTTGGGCAAATTTGGATATGTTGTTTCAGTAGCAAAATTCCATGAATCTCAAAGGGAGCAAGAGCAGGTCCTTTCTATTTTGACATATTTTCCAATACTCTACTTAAAAGTTAGTATATGCATTCACCTATCTATTACTCTGAACATTAGTGAATCATGCCTATTGTACCGCTATTTATATTTTCCTCCAAGAAACATAAATATAACTGAATGACTTCAGCAGAAATTTCTCTTTTAATCAAAAAGAATAACAAAACAGTACATGGAGGTAATTTCCTGGTATGAAGATGTTAGCCTAAATGTTTTGATTGCATTATGTCAATTTCATAAAATGGAATTTCTAGATTATAAAAGCATCTTGAGCAGATTACAAAATGCTTAAGTGCTGGATATCAGTAATTCAATAAAGTCAATAGGAAGCTGACATTATACTTTTTCCATCTCATCTATGATTTACTCAAAAGCTCTACCTAGGTTTTATATTTCTATGATTTTGTGTATTATTTGTATAAGCAACACTTGCAGATTATGAGTTTAACCAACTTCAGACACTGAAACGACATATAGTCTACTTCAAGTTTAACTTTATCAGCTTCCTCCACTATAGTTTTGACCTAGTTGGCCTTAGTTAATAGAACAAACTGTAATTTAAAGTAGGACACATTTAAGATGAAATAAAGAAATTGTATTTCACTTATAATGTTACAGTTGCTTGTCAAAGAAAATTGTTTAAGCAAGTAATTCTGAAAGTAATTTTACCTATTAAGTGCCAAGTTATGCATAAGAAGGGGAGGATGCCCCATGCTCCGGGGCAAGCCACAATTGCAGTTAGAGCACTGTACTCTATATAAAACAGAATAACACACTACAAACTACAATAACAGTGTAGTCAGGTTAACAGGGTACAGAGAAAAAGAGGCACATGGCATCAAAATTAGAAGCTTCAATAGACCAAGTCCTGAAGTCCCGACTTAGTCTGTACTCAATCAGAATTCTAGCTGAAGAATATTTAGAACTCATATAGCACATCTGATCCATACAGCTCAAAGCGCTTTACAAAAATAGGCATTGAAGTTAATAGGAAATTTGCCTGAGGAAGAAATGAGTAGCATTTGTCTCAATAAGATGCAAAAACGTCTAGTGTTAAGCAGATCTAATACATTATATAAGGAAGCAAAGATAAAAGCATCACTGTATCCTGTAATACTGCAGCAGATACTGTAATAAGAACGGTATATGAACATTTTTTTCAGGTCATGATTAGGATTTTTTAAAAGTAAGACATAGTTTCCTAGTATATAGTTTTACTATTGTTTACATAAGAGATTGTGAATGGGATGGGAGGTCCACAAGACAATCATAAAAACCCACTGGCAACCACGGCAATTGCTTATGTGGAAAAGTAATATTGGGAAAGTATTTAATGTAATTTTAGCTGTCTTTATGAAATTTAGCAGCTGGAAACATTCGTTCAGCCAGATCTCCAGACCACTCGCAGTCCACAGATCACAGTTCTGAGAATCTCAGCCAACAATATACCAGAGGTTCCCAAGGAGACTAAAGAAGTTAGGCACCCACTTCCCACTGAAATTCAATGGAAGTTGGACACTTAATCTCCTTAGGTGCCTTTGAAAATCCCAGTCATAAGGTATATCATTGACGACAATTGTATATTTGCACTTGAGATTATATTATGTATTGTCAATTTTTCATATGTGTATTCCTTTTAATGTTGTAATTTTCTTCGGGGGATCACAGGAGTCTCAAGACTCCTGCCTAACATGCTGGCAGATACACACATTTCAGGATTAATGAAAGCTTGTTTATTGTAGTTCTAATACTACTTTGAGAAAACTAGTTGTCAAAAAGAAAAAAAAAACACAAATAAAACCAAACCACACAACCACCACCAAGAGAAAGGTTAGGGATGGCAAGATAAAATTATTCTACATGAGTAATTCTCCTTGATACTTTTTATAGTAAGATTTTATTTTACAGAAGTCAGCAGAGGAAAACTGTTTTTCATCAGATGATTTTAAATTAGGGGTTCCTGAGTGCCAGAGCCATCTTAACTAACTTCATGATAACATACGTGTATACCCTCAATTAATACATTGATTGAAAGAGTACTTTTTGACCTGTAACAAGATCAGTTTTGCCATACCTACAAGGACAAGATAACCATTCAACATTACTTGAAGAATTAGACATGATAAGCGCTTGGGAAATGGACTTGACATTTACTAGCTCAAAGTCTAAGCCCACTAGTTAGAGTGACAAATGCCTGCGCTGGCAGACCCTCCAAAGCCACATCCTCTGCAATTTAAAGGAATGTGCCTTTTATGATTCATTCATCGTATGGTATATTTATACAATGTGCCAAACAACTGTAGCTTGTGTTTCCTGATTTTCTTTTACCTTCTTTCCCTTCCTGGCTGCGCTCTTTCCTTCCTATAAAGGAATACCTTTTCCTGTATTGATTTTTTGGGAGTCTATTGTTTCCTCTTTCTTTCCCTACATTACATGCTTTCCTCCTGCCCTTGATTTTCTCTGTTCCCCTTCTCTTGCCTCAGAGAGCTCTCTCTCCTTCAATATCCCACTACTCTTATATAATTTATCAGTTTCTGTCTCTCCCACGTCCTTGCAGCCATAACTTTACTCCGATCCATTTTTTTATGTTTAGGCTTTGAAACAATTAGCAGACACCCTGTTAATAAGTAAACTAAACTAAAATGATGAGCCCCATTGTCCAGGGAAAATATGCAGAGGAGAAGCCAAGTCACTCTGCCCACCCGTGTGTGGATAGTTCTATTACTTCTTTAAATCAGTATCAAGAAGCTAGGCAGGAGGGGCTGGGAAGACTCTGCTTCATTGTAGAAAGAGAATAGATTTAGAGATAAAACTACTTCTCTTTTTCTAATAAGGTCATATATTCCTTCTTAGAGGAGAGGAACTCCTATGACTTTTTCCATTGCATCTAACACTTCCACTTGTTGGGAAAGAAGAAGGTGCTTGGATTCCTATCAGGATGCTGTTCTTGGACCCTATTTGGAGTCTCCATATTTTGTTGCCTTCAGCTAATAAATGAGAAGAGGATTTTGGTTTGTAGGTTTCTGCTAATCAGTTCCTCTCCACCTTTGCGTGCTACTCTTCAGTGAATAGCTCCATTGCCTACCCCTCCCAGTATTCATGGCTCTTAAGCAGCACCAGAGTAAAGAGGGACCTGATCCTTGACAGTTTCACTCCTGCCCAGCTCACTTTCACCTGATGTCCTACCAAACCTACATTATTCCAAGACATAATCAAAGCCCACAGCAATTCTAATATCTAGCCAAAGCCACAGCACCATGCAGATTATTGCATGAGGCAGCCAGTGAGCCTCCAACATGATCCCAAGCCTTCCTGTGAATCTAATACCCTTCTGCCCTGAAGATGGGCTGGTGCCTAATTTTAAGGAAAGGGGGACCATTACCCAACTCCCAATCTCAGCAGAGGTGGGAGAAGTAACTATCTACCTTCCCCTCTTTCATTTTAGTCTAACCCCAACTGCCTGATGTGGCAATCCTGAATAACAAACATCAACTAAGTGAACCACAAACCTGTGCATATTCACCAACAGACGGAACTGCTGACCAGGGAAACCCATACAATTACTTCAGAGCCCAGATATACACAAATGGCTGTAACTGTGAGAACCTGTCCTATAGAATCATAGAATATTAGGGTTGGAAGAGACCTCAGGAGGTCATCTAGTCCAATCCCCTGCTCAAAGCAGGACCAACACCAACTAAATCATCTCAGCCAACGCTTTGTCAAGCTAGGCCTTAAAAGCCTCTAAGGATGGAGATTCCATCACCTCCCTTGGTAACCCATTCCAGTGTTTCACCACCCTCCTGGTGAAATAGTGTTTCCTAATATCCAGCCTAGACCTCCCCCACTGAAACTTGAGACCATTGCTCCTTGTTCGGTCATTTATTTTTTATTTATTATTTATTTATTAATGGAGATATCCCATCTCCTAGAACTGGAAGGGACCTTGAAAGGTCATCGAGTCCAAATGGATTCCTTGAGGACCTGCTCCATGATTTTGCTGGGGACTGAAGTGAGGCTGACCGGGTTCTCTTTCTTCCCTTTTTTAAATATGGGCACTATATTTGCCTTTTTCCAGTCGTCCAGGACCTCCCCAATCACCACGAATTTTCAAAGATAATGGCCAATGGCTCTGCAATCACAGCCAACTCCCTCAGCACCCTTGGATGCTAACCCATTTAGCCATACTGACAGAGCTACAGGAAAAACGATTTTCCATGTAACAAATAACCTGATGAGAAGTGTAGGGGAGGTCAGGACATAAAGAGGACTGTGTCTCCTAGGGACTGTCATTTTGAGTGGAAGAATCCTACTGTACCCCAGCAAATCCCACCAATTGCTAGTAGCACTGGCCACCATTAGCCTCTCTCAACAGGGAAGGCTTCTATCGCCTGGCAGTTGCCATGACCATCCCCTGCCTTCCACTCCCTGGTGGTGTGTGGGTCCTGTTGTGTAAGCCCACAATCCAGTCAACTAAAGATATTGGTTAACATTAACAGAGAATCTCCCAGGCATAGGTATTAGATGAATGTTTATTGGTCTAGTAAGTGATGGCAACAAATCTCTCATTAGCTTAAAACTGTAGCTATTGTACGGTAGATGTGTTTAATTCTGCCATTCTCTTCCTACACTGAGTTATACTAAGTGGTGTATCTAAGCAACTTTGCTTCTTTACACACTAATCATTTTCAAATCAACATCTGCATCCCTTTGTCAATTGGCCCTCCTTTATTAGTATCCCTGAGTGGATATGAATATTATAATTTCTACTTTAAAAGTGTTCTCAAAAATAAAGAATGTGGAGGATCAACATGTCAGCTTGCACACCAGTAAGAGACTATATCACTCATCAGTTCTTTTAAGATTTGTGATTCTATTGAGATGCTATGTATTGAAATATCTCACAAACATGGAAAGGGCGGTCTCCAGTGACAACAATATGTCAACGATGTCAAAACACTGTCAAATAAAGCTGCTATTCTTACTGTTCAGACTTTATCAGCATGCAGTTTCCACTGTTATTTTGTAATTGTCACTATGTTTTCATAGTTCCAGCCCTACATGATTAATAATTTTACACACACTTCCATTCAGATATAACATAGGAATGTTTCTGAACATTCAAGAGCTATACTCTTCATAACACAAGACCAATTTTTTCCTCTTTAATATGTACAACTTTTTATTTGTGTGCCAAAGAAAACATCTTGTGTAATTTCTTTGTTTACTCGGTGTTAAAATGACATTGTATGAAGACAGCAGAGTACAGTGTAAAACTATATGAAATGTTTGCACTGAAATTGAAGACAAAAAATTGAATATTACAGCATTAAAGTATGAAATCAAAAATTGTCCTATTTTTGTTGAAAAAAAAATTGGGACAAAGTCATCACAACATTTTGACACAAAAATGGGCTGCCTTTGAATAAAACTGAAAACGACTAAAATGCACTGGATTATTGGTGAAACATTAGCAAAAATCACTCAAAATGAAATTCCAAACACATCTGTTAAAATTTCTCAATTTTGCATGGGTCCTGCTGCTATGGTAAACACAGAAAGCTTTTATTGTGTATGCAGCTCTTAAGGAGGCATGTGAAGTGGTTCACTCACCACTGGTGCACCTCCTTGTAACTATGCATGATGTAGCACCTCTCTCCCCAGCTGACACCTCTTGCTGATGGTTCGTCTGGTAGTCTGCCCCTTCAGTGACTCAGCCCTCCTGCCAGGCCAGTAGCTGTGTCTACCCTTCTCAAGGTATACAAGTAGCCCCACAAAGGGCAGCCTCACTGTCAGACAAGGGATTCCAGGGCTCACTGAACTAAGGTCCCAGAGTTGTTTCCCTCTGAGATATAAATTCTTCCTAGTCCATATTCACTTGTATTCAGGGTAGGCTTTTTGCTTTCAGCCCCATTCAGGAGTGGGTAGGGGAAACCTGGGCCCACCCACTCTACCAGATTTCAATCCAGGGCCCAGGTGCTGTGCTGCTGCTCTCCTGGATTGCGTCCTAGCACACTCCTTACACAAAAAGGCAGAGCAAACACATCTAAATAAAAATAAATTGAGGATAAATCCCAGATGTTGCAAGTATCCAACATCCTTTTTAGCTCAGCAGATCAGGTAAGTTCTCAATAGTCAGGGACCCCAGGCAGTTGGATCTCCTATAGCAGAGGCTTCCTCAGAGGAGCTAACATTATAGGTCTGTTCACCTCCACTAGCTGCCTGCTACTGAACTGCTCTGTGGCTGCTCCTCTTTCAAGCTCCTCCTCCAGCCCATGCATGCTTTGTAGGCGGCGCAGAGTGGGGCTGCCTAGGACCAAAGTAGCTCTTTAACCCCTTCCTCTCCAGTGAGGGGTTTGTACATCCTCTCACAAGGCAACATTGTTTAACAGAGAGACTAGCAGTGAATGAGGATACCTGAGCTCTACTCCTGAGTCTGCCACTCAATTTTGTGTGACCTTGAGAAAGTTAATAAACATATCTTTGCTTCAGTTACCCCCAGGGGAATAAAATTGGTTACCTATATTTGCCAAGGATTCTGATATATTTGGATGAAAGACACTGCATAAGTACAAAATATTATTAGAGCTACAAACATTTTAAAATACAAAATACTAAATCCTATATGGCTGTCTATTTTTTCCACAATCCTCTAAAGTTCTTATGTTAGTGTCAATT
The DNA here is from genome assembly GCF_027887155.1 of Malaclemys terrapin pileata. NCBI lineage: Eukaryota > Metazoa > Chordata > Testudines > Emydidae > Malaclemys > Malaclemys terrapin. Next base: position 101,806,743 of record NC_071512.1, on the reverse strand, counting down.
ATAAAGAATTAAATTTTAACTTCAAGAAAAGAGTGAATTATACATAATATACAACAGGCAACTGTGAATTATGAAGCTATAATTCAATCAAGGGGTTCTAGTAAATTCATAATCTATGAAAGTGAAGGAAAAATTAGACTGAATTCAAGCACAATATCCAGTCTTTTATATCGTGTGTTTTATCCTTCCCTCTTCCTCTGACAGAATGAATTTTTTCTGCTCCATTTTGTGACTCATTTAATCCCTTCCTTACCACTTTATATAATAAAACAAAATAATGATATGCAGTTGCAAATAATTAGATACTTACAAGCAAAGCAATGAATATTTTCCTAATTAGGGCCCAATTCCAGAGTTACTACATGCACTAAGGACTTGATTTACCAAAACAATTAAACACATACCTAACTTTAAGCATGTGCTTAAATCCCATTGATATCAATCAGGATGTAAATCCCCTTGAAGTCTATGTAAGGTTTACATGTAGAAAGACAGTAGAATATAAATAGTTGTAGCCTCACTAATCAATAATTTTATTGCAATTTAATCTGATCTAAAATACTTAGGTGGTACAGATTTTTCAAAAAGCTTTTAGAGTTTTGAAACTGAACTAGAAGGTAATGATTTTATCCCTGTTTTGATTATATAGTGGCTTTAAATAGCTGTCCGTATTTATAGTATGGTGGAATACATATAGGTTGTCTGACGAAGATCTCTGACAAAGGTGAAGTTTCCTGTATGCCTCCCTGCAATGGGAAATTAAAAAGCCTGGCATTTTTCCTTTAGTCAATGTCTATTTGTTTGTAGTTTGAAGATAACATTAGCCTGAAGTGATATTTTTTAAAATGAGGAAAATACTTTCAGTGTATTCAGACAACGATAGGGCTCAAAACGTGTCTGCTTCGTAACCTGCCTACACAGAACCTGTCTCCACAGTCCTCCTCTCTTCTATTTAATGTCACTTTCACATTAGTAGCACCTGCAGTTGCAGTCACCATAATGACGTGAGATCCTCAACAGGCATGAATCTTAGGCCAAAGTCTGAGATTATACACAGGTGCAATCTATTATGTTGGTGGCTTCAAGGTTGCCAGTGGCAGCCATGCAACTAGTGTAAAACAACGTATGAGACTCTCCCCTGAATCCTAAGTGATGACAGTTAGCTTCATCGGGTTTATTGAGCTGTCCAGATCTTGCAATTATGATTCAAGTAGAAATCAGGGAGCATGTGTGCCATACATACATTGATGGCCAAAAGATTTTGAATTTGAGCACATGGGGTACATAGACACCATTAGTGGAATGTGCTTATATCACTAGAAGGAGAATCTTTACTATTGGGAATACTGTTTAGCTTATGTTTAAACTTAACTAATGGGAAAGGCATGCAAATGTGTATTTATTTGGCTCAAATATTTCAAGCTGAGTTCGTTTCTGGGGCATCATATTTGTTTCATTCAGTCTGACATCTATATTTCATGATAATGCCTTTCCTCTGATAACCCACTGTTAGTAACTTTCTCTTCCTGTGACTCTCCATCCTGGGCCAAATTCTCCTTGAATTACTTATGGAAGTAATCATTTGACCTTCTCTGCACAATAGTTTATGTTTCTTATCACTGTTTCAATAGTGTTTTCATTAAACATTGCCAATTGCTGAGAGAACATTAACTCCTTCAAAACTACCATAGTGCAAACATAAGTGCATATCAAAAAACCTGGGAAGAGGTGAAATGTGGGATGGGATGGAAAGTTTGTGCTCCCTCTCCACCAAAACCTGTATAGGGGGCAAACAATTTTCTGGCGCTTCAGAGGCATGTTTTCTTCCACATCGTTATCTTCACATGCACTTGTGGGAGCATAGATCTGGATGATTTTGAGGGTACTATTTTGGTTCAATCGGAGGTAAAGCACCCCGATACGCGATGACTTCAAATAGCATGAGACAATTTTCAAAGACCATTCCTTGTTTACTCGAGCCTGTCACTACCATTTCTTTAGGATGAATCCGACTCCTCCAGTTGTCCTCGTGCCGTCTCCTTTTCCTAGAATGACCGTGCTTCCATCCCTCCAGCTGACCTCCATCTCCTTCTTTTGTTGGGTTTTGCAAACACCCAGCATATTGCAGGCTGTTTTTGCCTTTTCCTCCATGCAATCGTTTATCGATTCCTCCCTTGTCAGTGTTCTGCAGTTATAAGTGCATACTGAGAGAATTGTCCGGTTTCCTTTTGGCGACCTGGCATCTGAGATTCTTTGCAGACTCTTGTTGTTCGAATGCCTCACTGCTTCCGGAGTGGGGATCGAGGGACGTGCCGAGAACTGAGACTTGGTTTTCCATGTTGTTTTAGCCATTGTTTTCAGCCACCCGCTGGCTGGGCTGTCAGTGATGCGTTTACCTCCTCAACTTAGCTAGTTTACAGCCTCAGAAAGAGGGATTATACGCCCCTCCACAGAGGAAGCAACCCCCTCGCTGGGCTGACAGTCCGACACCTTGATAGCATGGTTAGACCTACCAGAGAATGCACTCCGCTACCATCGCAGTCGAACAGCCAGGGTCACTGCCGCGCCACGCTGAGGCTTTATTTAGATGTACTAATGTATGGATACATTTTTATTTGTGTTGTATTTAAGTATTGCATGCATTTATACAATTGCTACATATTAGATGCAGCTTATGGGATATGCAATACATATCCTTATAACATACTCAACAGAAGGAGTAAATTTTCAAATCTTCAACTGATGTCGTAGTTCCTGGAATAAACGGTTTTTGAGAAGAATGACATCTTGGTTGGGTAATGTTTGGAAAATGTTGACTTTATAGAGCTTATATGGGGTCATGTTGAAGCAAATATGATGTTATTGGAACTCAGTGATGCTGACAGACCAGTTACCAGTTCATGCCAAGGCCCTAGACCCCACTGAACACTTACAAATGCATAGCTGGGAACCAGTCTGGCTCACCTATGTGTTACAATTGTTAGAATAGATGTTAAGTTGATAAGAATATGTTTAGTGTTAGACTTGATGAAATGCTTGTAGGATGCTGCATGTCAATACATGATCTCACTTATAGTATCTGTAGGCCATGCTATAAACTTATATTGAGTGTTTACCTTGTAACCCTCTGAAATTGTGTAACTCACCAAACAGGAAAGAAGCATTGTATAGATGTATTTTGTATGTGTATCTGCTTTAACTCTGTAAATAATTCTCATTTCTTTTTCTTAGTTGATACATCTTAAATTAGTAGCCAATTCTATAATACAAGTGTTGTCTTTGATTTGAGATCTGAGGTACAATTGACTTGAGGTAAGTGACTGGTCTTTTGGGACTGGGAGTAACCTGAATATTGTTGTGATTTTTGGTGTAAGGGACCATCTCATAAAGGCAACCCTGCCTAGGTGGACCAGAGTACCCAAGTGGACTGTCGGTGACTCCATGATAAGGCTGTTGTAGTGCCTGAGGAGTTCACACTTGATACTTGGTTGGTGAAATCTAAGTATAGAATACACAGCGAGTTTGGGGTTTGTGCCCTGTTTCTCAACAGTCTGCTCTGATGTTGGCATTCACAGTTGTGAGCCACCCTAGACAGCCTGACAAACTCATATAGTACCTACTGTACCAGAAGCAATGGATCAAGTTGTAATTCATTGCAGCCTATTCTGCAGAGAATATCTGTGCCAGATAATAGCATTTTAAAAGTGAACTTTTTCTTTTCTTTTTTTTGCTGCTTTCGAGAGCTGCTTGAGGTAAATGCCGCCTGGAGCCTGAACCCCTGACCCCCTCCCATGCCCCAACCCCCTGCCCCAGCCCTGATCCTCTTCCTGCCCTCTGAAGCCCTCAGTCCCAGCCTGTAGCCACCTCCTGGACCCCAAACCCCACATCCCCAACCCCACCGCAGAGTCTGCACCCACAGCTGGAGCCCTCACCCATCCAGTGCACCAACCCCCTGCCCCAGCCCTAATCCCTCTCCCCTCCGAACCCCTTGGTCCCAGCCCAGAGCTCCCTCCTGCACCCCAAATCCCTCATACCCAGTGCCACCCCAGAGCCTCCCAGCCGAAGCCCTCACCCCCCCCGTGCACTAACCCCCTACCCCAGCCTTGATCCCCCTCCCACCCTCCAAACCCCTTAGTCCCAGCCCGGAGCACCCTCCTGAACCCCCAGCCCCTCAGCCCCACCCCAGAACCCACACCCCGAGCCAGAGCCCTCACGCCCTCCCACATTCCAACCCACTGCCTTGGCCCGAAGCCCCCTCCTGCACCCCGAACTCCTCATTTCTGGCCTCATCCCAGAGTCCACACCCCCAGCTGGAGCCCTCACCCCTCCTACCCCAAACCCCTAAGCCAGCCCAGTGAAAATGAGCGAGAGAGTGAGGGTGGGCACAGTGAGCGACTGAGGGAGGGGGGATGGAGTGAGTGGGGCACAGGGCCTCGGAGAAGGAGCAGGGCAGGGCAGGGACTGGGCCTTGGAAGAGGGGAGAGGCAAGGGTGTTCGGTTTTGTGCAAGTAGAAAGTTGGCAAGCCTAAAAATAACTGGCTGTCTCTCTGGCTTCTTATTTAGACACTTCAGTCCATTTTTGTGCTCTTAGGGCTTGTCTACACAGGACATTCAGGAAGTCAATCAAAATTAGAGACATTAATTTGAAATGGATTAATTAATCTGCATTAAACCACTGTGTGGACACTCATTCAGAATTAAACTGATCTTAGTTTGGTTTAATTAAGATTATCTTTAGGCAATGCCTTCATGCCTGCTGTACTGTGGATTCTTACGTGAAGAGCGCAGCATATACTTTTAGTTTTAAGAATTGCTAAATAATATGAATTCTATAGAATCTCAGTGCTTTGAGCAGTCCAAACAACCAATAAATTTACCCTCATTTATACATATATACACAATGTTTATCTATAATCTTATAAAACTCATTTTTTTCATATAAAACAGTCTCTTAAATATAAATTATGGACAAACAGAATAAAATCAACTGGTGTGAATGTCAGCTCCCAAAGTCAAAACAAGATGATTGTAACTACTAAAACATTTAACTAGCTGATATCTATGAAGGTTTGCTGCCTGGCTCATCTCTGTAATATTGGTATTAAAAGCTCAAGCATGGTGCAAGAATTGACCAAAACAGGCATTACAAAGTTTATTTAAGATCTGTTCTGCTCTTAACTCTCTGGAGCAAAAAATATCAGTTATACTACAGCGTATAACTTAAATACATAACTGAATTGAACTGAATCATTCCCATGTGATCAAATGTTTCTTAAAGCACAAACAAGGTTCTACTATCCCTGTCTATCCTAAGCTCATGTTTGCATATTATCTAGGTTATCAAACGCTATAAATTTTCCCTCTTTAAGTACTGTTCAATGGAGGGACAGTGCTGCTTTTAGTCAGCACTTTTTACATGTTTCTCCAGCTTCCCAATGGCAGGGCTGTTATGGCAGATGCTCCGGTTTCATTCTTAACACATCCCAGATATTTCCATCTTCCTTTCTGGATTACTTTGGAAAAAAGGACTTGAACTCCGACAAGTTCAATAAATGTATTCCATTTAAAGAGGCATTTGCTTTCAAGGGCATTTCAATGGCTGTCTGTACCTTTGGTAGGTTTCCAGTATTCACATCAATACGTGAAGGTGGAAATAACATTTGAGTTGAATATTCATAGTTTGGTCTTTAAGTTGTAGATTTTCAGTGACCAAATCTTGTTTAAGCGGGTGAATGCAAATCCCGTGTTGCCAATTCATGACACTGGCTTTCATGTTACTGCCAAAGTATTCAATTGATTCTTGTATTTCTTTGTTTTCTGACATAATGCTTAAGTTGGGAGTTGTACAGGTTCTCATTAGATTTGTTTTCAAAACTAAATTTTTAACCCCATCTTTTTTGCAATTCTGGACCATCTTTTGGCCTTTTCCTCAGATTTTGGCTAAACTGTCACTTACGTCGCCAGCAAATTCTAGTGTACTGTTAACCCATGAGATGCCTGTGTTATATCCATCTACACTTTTTCTCATAATGAAGTCAATGGCAATGCCAAACAGGAGAAGTGAGAGAATGCATACTTGTTTGACACCAGTGCCTACATTAAACCATTCACTGAAGTCTGCACCTTGATATAAAGCTTTCTTTCCCTGACCTGACCCTGGGTCAGCAAGGGCCTTTACCATAGACAGCATTTACTTCACCCACATCTTATGCATGGAATCATTTTGGTTCCTGGAAACTCTCTGGACTACCATCTCCTGCTGCTTTCAGCTTCTAGTTTTAAGCCAGGAGGGGGAGTAAAACGTATCTTTAAGGAATCCTTTTAAGACTATAATGAGCCTCGTGTGTCTTTAAAACATGTTACAGCCGTGGTCCCCAACGCGGTGCCCGCGGGTGCCATGGCGCCCACCAGGGCATTTATGTGCGCCCGCCTAATGCCCAGCAGGGGAGAGAAGCTGCGGCCCCGTGCCTGCCGGGGACAGAGAACTCCGGGGCTGTAGGCCGCAGGCGCCGGTGTTCTCAGTCCCAGGCAGGCACGGGGCCACGGCTTAAGCCAGAGAGAAGCCACAGCCCCATGCCTGCTGGGGACAGAGAACTCCGGGACTGCAGGCTGCGGGCGCCAGTGTTCTCGGTCCCCGGCAGGCGCGGGGCCCGCCTAGTGCCCAGCAGGGGAGAGAAGCCGGGGCGCCACGCCTGCTCGGGACAGAGTACTCCGGGGCTGCGGGGGCCGGTGTTCTCTGTCCTCACGGCTTCTCTTGGCTTCTCTCTTCTCTCTGGATTCATGTATTATGTAATATTAAATATGATGTTTTTCATATTATTTAATGTACAAATACAAAATAAGCCTTGAAAAATTGTTGGTGCCCACCACACTCTTCTGAAAACAGGAATGTGCTACTGGACACAAAAAGGTTGGGGACCACTGTGTTACAGTATTCAAGAAGCCTCCTGTTTAGAGTATACTGCATATTTTTTTCAAAGCAAAACCATTTGAATAATGAAATAGGAAAAATGTTTGGAGATGAATACTTGGTGTTAAAACTAATGGCAGAATAGCATTCATTCTTAATATAAAAATATACAAACAATAAATAGAAAAACATTGATTATTCTTATAGAATCCTAAATAGTTATTAAGGTACTGAGCCTTTTAATAAAGAAGTAGATATTTTTAGAGCTAAAGCAAAGTAACAAAACCCCTTTAACAAATTATCCTTAGGAGATTATTAGAGTTTTAATCGGTTTCTTGTACTTAAACTCATTTTCCCAGCATGATGTACACTATCTGTGGGAGCTTTTTATAAGAAATTCACACCATGATTACAGCACCAGCTATTTCAAGTGAAAACATTGTGAAATGTTACTATTGTTTGGGCAGTTGGAACTGAAATGATTGAGTGAAGGATGGTGGTTATGCTGCAGGCTAATTACACAGCTAATGTCTTCGCTTTACATATCAATAGATGCTTCCAGAGATGAGCAATAACTGTCGCTCCATTATAAGTCCAATACAATGCACTTAAATTAGCCATCATTTGTGAACACTGTTAAAAATAAGAGCTGGCTAGTACTTAGTGATGTTGCACTTGACATGCTTTTTGTTGTTAGTCTATAGATACTGCATATGGGATACTGAACAGTTTTGACACAGGCAAGGAAAATGTTTTAAAAATATTTTGCTTTAACTATATGTTGATGATGATGACAGATAAAATCAGCTGAACTTTTCAATGAAGTATAGAACTAGAAAAGGCCTCAAGAACAATGGGAAAATGATATTATAGTCAAAATACCCAAGAGAGGTACTCTAAGCCTGTGGTTCTCAACCAGGAGTACGTGTACCCCTGGGGTACACAGAGGTCTTCCAGGAGGTACATTAACTCATCTATATATTTGCCTACTTTTACAACAGGCTACATAAAAAGCACTAGCAAAGTCAGTACAAATTAAAATTTCAGACAATGACTTGTTATACTGTTCTATATACTCTAATTCAGCAGGTCTCAAACTATGCGCGAGTTTGTTTTCATGGGGTCACCAGGGCCAGTGTTAGACTTGCTGGGGTCCAGGGCAGAAAGCCAAATCCTGAACTTCACTGTGTGGGGCTGAAGCCAAAGCCTGAGTTTTTAAGTGAGGTGAAACTTGCGATATGCAAGACAAATCAGACTCCTGAAAGGGGTACAGTAGTCTGGAACGGTTGAGAATCACTGATCTAAGCAACTGCAATAAGTGGTGAGGTGTTACACTCCTTTCAGTGATAGGCAAAGCCTTCTGTAGTATCACCTTAAAAGTAATAAAAGAAGCAGTTGAGGCAAAGTTAGGGAAAGAGCAGGCTGGATGGATTTTGACCCAGAAGATCATGTGCCAACCAGATTTTCATCCTAAAAATAATAATGGAAGAGAGAATCAAATTGCAAAACACACTCATCATCAACTTCACAGATTTTAAGACAGCCTCCATTGCAGTTCACAGTGGAACATATTAAAGTGTTATGGTATGCCAACAAACATAAACAAGGCTCGTGCCACAAACAGACCCAGACTTAGACTGTGCTTCCACCAACAGACATTATACTTGTTTTGTTTTTCCTTCTGACCAGATGACAAAGAAAACTAATGCCATTAAGCCAACACCAAGTCAGAGACCTAAAGCCACTTAAACCTCAATACCAAGGAGATCCTCCACCACTCAGACAGACTGAGACCGGAGTTTCTGATGATGCTTCTGCCAGGCCTACAAGGTCTGGTAAGTAACAGGATTAAGATACCGTTAAGCAATGTAATGTCAGACCCTCAAACCAGAGAGTGGTGGATGTTCAAGACTGAGAACTACAATGTCCTTGCGCTAGGCACTGAGATATTTTGGTGAAGCACCTTCAAAAACATGAAATCTTCTTCACCCTGAACTCAGACAACCACGAGGCTCTTCTTGGTTATCTGTGCTGAACCCTTTACACTGTACTCAGTCAACCTGACCAGATCTTGGGGACTTTAGGTTCTCCAAAGTCAACAGTGCTGGATTCTCAGCCTCAGTCAAACCAGATAAGTCCAAGCACCTCTCTGATGCGTACGTCAGGTATGGAATGATGTTGGCAAGCAGTTCTTTGGTTTCTAGCCAATGGTACTTTCTCATCAACACTGGAATCAATCAACTATATGCAATAGGGACCTGTATGCTGTGTAAGCCAGACACAAAACCATTTTGGCAAGCAGATCTCTAAACTCAACGCTGAACAAGCAGAACCAGAGTTAGACAACTGAGCCTGAAAAGTCACCCTGCCAACAGGATTTTGAAGTGACCTTCCTGCCTTTTGCTGGTCTAAACAGTGACCATAATGCATGGGCACTGAAATATAAGACTCCCTTTTTTCAGTTTTAGAAAATAAGATAACTAACCAGTTAGCTAACCAACTACAATGAAAATAGCATCCAAAAGGACAGATAAAAAAGGGAAAAATCAGTGTCTAAAATAGGAAGGGTATGTTTACACTGCAAGTGAAGGTGCACAGGTAGGCATCTTGTGCTAGCTTTAATCTAGCTAGCTCAGGTAACAATAGCCGTGAAGACGCAGTGGCACAGGCTACCAATCCAAGTACAGATCCAGGCTCTCTGCTGGGCTTGTACTCCAGCAGCTACCTTGTGCTGAAGCTTGTGCCACCATGTCTACACTGCTACTGTTACTTGTGCTGGCTAAAGTAAAGCTAACGTGATATGCCTACCTGTGCTACAATCACGTCTTCACTTCCAGTGCAGACTTACCTGTAGTGTGCTCCGAAGTCACTATACCTTTGGCAGTCAGAAGAAACTGAAGGGCAGTTAAGGCCACTTCCAACTTTTATATTCTCAAAAACATATGATAAGAAAAGAGGTGGAAGGGTGAGTGCCCTGCATAGACACCACTCTCTAAAATAGTCGGGGGGCCACATATGGGAATATGCAGAGGCCACTTTGAAGAAGGATGATTCACAAACAGGCTATCCACTTGTTAGCCTGTATCCACTAAACTACACAGTTTTAGCCATGACAACCCCAAAAAATCTTGATGTCTATCACTTAGGAAACTGAATCCATACATAGCATAAACTATATAATCAGGCGGAACATGTCAGAAATACTAATAAACATTCATGTTACCCCATTATTATAAAACTAATACTAAGCTCTTAAATAGTAATTTTCATCAGTAGCTCTCAAAGCGATTTACTGTATGGACAAATGACCAGGGAGAAGTATAAAAATATTGCTCAGGCATGCAGGAGTGAAATCAGGAAGGACAAATCACACTTGGAGTTGCAGCTAGCAAGAGATGTTAAGAGTAACAAGAAAGGTTTCTTCAGGTATGTTAGCAACAAGAAGAAAGTCAAGGAAAGTGTGGGCCCCTTACTGAATGAGGGAGGCAACCTAGTGACCGACGATGTGGAAAAAGCTAATGTACTCAATGCTTTTTTTGCCTCTGTCTTCACGAACAAGGTCAGCTCCCAGACTGCTGCACTGGGCAGCACAATATGGGGAGAAGGTGACCAGCCCTTTGTGGAGAAAGAAGTGGTTCGGGACTATTTAGAAAAACTAGACTTGCACAAGTCCATGGGGCCGGATGCGCTGCATCCGAGGGTGCTAAAGGAGTTGGTGGATGAGATTGCAGAGCCATTAGCCATTATTTTTGAAAACTCATGGCAATCGGGGGAGGTCCCGGATGACTGGAAAAAGGCTAATGTAGTGCCCATCTTTAAAAAAGGGAAGGAGGAGGATCCGGGGAACTACAGGCCAGTCAGCCTCACCTCAGTCCCTGGAAAAATCATGGAGCAGGTCCTCAAGGAATCAATTATGAAACACTTAGAGGAGAGGAAAGTGAGGTTCAACAAGGACAAGTGCAGAGTCCTGCACTTAGGACGGAAGAATCCCATGCACTGCTACAGACTAGGGACCGAATGGCTAGGTAGCAGTTCTGCAGAAAAGGACCTAGGGGTCACAGTGGATGAGAAGCTGGATATGAGTCAACAGTGTGCTCTTGTTGCCAAGAGGGCTAACGGCATTTTGGGCTGTATAAGTAGGGGCATTGCCAGCAGATCGAGGAACGTGATCGTTCCCCTTTATTCGACATTGGTGAGGCCTCATCTAGAATACTGTGTCCAGTTTTGGGCCCCACACTACAAGAAGGATGTGGAAAAATTGGAAAGAGTCCAGCGGAGGGCAACAAAAATGATTAGGGGTCTGGAGCACATGACTTATGAGGAGAGGGTGAGGGAACTGGGATTGTTTAGTCTCCAGAAGAGAAGAATGAGGGGGGATTTGATAGCAGCCTTCAACTACCTGAAGGGGGGTTCCAAAGAGGATGGAGCTCGGCTGTTCTCAGTGGTGGCAGATGACAGAACAAGGAGCAATGGTCTCAAGTTGCAGTGGGGGAATTGCAGGTTGGATATTAGGAAACACTATTTCACTAGGAGGGTGGTGAAACACTGGAATGCGTTACCTAGGGAGGTGGTGGAGTCTCCTTCCTTGGATATTTTTTAGGCCCGGCTTTACAAAGCCCTGGCTGGGATGATTTAGTTGGGAATTGGTCCTGCTTTGAGCAGGGGGTTGGACTAGATGACCTCTTGAGGTCCCTTCCAACCCTGATATTCTATGATTCTATGATTTCTTAATCAGCCAACATCCCAGCATCAGATACACTGGCCCCAATCCTCAGATGCTCCCGAGAAGTGCACAATACAACTACAAACGGGAGAGGGTACAAAGGTGCTAAGAGCTTGGCAAGGCCCTGTAGTATAAATTAGGGCAGCAGGTTGCTATGGTTTACCTAACTGACTGCTATTGATCCCTAGGTGCTGTGATGGCAGCTGGGTTTCACCCAGATGCAGTGAAGTCCAGGTCACACCCACACAGGGAGTCCCATAGTGTTAGGAGACTTTGTACTAATTCTTCACCTGTGCAGGATCACCTAGGGCTGGTCTTCACTATGGGGAGATTGATGCTGCTGCAATCGATGCAGCAGGGATCGTTTTGGTGGGTCTAGTGAAGACCTGCTAAATCGATGGCAGAGCACTCTCTGGTCGACCCCAGTACTCCAGCTCTCTGAGAAGAGTAAGGTAAGTCGATCAGAGAGCATCTCCCGTCAATGCAGCACAGTGAAGACACCGGGGTAAGTCGGCCTAAGCTACATCGACTTACATCGAGTAGCGTAATATAGGTCAACTTACTCCCGTAATGAAGACAACATCTCAGTTTTATGGTTCAGCACTTCTCATAGAGAAAGATAAGATCTGAGTGGCACTGAGATGAATGGGGGTCTCTAATGAGGGAAAGCTGCAAGGTATAGAGGAAGAACCCACAGAGCCCGAGGTTTCACGCTAGCTGCTATGTCCATTCTTTTGAAGTATGTATGGTAGGAGAGAGTTAAGATTAATTAGTCAATGTTTGTACACTGCTTTGAAAATGTACAATGCTGTAACAGTGCAAAGTAGTTATTGTTAGGTACTGTGTGTACAAAGAGCTTTGTAAGACAAAAGAATCCTAGCTAACCTAACATTTTCATTAAAATACCTACTTATATCTGATACTCGGAGGATGCTTGTCTGCCTTCCTGTCTGCCTCCACATTGGCCTTGGGCAACTACTGGGAATTGGGGAGGGTGATTTTAGAAGAGGGAGAAAATAATATGTCTATTGAGCCACAGGGTGTGGGGGAAAGGAGAGGGAACATTGAAGCACTGTAGTGTGATCCTCAGGCAGAACAGTCCTAGTGTGCTGCCCACCCACTGACTGCACATATCTGTGGGCTAAAACCAAGGCTCAGCCTAGATGTAGCCAACAGAAACTGACATTTCCCACATTCTAAGGTTAGCCCAACATTAATTAAACCATCACAGTGCTGAACTATTATCCTCTTCTCTTACTCCATTTATGGATTCTATGTTATTTATTTAAAACATGAAATTTCCAGTTACAGTCTATTAATAAACCTGAATGTCAGAGCTCCCTAAATATGCATGTCAGAAGCTCTGCACATCATTCGTGTGTGGTAGCTAGAGGAAAGCACTGGGAGCCAAAATGTTCCTGAGCACTAAAACTGAGCTATGGATACACTGTGAGACCTTGGGCATGTCATTAGACCTCAATCTGCTTCAATCAGCTCAGCTGCAAAATAGCGTTAAGGAAGACTTCACTGAAAACCAAGTGCTGCATATGATCTGTGCTACACTGCATAAGTAACCTACAGACAATATGACTTTTTAAAAGAAACATTTAATGACTGAGAATTGGTATCCCTGGCAAATTTTAAATGTCAACTTGGAAACCCTACCAATGCAAGCTAATCTTGTATGTATAGGCCCTGCCAAATATGCACAATTTAAGTGTCTGCACAAATCCTTATGTATTTCGTTTTGTGATTTTGAGGATTCCCTAGTACTGTGATGCTTTCTGTGGCACATCAGGCGCCAGAAAGAGGTGGAATCCAGTGCAGCCAACAGAAGTCTCCAGATTTCTGCTGGTGCCAAAATGGGAGGTACATATGATCCTTCTTAAGATCTTTATGTAGCTTACACATGTTTTGGAGGAGATTTGAATTTGCCTTTCCTACAAACCCAAAAACAGATTGTGCAGGGACATGGACCACCTGGCAGCTCCCAAAGCCATTTTAGGTTAGCAGATGACCAGGTCCTTCCTCACATCAAAATACAGCAAAAGGTAAAGAGGAAGCTTGAGCCTGATGGGTAAGGAGTTCTTGGGGGAGGATCATGAAAGCTGTGCCTATGTATTCATCACTCTCCCTTTTCTGAGACATCAATTCTAAATCATTAATAATAAATAATAATAATTCAGTTAGACAAAAATAGTACTGAAGCTATGAGCAGAATTTTAAAGGAGGGTGTACGCTATCAGAAGCTACACCTATGATTTGAAGATACTGGGTTTTCAGTGTGTTTCTCTACAGAAAGAAACACCAAATGTTTTTGAATATTTTGCCACATATTAACTGGATCCAGAAAACAGGCCCCTCCTCATTCGGGATCTGAACCTGTCACAAAAGTGTACCTGCAAGTTCAGACCTGGGAGTTCAGGTGGATGAGGGTTGGATTTAAGGTTTTAGTTTGGAACCATCTCTAACTATTATTATTGCAATTAATATGAATAGGGTAATCTAGAAACGAAAATACAATGTTCTGCAAGTTTTAAACAAGAGAGATGCATCACATGCCCTTCCCTTTCAAATAAAGTGAAAGTCTGAGTTATGCAGCTCATAAATAATGGTAGAATAGGGGTCTCAGGATTTATGTACATCACAGTATACCATAGAAGCAAGCATAAATTAACTGCTTAGATATATCCCTCTCTTGTCTTCCATTTGATGTCACTTAATCTGGAAAAATGAAAAAGCTGAGATTACTGTGATGTACTAAAGTGAAATTCTGCAGTCACCTAACTACAGAATCTGTCACTGCTACACAAATTAAAGATAAATTGTCAAGGCCACAGGTGACAGAGAATGAAGAAATATGCAAATACAACTGAATGGACTAGCACAAGCATTTGTCCCTAGAAAGGTAAAAAGTAATCTACATGAGCAGAGTTAAATGACATACTACATTGTGGGTGAGGTAAGACTTGGATACCTCCATTCAAAAACACCTGAAAATTATTACTGTATTTCTAAAATACTGTTCTGTTTTTTCAACAGAACATACAAATCCTATTCCAAAATTATATCAGTGTAATAAAGATAAATGAGATTTTATTCCTTAGTTTATCCACAGTTTGAAGAACTCTGAATATTTAAAGGTGAATGTAGAGATGTGGACTAGAGATATGATGAGAATTAAAGCTGACATTAATTTTCTTAGCTAGGGAGGTGGATGACATAGACAGAAAGTAATAATACGGTAAGAGAAAGGATGCTATGTGCAAGTAGTGAGGAAATTTTGATATTTGTATTAGGACTGCTGTAGATTGTCCTATTTGAAGGTGTTCGTGGGTCTGGATCCTTGTTTACATTAGAGAATTTTATAGAGATTTGAGAGAATTTCTTTTTCTTGTTTCCCCTTCAATTTTACTTGGGGTATTCTCTTGTTTTATTCAGGAAGAAGGGGTGTCTTGTTTATAGAAATGTCTCTTGTATCCTACCCTAGTGTCCCTTACTCAAGAACTCAACCGTGACACCTATATGAACCTGAAAAGGTTCAGAAAAGAGCAACAAAAATGATTAGGGGTATCGGGTGTCTACCATATGAGGAGAGATTAATAAGACTGAGACTTTTCAGCTTGGAAAAAAGATGACTAAAGGGGGCTATGATAGAGGTCTATAAAATCATGACTGGTGTGGAGAAAGTAAATAAGAAAGTGTTATTTACTCCTTCTCAGAATACAAGAACAAATGAAATTAATAGGCAGCAGGTTTAAAACAAACAAAAGGAAGTACTTCATCACACATGAGTCAAGCTGTGGAACTTGTTGGCAAGGCATGTTGTGAAGACCAAAAGTATAACTGGATTCAAAAAAGAAATAGATGAGTTCATGGAGGATAGGTCCATCAATGGCTATTACCGAGGATGTGCAAGGATGGTGTCCCTAGGCTCTGTTTGCCAGAAGCTAGGAATGGGTGACGGGATGGATCACTTGATGATTACCTGTTCTGGTCATTCCCTCTGGGGCACCTGGCATTGGCCACTGTCGTAAGGATTCTTAATTTTAAAATATTATGCACAGAATTTGATACAGAATTCCCTCAGGAATATGGGGCGCTGTACAGCTGTGATGGTGGGACTGTGAAGGGGGTGCTAGACAGTAGGGGATCTGAGGGTGGGGGATCTGGGCAGGGGGTATGGTGTGCAGTGTGCTGTGCAGTTGGGGTGGGAGCTCAGCGGGAGGGGTCTCTGGGCAGGAGGTGCTGGGCATAGCGGGTCTGGGGACATTGGGCATAGCAATCTGTGGGGGAGGTCTCTGGGTGAGGGGGTGCTGGCATAAGGGCAGGGCACTGGGGACAGGGGCAGTGTGGAAGGGGAACGCTGGAAGCACAGGAGTGGGCAGGCCAGTATGTGTCTAGCAGTTGTGGATTTGTAAACAGTGCACTTATGCTGGGCTGAGTGGGGCCACTCCCGCTCCACTGTGCCTCATTGTCCCCAACTGGCCCCTCACTCTGCGGACCGCCCCCCATCACATGCCCTATTTCCCCAGTGGGGGCCCACAAATATATTTGCCGACGGGCCCACAAAAAGTTAATCCGGCCCTGACAGTATGAAACTGGAGAAAAGCCTGTTGAGAGTCTTTGGGTTAATTTTAGAAGCAAGAGCAACCAGGGTGATGTCGTGGTGGGCGTGTGCTATAGACCACCAGACCATGAGGATGAGGTAGATGAGGCTTTCTTAGAACAATTTACTGACGTTTCCAGAACACAGGCCCTGGTTCTAATGGGGGACTTCAATCACCCTGACATCAGCTGGGAGAGCAATACGCAGTGCACAGACAATCCAGGAAGTTTTTGGAGAGGGTTGGGGACAACTTCTTGGTGCAACTACTGGAGGAAACACCCAGGGGCCATTCTCCTCTAGACCTGCTCCTTACAAACAGGGGAAGAATTGTAGGGGAAGTAGAAGTTGGTGACAACCTGGGCAGCAGTGACCATCAGATGGTTGAGTTCAGAATCCTCACAAAAGGAAGAAAGGAGAGTAGCAAAATATGGACCCCGGACTTCAGAAAAGCAGACTTTGACTCTCTTAGGGAACTGATGGGCACAATCCCCTGGGAGGCTAATATGAGGGGGAAAGGAGTACAGGAAAGCTGGTTATATTTTAAAGAAGCCTTATTGAGGGCGCAAGAACAAACCATCCCGATGTGCAGAAAGAATAGCAACTATGGCAGGTGACCAGCTTGGCTTAACAGTGAAATCTTCAGTGAGCTTAAACACAAAAAGGAAGCTTACAAGAAGTGGAAACTTGATCAGATGACTATGGAGAAGTATAAAAATATTGCTTGAGCATGCAGGGGTGTAATCAGGAAGGCCAAAACACAACTGGAGTTGCAGCTAGCAAGGGATGTGAAGGGTAACAAGAAGGGTTTCTACAGGTATGTTAGCAACAAGAAAAAGGTCAGGAAAAGTGTGGGACCCTTAATGAATGGGGGAGGCAACCTAGTGACAGAGGATGTGGAAAAAGCTGAAGTACTCAATACTTTTTTTGCCTCGGTCACAGACAAAGTCAGCTCCCACACTGCTGTCCTGGGCAACACAGTATGGGGAGGAGGTGAGCAGCCCTCAGTGGTGAAAAAAACAGGTTAAGGACTATTTAGAAAAGCTGGACATGCACAAGTCCATGGGTCCAGACCTAATGCATCGGAGGGTGCTGAGGGAATTGGTTGATGTGATTGCGGAGCCATTGGCCATTATCTTTGAAAACTCATGATGATTGGGGGAGGTCCCGGATGATTCGAAAAAGGCAAATACAGTGCCCATCTTTAAAAAAGGGAAGAAGGAGAACCCAAGGAACTACAGATTGGTCAGCCTCACCTCAGTCCCTGGAAAAATCATGGAGCAGGTCCTCAAGGAAACCATTTTGAAGCAGTTGGAGGAGAGGAAGGTGACCAGGAACAGTCAACATGGATTCACCAAGGGCAAATCATGCCTGACCAACCTGATTGCCTTCTATGATGAGATATGGGGAAAGCAGTGGACATGAAATATCTTGACTTTAGCAAAGCTTTTGATACGGTCTCCCACAGTATTCTTGCCAACAAGTTAAAAAAGTATGGATTGGATGAATGGACTATAAGGTGGATAGAAAGCTGGCTAGATTGTCAGGCTTAACGGGTAATGATCAACATCTCGATGTCTAGTTGGCAGCCGGTATCAAGCAGAGTGCCCCAGGGGTCGGTCCCGAGGCCGGTTTTGTTCAACATCTTTATTAATGATCTGGATGATGGGATTAATGGCACCCTCAGCAAGTTCGCAGATGACACTAAGCTGCGGGGAGAGGTAGATATGCTGGAGGGTAGAGATAGGGTCCAGAGTGACCTAGACAAATTGGAGGATTGGGCCAAAAGAAATCAAGAAGGACAAGTGCAGAGTCCTGCACTTAGGACGGAAGAATCCCATGCACCGCTACAGGCTGGGGACTGACTGGCTAAGCAGCAGTTCTGCAGAAAAGGACCTGGGGATTACAGTGGATGAGTAGCTTGATATGAGTCAGCAGTGTGCCCTTGTTGCCAAGAAGGCTAATGGCATATTGGGCTGCATTTGTAGGAGCATTGCCAGCAGATCAAGGGAAGTGATTATTCCCCTCTATTTGGCACTGGTGAGGCCACATCTGTAGTACTGCATCCAGGGATGGCTCCAGGCACCAGCTTACCAAGCAGGTGCTTGGGATGGCCACTTCAGAGGGGGGCGGCACGTCCAGCTGTTCGGCGGCAATTCGGCGGACGGTTCCTCACTCCTGCTCAGAGCGAAGGACCTCCTGCCGAATTGCCACCGCAGATCACGATCGCAGCTTTTTTGTGTTGTTTTGTTTTTTGTTTGGCTGCTTGGGGTGGCCAAAACCCTGGAGCCGGCCCTGACTGCATCCAACTTTGGGCCCCCCACTACAGAAAGGATGTGGACAAATTGGAGCAAGTTCAGTGGAGGGCACCAAAAATGATCAGAGGGCTGGGGCACATGACTTACAAGAAGAGGCTGAGGGAACTGGGCTTATTTAGTCTGCAGAAGAGAAGAATGAGGGGGGATTTGATAGCAGCCTTCAACTACCAGAAGGGGGGTACCAAAGAGACTGGAGCTAGGCTGTTCTCAGTGGTAGCAGATGACAGAACACGGAGCAATGGTCTCAAGTTGCAGTGGGGCAGGTCTAGATTGGATATTAGCAAAAACTATTTCACTAGGAAGGTGGTGAAGCACTGGAATGGGTTACCTAGGGAGGTGGTGGAATCTCCATCCTTAGAGGTTTGTAAGGCCCAGCTTGACAAAGCCCTGGCTGGGATGATTTAGTTGGTGTTGGTCCTACTTTGAGCAGGAGGTTGGACTAGATGGCCTCCTGAGGTCTCTTCCAATCCTAATCTTCTATTAATCTAAACTAAGGATGGTCAATCACAAGAAGCTGAGACTCCTAGGAAGACCACACCAAGAGGCTGTGACACTTAGCCTTGGTTAGCCCTAAAGGATACATAGAGCCTGTTGATTATAGAAGTTTCTATTACCTTTTAAAATTTAAGATTGTAACTCATTTATGTATCTATGTTTACCCACTTTAACACTGTAAATTGTTTCCTTTTCCAGCTTAATAAATCTTTCTATAATTTATTATAGGATTGGCTATATGCACTGTCTTTGATGTGAGACCTAAGGTGTCACTGACCTGCGGTAACTGACTGGCCCTTACCTGGGAGTAACTTGAATATTACTCTGATTCTTGGTGTAAGGGACCAGCTATTACAAAGGTACACTCATCTGGATGGCAAAATCAATTGAAGAACCCAAGGGAGTGTTAAGGCTCTTATAGTGCCTGAGGAGTTCATACTTGATAACAGATTTCACCAACCAAAGTACAGAATTCACAACGCAATCTGGGGTTTGTTCCCTGGTTCCTAACAGTCTGCCCTGAGGTTGGTACTCATGCTCTTTAGTCATTGCAGATAGCACTGTCTATATTTGTTAAACAATGGTTAATGATTTTTTTAAAAAAAAAGACTTTAGTTAGATACTCTTTGCAAGATTAGGCTCCAGCCCTTATTGACATGGTGTGAAACATCACAGGAATAAAGGATAATAAACAATGGAACTAACCCTGGTATTTGCTAATGGGACAAAAGCAAAGAAACCATTTAAAAATAAATATAAAATATCCAAAACAGATATAATTTTCCCTATCTCACGTCTGTTGAAGCTAGAAGAGACTTACTAGACCCTCTATTACAACCTCCTGAAAAATATATATATGGTGGAACTTGTTTAAAATGAGCACAGATATCTGTGTATGTAAATATGGTAGACTAATTACATGTGTAACCACTGTATACTGTTATATGCACAATTAGACTGGCTCAAAATTTGCCCCTTGAAAAATTCTATATGCAGTCTTGATTAGTTACTTGTAAAGTCCTCTTATGATTTAAAGCTTTTCTTTGACAACTGAAGTTGTATAAAAGCAGGCAATATTAAAATATTTTTTAAAAATTACTCTAATGATTTATAGTGAGTAAAGGTTTGGGAATTTTTTAGTTTAACCTTTTTACTGTCTGATTTATAATGCCTCTGATTGTATTCCTTATAAGACAGTATATCTTTCTATTAATCTTACATAGTTTGTGGTACTAAAGTTTTATGAAACAATCCTGTCTTTTTCTGGTCAGTTATTTGAATACTGTATTATATGATAAGAGTACTTCAACCAGTTGTGTCCCCAAAAGTCTGTACAATATGGACCAGAATTTTAAAGTTAGATATACACCTCTACCTTGATACAACGCTGTCCTCAGGAGCCAAAAAATCTTACTGCATTATAGGTGAAACCGTGTTATATTGAACTTGCTTTGATCCACCAGAGTGTGCAGCCCCGCCCCCCGCCCGGAGCACTGCTTTACCGCGTTATATCCGAATTTGTGTTATATCGAGTCGCATTATATTGAGGTAGCGGTGTACACAAAGTCTGGATACATCAGTCATGCATAGTCAGCCTGCAACTGTTCACATTTATTGTCACAAATCTGGGTTAACAGATTCATTCACTTCACTCCTAGTTGACCTCTCCATGCAGATTCATTTTTTAGTCTTTTTGCTGACTGGGACCAAGTGTGCCAACTATGATGGTGACTTTTGTTCTGTGCACATATTTCCATGAGAACTGGCTTGAGACAACCAAATGACTTCACATATGGTAAGCCAACAATCATCAGACTATACTGATGGTCATTCACTACCAACATGTACCCCATTCAAATCAGTAACCTAGATTCCATTACCAATCCGTTGAGCCATCCCCACTCCCAGTCGTTTCAACCTACCCTCACAGAGGAAGAAAAAATATTGTTGTAGCTTGTCTTATAATAGGAATGATGTTTTGTGGTGCTGAAATGAATTATTTATACAATGATCAAATACCTAAGCTTCGTTTCGGCATTTAATCACCCATGAAAGCTGGTTATTACTTCATATACTCCAAAGCCATGAACATTATTCCTTAACTATTCTATGGAAAGTGTCTTTCATTTTTATTTTTCAATTGTGTCTTTCACTTTAATTCTTCTAGCAGGTACTTTGTTGTAATCCTGTTGCAGACAAAACTTTTGTTTCTTTAGTGTTAATTTTCCTTTACATTATTTTTTACTCATTATATGTGAAAAGAAAAAGAAAAGTAAACCTAGGATGATTAAATTATTATTAATTTCATCTGAACTCTTTGATTCCCTTTCAAAATACACAATTGCAAATCCTTTTATACAAATCAAGATATTAACATCAGACTGAGGTTATTCTAAAATACATAGTACACACATGTAGTTTCTAGGCGGTGGATCAAAGGGTCACTGCCACATTTAAAATGAAAATCCTAAACCAAAATCTGCCCTTCATTATCCCTGGAAACACCAGTCATAGCAATAATTATAACTAATCTGAGCCTAATATTTATAAGCAGGGCCAGCTCCAGGGTTTTGGCCGCCCCAAGCAGCCAAAAAAAAAGACGCGATCACAATCGCGATCTGCGGCAGCAATTCGGCGGAAGGTCCTTCGCTCCGAGCCGGAGTGAGGGACCATCCGCCAAATTGCCGCTGAATATCTGGACGTGCCGCCCCTCTCCGGAGTGGCCACCCCAAGCACCTGCTTGACAAGCTGGTGCCTGGAGCCGGTCGTGTTTATAAGAAAATATTTAAACCTCATCTTAATAACACAGTAATTTAAAGCAAAAACTTACTTAATTCCTAACCTTTCTGATTTTATCTCTTTCAAGACTGCAAAAAAGCCTTCCAGATTTCTTCTAAGCCGAAATAGTATACAGTCAATGCAAGAAAATACAATTATCACTATATTAAATATCCTTCTATAGAGATAGGTTGCATACATAAATGTATGAAGGAGCAAAATGTATATATGGCCTGATTGATCTAATCATACCAAACCCTAAGCCTATTGTACTATGTACTGCATGTGAGTGAAGTTCAGGAGCTGTCTTACGAAGGACTCTCCACAAACTGCTCTCTATGTAAAAATGTAAGACTGAATTGATTCTTTTATTCACACTTCATTTGCTATCTGGGACAAATCTTTTAGGCTATCTACTATAAAGAATTTGACCACAGTAAACTTCTTCCAAAGAACTGAGCGTAGATCACTATCAGCATTAGCACCATGGAGGAATTGGAGCTCTTGGTCCGAGAATTGAAACCGGATATCGTAGGAATAACTGAAACGTGGTGGAATGGCGGTCACGACTGGAACGCAGGTATGGAGGGGTATGCGCTGTTTAGGAAAGACCGGGATAAAGGTAAAGGTGGGGGGGTGGCATTGTATGTCAATAGTGAAATAAGCTGTAAAGAAATAATAGTGGATGGAATAGATAACACAGAGTCCGTCTGGGCGATACTCAAGCTGGGTAAAAGTACTACTAGAGCCTCTCCGGGGATAGTGCTTGGGGTGTGCTATAGACCGCCGGGATCGACCCAGGATATGGATAAGGAATTGTTTAATGTATTAAGGGAGGTAAATACTAATAGAAACTGTGTAATTATGGGGGACTTTAACTTCCCGGATATAGATTGGGGAACAAACGCTAGTAGCAATAATAGGGCTCAGATGTTCCTAGATGTGCTTGCGGATCAATTCCTTTATCAAGTGGTAGCTGAGCTGACGAGGGGGGAGGCCATTTTAGATTTGATTCTGGTAAGTAGTGAGGACCTTGTTGAGGAAGTGGTAGTGGGGGACAACTTGGGCTCCAGTGATCATGAGCTAATTCGCTTTAAACTAAATGGAAAGAGTACCAGAATTAAGTCAAAGACTAGGGTTTATAATTTTAAAAAGGCCAATTTTAACAAATTAAGGGGACTGGTAAGGGAAGTGGATTGGGCAAACGTATTAAGGGACCTAAAGGCAGAAGAAGCCTGGGATTACTTTAAGTTAAAGATGCAAGAGCTGTCAGAGGCCTGTATCCCCAAAAAGGGAAAAAGATTACTAAGCAAGAGACTTAGACCGAGCTGGATGAGCGACCGGCTGAAAGGGGCGATTAGGAACAAACAGAAAGCGTACAAAGAGTGGAAGAGGGGAGGGATCAGTAAGGAAACTTACCTTAGTGAAGTCAGAGAATGTAGAGATAGAGTGAGAAAGGCCAAAGGCCGGGAAGAGTTGGACTTAGCGAGGGGAATTAAAAGTAATAGTAAGAGGTTTTACAGCCATATAAATAGGAAGAAAGCAAAGAAAGAAGAAGTGGAACCGCTGAAGACTATAGCCGGAGAGGAGATTAAAGATAATCTAGGCATGGCGCAATATCTCAATGAATATTTTGCATCGGTGTTTAATGAGGCCAATGAAGGTATTAGGGATACTAGCACCGTTACAGAGGGGCATACGGGATGGGGGATTACCGCATCCGAGGTAGAAACAAAACTAGAACGCCTTAATGGGACTAAGTCGGGTGGACCGGACGATCTTCATCCGAGAATATTGAAGGAATTGGCGCGGGAAATAGCAGGCCCATTAGCGACTATATTTAATGAATCTGTAAACTCGGGGGTAGTCCCGTTAGACTGGAGAATAGCCAATGTGGTTCCTATTTTCAAGAAAGGGAAAAAAAGTGACCCGGGTAACTATAGGCCTGTTAGTTTAACATCAGTAGTGTGCAAGGTGCTGGAGAAGATTCTAAAAAAGAAACTAGTTGAGGACCTTGAAGTTAATGGCAAATGCGATAAATTACAGCATGGTTTTACGAAGGGCAGATCGTGCCAAACGAATCTGATCTCCTTCTTTGAGAAAGTAACGGACTTATTAGATAAGGGAAATGCGGTGGACCTAATATACCTGGATTTCAGTAAAGCGTTTGATACAGTACCCCATGAGGAACTATTGGTTAAAATGAAAAACATGGGGATCGATATGAAAATCCAGAGGTGGATAGGGAATTGGTTAATGGGGAGAATGCAGCGGGTCGTATTAAAGGGTGAATTGTCGGGTTGGAGGGAGGTTACTAGTGGAGTGCCTCAAGGTTCGGTTTTGGGACCCATCTTATTTAATCTATTTATAACTGACCTCGGGACCGATTGCAAGAGTGGGCTGATAAAGTTTGCGGATGATACGAAGGTGGGAGGAGTTGCAAACTCGGAGGAGGATAGGGATACTCTGCAGGGAGACTTGAATGAGCTTGTGAATTGGAGTATCAGAAATAGGATGAAATTTAATAGTAAAAAGTGTAAGGTGATGCACTTGGGGACGAATAATAACAATTTTAGTTACAAGATAGGGACGCATTGGTTAGAAGTAACGGAAGAGGAGAAGGACCTAGGGGTCCTTGTGGACCGCAGGATGACTATGAGTCGGCAATGTGACGTGGCGGTGAAAAAAGCCAATGCGGTCTTGGGATGTATTAGGCGAGGTATATCTAGTAGAGATAGGGAGGTCCTGCTTCCGTTGTATAAGGCGCTGGTGAGACCTCATTTGGAGTACTGTGTGCAGTTCTGGTCTCCAATGTTTAAAAAAGATGAACTCAAACTGGAACGGGTGCAGAGAAGGGCGACTAAGATGATCAGAGGAATGGAAAACCTGTCGTATGAAAAGAGATTAGAGGAGCTTGGGTTGTTTAGTCTGACAAAGCGAAGGCTGAGGGGGGATATGATTGCTATCTTTAAATATATCAGAGGGGTTAATACAAGGGAGGGAGAGGAATTATTCCAGTTTAGTACTAATGTGGACACGAGAACGAATGGATACAAACTGGCCGGGGGGAAGTTTAGGCTTGAAATTAGACGAAGGTTTCTGACCATCAGAGGGGTGAAATATTGGAACGGCCTTCCGAGGGAAACGGTGGGGGCGACGGACCTGTCTGGTTTTAAGATTAAGTTGGATAAGTTTATGGAGGGAATGGTTTAATGATAAAACATAGTAGCCAAGGAAAACCAAGCAATGGTACATGAACAGCATAATGGCCAACAAGGGTCAGGCTAGAGACTCTTGCCTATATGCTCGGGGTATTACTGATCGCCATATTTGGGGTCGGGAAGGAATTTTCCTCCAGGGTAGATTGGCTGAGCCTCTGGAGGTTTTTTGCCTTCCTCCGCAGCATGGGGCAGGGATCACTAGCAGGAGGGTCTCAGCCGATTGAAGTCACTAAAACACAGGATTGGGGACTTCAACGGTAGAGTCCAGGGAAGGGTCTTGCGGCCTGCAGCATGCAGGGGGTCAGACCAGATGATCATAATGGTCCCTTCTGACCTTAATGTCTATGAGTCTATGAGTCTATGACCTCAAAGATGAGGCGTTTGTCATATGTTAGCACAGATGGGGATAAAACTTTTCTGAACACTGACAAAACTTGCCTTGTTTACATGATAGAATACTACATATATGGAACTGTGGCAGCCTGAGTGGTTTTACTATAATATCCTATAAATGTGTTTTTAACTTTTTCAAATTATATAAATATTGATGACATTAGAGTATAAGACCCAAACTCAGAGACTTTGGCCTAACAAAGCTTTTTTTTTTAAAAGAAGAAGAGCATAGTTCCCTCTATAAACTGAAGTCTACAGTCTGTATTTGTGTGAGTGTATGTATATATACACATATAGATATGTAACAGATTGGGAAACCAAGACACAAAAAGTTAAGTGACTTGCCAAGGTCACAGGTTCCCCTAGTGACTCAAAATATAAAAGACAAGAATAGTAACCAGAACTTCAGATACACAAGTCTAAAAATTATATAATGCTCCTTTTGTCTGCGTTATAACACACTCTTTAAAATGCCTCTTTGGCCTAAATGCTCTATAGCATCTGTAATTCTGTGCCAAAATTTTTGTTTTAGGACAGTAATGTGACCAAGTCTGACACGATGGCTAGCTAGTGAACAATTCTAAAAACTATTGACCAGCCAGAAGGTCAATTATGTGGGGAAAGTTCATGTCTTAGCCACCCACAGTATTTTTTACAACTCAGGGATGGTGTGTATATAGGGACAAATTCACTAAGCCATTCAGATACCATAAAGATGGGCAGAGTATTAAAACTTACACAAACCTCACTAAACTAACAGATTGTATAGATAGTTTAAACCAATGCTTCTCAACCTGCAGCCCTGACATCCTCAGGGCCATACAGGAAGTATATATATTGTGTGGATGTGGCCCACATAACACATAGAAAGCTGCATATGCAGCCCACAATGGTAAATAGGTCAAGAACTACTGGTTTAAACGTTCCAACATTTTATAAAAAATACCTCTATAGGTATCCAATACTTCAAATTCTTATAGAAAGTAATTTGTGGCATGTGGAGACGAAACTCTTCACAGTTTATGTCTTTATCTATTTTAAATTAGTGTCAGGGGGAGAGGGATCAAAAAGTTCAGCACAAGTGATTAGCCATATTGTGAAGATATCAATTAAAACATTTCACATTTTAAATCAAAGCCACTTCTAATTACAAGTGCAAAAAAAGCCATATGATATCAGTGAATTTGTCTGCCAAGTTCCAACATAAAGCACATGTTATTTCTCCTTTCTATAGCAACCCCTTTCCACCCTGTAAGGATCTTTTCCCTCACTGTCAATCTTATAAATTTGAGATTGTGAATTCTTTAATAGGAGAATGGTTTCCTTACCCATAAGTTAGTGGAACATAAATATACATTCCTTGGACAACTTTTGTAATTTAAATATGAAGTATTGTACAGGAAATGGGAAAAAATGTTTTCTCCTGGGAAAGATTATTATGCAGTCTTAAGCAATTTCAGTCTTATTATTATTATTATTATTATTTCAGTCTTAAGCAATAAAAGGAATTTGCATAATCCAAGAGACTCAGACATTCCTCATTTCAGACATTTACTTGTCCCGCCTAAAACTGGTGAAATTGTTCAGCGAATGCTACACAGCAGGGGTAAAATGATTATTTATTTATTTACTTACTTATTTATTTAATTTTCAGTTATGGACTCATCTTAATAGACGTGTCATCTTTGATGGACACACAAGTATTTCTAATTGCTACAACTTGCACCATAGCAATGTCAATTTAAATGGTAAAAATGAACACCAAAAGCCTTTTTTCTAAGAGTAATTGAATTTATTTGTATTGATGTTATGAGAAATGATTAGTATTTTTATAATATAACTTGCTTGAGGTATTTTTACGGTCAATTTTTAGACATTTCTAACTACAGTTTGTTTCAGAATGCTTCTGAAGTCATAGGGCTTATAAAACATAAGTAGCTTGTTGAAGTCATCACTTCATGTTAAAACATGAAGCAACCAAGTGGGCTACTCGATTTTGGATCCTCTATCAACTTGTATTTTCAGTACACTGGTCTAAAAATTGTTATATTTGAGCCAATGTCCACAATCCTGTGCATTTCACAGACCCTACTCTACATTTATTAGCTAAACTACCACTGGTGTTACTTAACTGCCCAGATTTAAACAAAAACTTGGGCTCCAAAACTTTGCCCTTTTAATTTGGTGTCAGTCCATTTCCAAGCATTTATGACATTGTCCTGGCCTGTCTTAAAATTATAACAATTTTTTTATGGCCATTCTTTTCACCATGTGGATATTTAACTGAACTGCCTCCTTTATTTTCTGTATCACTGCCAACATCCTTTGTTTTATAATCAAATATCACTTTTGTTCGAACTGTTGAAAAGTTTCCTGAATCCAGTTTTTCGTTCCTTTTTTCATTAAGCATATAAAAACAGATTTGTGCCAACAGGGCTCATGGCAGAGGGCTTCCAACTTCCACATTAGAGATGGTTTTCTTTTCTGCTGGGCTGCTGCACAGAAGATTACAATTTCTGCAGCAAATCCCACAGCATCACAGAGTGTGATTAGATTCCTTTGGATGGTTTTCATGTGCAAGTTCAGCTCTAGCTAAGCATTAGTAAACTGGGTCCATTGCTCATTTATCTTAAGTCTCTATGCTGATATCTGGATATGCATGAATATCAGTTTCCTGGCATCTCTTCTTTATTTTGCTTCCTAGTACTTAAATGAACCCTGGCCAGCCTGGATGGATGGATGGATGGTTCCAAATCGCATATCAAGAGCTTGTACCATCCTTTGTTCTGGTGCTAAATTCTTTTTCAACACCCTCAGAGTTGATCCACCCATCTGGTAAACAAAAATCTGTGCATCTCCCCACAGGTTAATTTAGGACAGCATTTCTCAAACTGGAGTCCATAGACCCCCGGAGATCTGCGAGGGCACTCCAGGGTGTCCACAGGCCCCACTGATCAACTCCTCCCCCTCCTTCCCTCAATTCCTCCTCCTCCCTCCCAGCACCTCCTGCACGCCAGAGAACAGCTGTTCAGTGGCATGCAGGAGGTGTTGGGAGGGAGGAGGAGGAGCAGGGATGGGGCGCGCTTGGGGGAGGGGACAGAATTATGTCCAGGGCCAACGGCCCCGCTGATCAACTCTTCACCCTCCCTCCTAGTGTCTCCTGCATGCTGGGGAACAGCTGTTCAGTGGCGTGCAAGAGGTGCTGGGAGGGCAGGGGAGGAGCGGGCATGGGGCGTGCTCGGGGGCAGAAAGAGGCAGGGAAGAGAAGGTGCAGACGTGGAGCAGGGGTGAGGGAGGGGCCTTGGGGGAAGGGTAGAGTGGAGGCGAAGCAAGGGTTCGGGGGTCTGTGAAAAATGTAAATCAAAATGAGGGTCCTCGGGTTGCTAAAGTTTGAGAACCACTGATTAAGGATATGATGTGAAAATGAGGCAAATAAGTCTATCAGGAAGATTTTCTCTCAGAGAAAATCCCTATCCCTTTGTAGCAGAGTAGTCTTATTTCTCCCATCTATCCAACAACCACCTTCAGGCACAAGTGTTAACTTTAGGACCAGAGTGTCTTAAAAGGACCGGCTGCCACTCTCTCTTTTCTCCCACACATAGGAAATTAGCAGCAGCTGTAGATCCACTGGAGAACAGTCCAAGCCCTTGTCAGCACTCTCTAAGAACAAATGCCAGGACCAGAGCAGAACCTGACTCTCTCTACTCTACTCTCTGCCAGTAGAGCTCAACAGTGCCAGGTCCTGCCCCGACACCAGTCAGCTGTAACTGAGAATTCAGTGTTTTTGTTAAACTCTTTGTTTTTAGCCCACTATCTGGACTTGTCTACCTATGCCTTGTACTTTTTAACTTGATAAATCTCTTAGCCAAAAGTCCCGAACCCTTGATTGCAAGGTGCTTATTTTCTCCACACTAAGCACGGACTAGCTGAGGTGGACCTGGGCATCAATACTTCTTTTGTCCAGCTGCTCTGCAACACAAAGGGAACTTCTCAGACAGATTTGATTACACTCATTGCCCACTGGAGCAGGCTCCTCTGCTAACCTCCATCATAGTCTTAATAAACACACTGGATTTATGGCTTATTACAATAATACATAACCCACGAAACCCCCCTTTGTCCTATGACTAAGGCCCTACCAATTTCACATCTGTGAAAAATGTGTCATGGACCGTGAACTCTGCCCTTCCCCTTGAAATCTGATCTCCCCATGCTGCTGGGAGACTGGGGCTCCTTGCTGCTAGTCTGGCCAGGTTGGGGAGGGACAGGAGTTGTCCTTCCCCTGCATGGCCACTCTTGATGGAGAGATCAGACTGACCTTGAGAGGCAGTGCAGAAATGAAGGTGGTACACGCTCACTTCTGCACTGGAACAGCCCAGGAGCTGGCTCCCAGCTTCCACTCCCCCCCCCCCCTTCCTTGGGGCTCCTGCTGCGGCTCGGGGCGTGGAGCTCGGGACTTTCTCCCCCCAGTGGTTCCAGTTGTGGGTGGGGCTTCTGCTCCTGGCAGCTGCAAGCGGGGCAACCCAGGCTTGAGGTTTCTGCCCCCCGTGTCTCCCGCCAGGGCTTCGGGCTTCAGCCCCTGTGGCTGCAGCCAGGCTCATTGCGCCTCTGCTCAGCCTGACCTGGTAGAGGCTAGAGTCTCTGGGGCTTCTTCCGGGACTGGGGCACCCATGTTTCTCAGAGGCCCACAAATTGGCCAGGGGCCCCATCTTAATCTGCCACTGGCCTGGACTAGCAGCTAGGAACCCTTGGCACCTACCTACCTCCACATCCGGGAACCTCCTCTAGTCCAGCCCTGACGGCAGCACAGAAGTGAAGGTGGCAATCTTGGGACTCCCTCCCCACAACAACTTTGTGACCCCCCCCACCCCGATCCTATTTTGAGTCAGGACCCCCACGGTTAGAACACCATGAAATTTCAAGTGTAAAGAAAGGAAATTGTGAAATTGACCAATTTGAAAACCCTCCGGACGTGAAATTGACCAGACTGGACCATGAATTTAGTAGGGCCCTACCTAGACTATAGGAGTGTTAAGGGGCCACCTCCAGGGACACCTCCTGGAGGCCAACATAAGCAAGTGCACTGTCTACACTGACACTGCGTCGCTCTAACTACGTCACAAAAAGCTCTATGCCACTCCTTGAGGTAGTTTTATTGTCGGCATAGCAGGGGAGTTACATCAGCAAGCGGACCATTGTTGTGCGTACACCTCCACTGTTTTGTCGACAAAAGCTGACTTTTGTCAACAAAACTGTGTAGTGTAGACAAGGCTTAAGTCAGTTTATGTACATAAAATATGTGTGAACCAGTCTAATTTAAGTGCAACATGTGATATCACAAACGTTATTTCCCCCTTTTTTTGTCCTGTTGTTGTTTATTATGATGTGAGGGTACACAATTCTTGGACTATGATTTTTTTTCCTCTCTCAGATACTGGAGACTCACCAGGAAGCATACATTATTACGTAAAAGCATTAGTCTCTTATAAGGCCATTCTGTAATGCTTTGCTTTGTCCTCAAATAAATAGGAAACCAGAAATTACCAGTAATTTCACTGGGAAAGCAAAGGAAAGTAATCGTGAGAAATATCACACACAGTGCTCTGAATAATTATAGCACACAACCGACTGAGGGTTTTAAATTAAGGGTACTTATCTTAATTGAACATCTAAAATGTTTTATTTATACAAAGAAAAGGTGTAAAAAAATTAACCGATCCAAAGCACTAACAATGCCACACTTCGTTGTGGAAGATACTCATCCGTGAGTGCCTTTTCTTTTGCCAGCATAGTGGATAGTGTTTTAAAGCCAGCAGTATTGTCAAAGCACATTAAAGTTTATATAGACTTTTTCTCTGAAAAGCTCTTTACACTCAGACTCCACAACAGAGCTGTTGTGGTTTTGATTCCTAGTGCAGCCTTAGTTTCTATCTTATCCAACTGCATTAAAATTCTAAACACAGAGACACAATGGCATGATCGTTCCTCCTTCAGATGAGGAAAATGCAGGAACCTCTTCTCCAGCATCGGCTTGATCAACATCATATGATTAGTGCAGATAACTTTAAACCAACTAGCAATTGTCAATGAATTGTATAACAAGGAGATATATATATATTTCTTTTTAAGAAAACTGTTAATCTGTTTAGCAAGGATTATTTGTTTTAGAAGTTTTCATTTAATGGATGTTATTCAAATAATCAGCTAAGCTCTTAAATATCCAAAACCAACTTAATGCAATATTACAGTCACAACAAATCTAGGAAAATTAATTTTAATTTTGAGTAATGTGAAACAGTGTGAAGGTACATGTCTCTTCAGATGTTAAGTACAGCAAGAATTGTTGTGATTTGCTTCTAAATTCAGAAAAATAAAACAATGCTAGGTTTTTCCAAATCTTCTCTGCTAAGAGCCTTCTCCAATTTTTTCTTTGATCCCATATCTCAGTAAGAGAAAGCACATATACTGATTGAAATGCAGTAGGCGTTTCTCTAATTTGTTGGACTTTTTTTAAAAAACACAAACATGAATTGAGATCAAAATAAAAGAAAGTCAGCAAAATTAATATGAGAAATCAAAGAAAAATGACAAAGGTTAAATTTTGGCCCTTATCATATCGGAAAAATATAGTTTAAACTGTGGTATTCTTCATGCAATCAGAAGAAGGTGTAATTCTCATTTTCTCAGATCCTGAAAGGAATACCAAAATCTCTCTTCCCATATTATTTTATTCTGAAGTAAGGGCTAGCTATGCACCTGTTTCACAGTTTTCCCTTCTGGGAGAGTCAAACTGCGGAGTTTTTTTAAAAATCCACTCCCTCAAACAGGGTGATTACTGGAATCTAAAAGTGTCTCATGGCCACAAAATTGCCATTAACTCAGTTTTCCTTAACATAAAAAACAGAGCTTTTGTTATCTACTTTTTATATAGCCCAATGTAAAAGGTGACATTTGACCAAAAAGGTGATTAGCCTTTTGAGATTAGTCAATGGATTTTCAGTGTGCACTTACTACATAGTATTTTAACGTTTTACCTTCTAGATTTCTGTTTATGAAGAGCTTACAGTAATGTGTACTTACTTGCAATTTGTGTGTAAAATATCTGTTCTAGAAATTATTTTAGGGAAGTTCTATGGTCTGTGTTATACAGGTGGTCAGACTAGATAATCACAATCGTCCTTTCTGATCTTGAAATCTACAAATACAACTCTGGCATAAGCAGAGGTGATTCCCACTAATATCAACAGAGGTAGAAACGTCTTTTGGTAGGACTGAGTTGGCTCATCACTTTTTCCTATGAGTCACTGTGGATTTTTTATTAACTGAAAGCAATTCAAAGAAAATGTTTCTGTATATTTCACAATACTGGAGAATAGGATCAAGCTTTGCTGTAAAAAATAGTATCTCATCTCATTTCCACATGAACTTATTCAACAGCAATTAAAAAAAACATTATCTATGATTAGGTGTGAGTTGTGTATGCCAAATATTGGATGTGTTTCAGAGTTTGAAACAGTTACTGTCAGATTTGTTTGAGCAAACAAATGAGGATATTGACACTTTTTTGGAAAAGATGCAGACGCTGTTCTTTTACAGGTAAATGTTCAGTGCTTAGACAGTGAGCTATTTACTATGTAAAAGCTATGTATGCTATTGCTTTGTAAAACACAGCTCCCTCTTTGGTGCTTTATAAATGAATAAACAATAAATAGTAATAATAATTCAAGAGCAATTCCTGCACACAGGGATACATTTATCACACAAGAGAACTTCATCTGCAAAGTAGAACGAACTATGGACAGATCTTGGCTCTGGTACAGTTGCTTTATGTCGCTCTTGTTTTTCATACCTGTACTTTATGTATGGACATGCCTGTTTTGTACCTAAACATATTAATAAAGAGCAATTGCAGCCTATTGAGGGGCTTCAAGATTGGTCCTTAAATCCCTAAAAGAATTTAGAAAATTAGATCATGTTCTCTTTAGGAGACTTTTTTGCTGACTACTTGCTGTAGTCTTTTACAATAGTTCTTTTATTGTTTCTTAGATTCCAAGGACGGAAGGGACCATTGTGATCATCTGGTCTGACCTGTATAACACAGACCGTAGAACATCCTCAAAATAACTCCCACAACATATCTTTTAGAAAACCATCCAATCTTGATTTAAAAATTGTCAGTGATGGAGAATCCACCACAACCTTTGGTACATTGTTCCAGTAGTTCATTACTCTCACTGTTATATTGGTTCTTGTGACAAACTCTACAATTAGATACCCAGGTCCAGCTTTGGAATAGGAGCTCATACCAATTTTCCCATGTTCTTCTTCACTTTATGACTAGCAGTCAAAACAAAGATTAGAAAATTCACTACTGTCATAAATGCAACTTCTCTTTGTTAAGAAAATGTCTTTTAGCCCTGGTCAAATAATCCTCTCCATGGGTTCCCAGCTGCAAAGGTTGTGATTCTGTTTGAACCACAGTACCAATCTGGTGGCTAAGAGTCTGGAGCATTGTTGTTCACTGGGAATCTGATTCTCCAAAGATACAAACAACCAGAAGGTTAGGAATCATATTATTTCTCCTATCATACCAGCAGCAGGAGACAAGGCAAAAAGAGGTTGACTTCCAGGCAGGATTCCATTGGGAGGTATTTAGCATCTGATACCTCTGGTGGTATGCAGGGCCTGTTCCTTGAATAATAGGCCAGTGGTGTACAAATGACAAAAACTTCAGCTGAAATTTATCACTGTAATGTCATTTTTCAGTAGAACTGTACAAATCCCTTCAGTTCTCTTTTTCATCTCCTCATTTCTTCTACTAATTCTCTTCCATCATGATAAGAAAGAGGGGTTAGGTGAAAGTTTTCAATCCCCTTACTCCAATGACTGTTGGTCAACAGGAAAAGGGGGAATAGTGGCTGGATCATTTCCAAGAGGTGGCCAGTGGAGAGCACTGATCTTCACTCTGCTGTAACTGCTTATTGTCAGGCATAGAAATCACAGCATTGATTCATATAATCAGGCAACAGAAGATCTCATGTCCCATTTAAAATTTCTGCAAAATGGCCTTTGGCCTTCGATTTTGTCAGTCCCAAAAGCCAGCTCTGCTAATAGGTGCCAAAGGCTCATTAGCTTGGAGCTGTGTGTTAACTTTCCTCCATCCAACTAACTAACCTTTTCCTCCTCCAACTAATGTCTTAAAAGATGAGGTATAAATTGTTACTATTTTTATTTCTCATTTTGGGGGGAAAAAACATGCTTTTGAAATGTGCATGAAAGACAATTTAATGCTTTGTATGTAAATGTACCACCACAAAAGATTTTACTTAATCAAATTAGCTTAATTTCGACTTAAAAAGATGTTTTAAAATTTCTGGTGGCTGTAAAAAGATGTTAAAATATGTACAGTGCTACATGTAGGAAAACAAAATTATTATCTCCAGCGTAATTATTCATGAGGAGCTGGAGGATAACCTGAGTGTCATCCAGAGGGACAGGTAAAATTTCAGTCGCAGATGGCTGCACAGTTATAGACATAAAGACCACAACATTTCAAGGAAGAAGAAAAGCTCAGTCACTGTTGTCACACAACAATGCACAGCTGCCTCGCTAAAATTTATAACAGACCAAATGGCCTCAAAATTGCTTATAAAGTTGGGACATCAGATAAAGCACTGATTTTAAGTGGTGTAATTTTGATGGGGGGGGGCGGGAAAAGAAACAAACTCCTCTAAGGCTGACATCTTCACAGTGTTCACTGAACAAAAAGCATTTAGTAGCCAAGCAGTTGTGAGGTATATTAATAGGAATTATGCATCTAATGCCACAGATTTAGTTAACAATAACATTCACCTCATTCTGACGGACGAGATTTATTCGGTGTCAGTATGAGCACTCATTATGGCCATGAGACCAGTCCCAGTCATTTTGATAATAAAAGACTTTGCTCTCAAAAGTGTTTAGCAGATAATACTGATGCTACAAAAATGAAGTGCATGTTATTCTTTCCACATAGGGTACAAATACAGTGATTTATTTTACTAATAAAAACTTTTGTTCTATTAAAATTAGTCTACTGAGTTTGCAATACTCAAAATATCATAGCATGTGATACTATCAAGTACACAAAAATAAAACCCTATAGTTTTGTCAATATTACAAAATATACCAGGAAATAATTAGTAAGTAGGGTGTTGCTGTGGTTTGTTATTGACAAGATTATTTATTGTATGTTTAGTTTATAATTCCGTTTAGGCAGCGTGCATTACAATAGCAACCAATAGTAATCCTACAATTTAGGATAAGATGACGTTGTATTTTAGGAGTTCACAACTTGGCTGTTTTCATTGACATTAGGATGAAACTTGGGAAACAATTTATCAGATGACTTTTTTTTTTTTTTTTTTTTGTCTAAAATATGGTTTAAGCCACCTTGATACTTTAAACTTTAGAATGGATCATAAAATAGACCAAATGGTTTCAAACACTTTAAAGTATATGTTGCTGATATTTATTCATTTATTGCCATCTGGGATAGCCTCCTCATTAGAGATAAGTCTTCTCCCAGGGAACAGCAGTAACACTTAGCCCAATCTCACGGACTTGTAGTCCTTGAAGTATTTCTTGCATTTTCTTGCAATATAAACCTCAAAAACCTTCTTTGTGGCAGCTATGCCACAGTGCAGCAGCTAACCATGCAGTCACCTGCTTCGATTTGCTTCTACTGTCACCACAAGTTAATATAGATGGAGGCTGGAGACAAGCCCAGCACAAAGCAGAAATAATTGAGTGCTTCTTCCCCAAATGAAGTGTGAGAGATGACGGAAAAGCAGCAAAGAATCATCAGCCTGAGGCAACACAACTTGTTGACAAGACAGCTAAACAACCCTGATACAGTCACAGCCCAGATCCTCAGCCTGTAATCACTCTGCAGCCACATGTCAAAAACATTTTGCCACCTTCCTTTAAAACAAGAACAAAAACAAACATACACGTAGTATTTTATAGCTTTCGTATTCTGTAGGTAAGATTTATTACACCAGGCACATAGTGAGGAAGTGAGATTTCATTGTGGGAGATAATGAATATCATTTCAAAAGGAAGAAAAAGAACTGTGAAGGAGGAATGTCTCAGCATGACTTTACTCCTCCTTAACACTGAATTCCTACCTGGCATTCGAGGTTCTGTTGTGAGTATTCTTCTTCTTCTACTACCAAAAAGAAAAAAAATGTGCAAGGGAAAGACAACTGTAAAAGTAGAGAGGAAATGGTGAAAATGAAACAAAAGGAATCATTCCCTTACTGGTATCTCTTCCTTATCTAGAGTAGTGGTCTACAAACAGAGGGCTTGTCTACACACAGTTGAGTAATGCGCACAACAGGGGTGTGATTTCTAAACTCTACTAACATGTTGCACATTAATTGACCCATGTAGACTAGTGCACTAAAGGTTCCCTAGTGCACTTTAATGTAGTACTCTTTCAAGCAGCTCTGTGTTAAAGCATACTAGGGAACCTCTGGTGAGCACTAGTAGGTTCTAAATGGACCGATAATGTGCAACATCTTAGAACGCTTTAAAAATAACTCTCCCATAGAGTGCATTATCCCACCATGTAGACAAGCCCTGAGACAGTTTTAGTCATTAGTAGCTGATATAAACTGTAGTTATTCATAGATTCTAAGGCCAGAAGGGACCATTGTATTGAACTAATCTGACCTCCTATAACACAGAGCATAGAACTTCCCAAAAATAATTCCCAGAGCATATCTTTTAGACACCATCCTGATTTAAAATTTGTCAGTGATGGAGAATCCACCACAACCTTTAGTAAATTCTTCCAATGGTTAATTCCTCTCACTGTCAAAAATGTATGCCTAATTTTCCATCTGAATTTGTCTAACTTCAATTTCCAGCCAACCACTGGATCATGATATACTTTTCTCTGCTAGATTGAAGAGCCCAATATTAAATATTTGGTCCCCATATAGGTACTTACAGACTAATCCAGTCACCTCTTTATCCTCTATTTGTAAGCTAAATAGATTCAGCTCCTCGAGTCTATCACTACAAAACAGGTTTTCTAATCCTTAATCATTTCCGTTGCTCTTCTCTAGCCCTATCCAATTTTTCAACATCCTTCTTTAATTGTGGACACCCGAACTGGACACAGCAGCTGCACCACAGCCAAATACAGAGATAAATAACCGCTTTACTCCTACTTGAGATTCCCCTGTTTATGCATCACATAAGCCCTTTTGGACACAGGAAGGGTTATAAAATGATGTTATGATATTATAGAAGGATGATACATTTAAACTGGTATTTAAAAAAAATATGCAAAACCAACCCTTCATCCAGGGAAACAAAGAAACTTCCTGAAATGAGAAGATCCGGGAGCCCTTTCATGTAGCTGAGCAACCTGTGCATCTAAGGCCTGCTCTACACATAAAAATTTTGCCAGCATAGATATATCAGTTAGGAGCATGAGAAAAATCACACTCCTAACTACCATAACTAAGCCAGCAATGGCCCTAGTGTAGACATAGTAATACCATCCCCAAAAAAACAAAACAAAAACAAAACGTCTCTGACCAGTATAGTTATTTTGTTTGGGGAAATGATATAAGCTATATTAGCAAAAGCACTCTTTTGGCAGTATAACCTGCATTTCTACTAGAAGGGATTGATGGTATAGCTATACCAGCAAATCCTTTCTAATGCAAGACAAAGGCTTAAATGCTGGGAAACAGACAAACAAACTTGCAGGTATAAAAGCCAAATTCTGTTCTGAACAGCTCAGGTGTCAAATCAGAATAGCTGTGTCATCTTCACTGGAGTTACTGTGGTTTGACCTTGGTGTTACGAAAAACAGAATCTGGCTTATAGGCCTTTTCATCTTGCTTTATTCAAGTTAACTGCAATTGTGTATTCTTATTGGGAGACAGGTGTTGCTGGACATTTCTGAAGGAATACATGATACAGTTCTGTGGTGATCTGGAAGCCTACTTTCGCCGCCTCCGACTCAAAGAATACTTTCAAGATAACACTGAACAGCGCACTGATACACAGATACCCTCCCACCAACAACACAGGAAGAACTCCACATGGACTCCTCCTGAGGGTCGAAATGACAGTCTGGACCTATACATAGAATGCTTCCGCCGACGTGCACAGGCAGAAATTGTGGAAAAACAACATCGCTTGCCTCATAACCTAAGTCGTGCAGAACGCAATGCCATCCACAGCCTCAGAAACCACCCTGACATTATCATCAAAGAGGCTGATAAAGGAGGTGCTGTTGTCATCATGAACAGGTCTGACTACCAGAAGGAGGCTGCCAGACAACTCTCCAATACCAAATTCTACAGGCCACTTTCCTCAGATCCCACTGAGGAATACACTAAGAAACTGCACCATCTACTCAGGACACTCCCTACACTAACACAGGAACAAATCAACATACCCTTAGAGCCCCGACCGGGGTTATTCTATCTACTACCTAAGATCCACAAACCTGGAAATCCTGGACGCCCCATCATCTCAGGCATTGGCACTCTCACTGAAGGACTGTCTGGATATGTGGACTCCCTACTCAGACCCTACGCCACCAGCACTCCCAGCTATCTCCGTGACACCACAGATTTCCTGAGAAAACTACAATGCATTGGTGACCTCCCAGAAAACACCATCCTAGCCACCATGGATGTAGAGGCTCTCTACACAAACATCCCACATACAGATGGAATACAAGCTGTCAGGAACAGTATCCCTGATGATGACACAGCACAACTTATTGCTGAGCTCTGTGACTTTATCCTCACGCACAATTATTTCAAATTTGGTGACAATATATACCTCCAGACCAGTGGCACAGCTATGGGCCCCCGCATGGCCCCACAATATGCCAACATTTTTATGGCTGACCTGGAACAACGCTTCCTCAGCTCTCGTCCACTCATGCCCCTTCTCTAACTACGCTATATTGATGACATCTTCATCATCTGGACCCATGGGAAGGAGACCCTGGAAGAATTCCACCATGATTTCAACAGCTTCCACCCCACCATCAACCTCAGCCTGGACCAATCTACACGGGAGGTCCACTTCCTAGACACCACCGTACAAATGAGCGATGGCCACATTAACACCACCCTATACCGAAAACCCACCGACCGCTACGCCTACCTTCATGCCTCCAGCTTCCACCCCGGTCACACCACACGATCCATCGTCTACAGCCAAGCACTGAGGTACAATCACATCTGCTCCAACCCCTGACAGAGACCAACACCTACAAGATCTCCACCAAGCATTCTCAAAACTACGATACCCACACAAGGAAATAAAGAAACAAATCAACAGAGCCAGACGTGTACCCAGAAGCCTCCTGCTACAAGACCGGCCCAGAAGAGAAACCAACAGAACTCCACTGGCCATCACCTACAGTCCTCAGCTTAAACCTCCCCAACGCATCATCAGTGATCTACAACCCATCCTGGACAATGATCCCTCACTTTCACAGACCTTGGGAGGCAGGCCAGTCCTCGCCCACAGACAACCTGCCAACCTTAAGCATATTCTCACCAGCAACCACGCACCGCACCATAACAACTCTAACTCAGGAACCAACCCATGCAACAAACCTCGATGCCAACTCTGCCCACATATCTACACCAGCAACACCATCACAGGACCTAACCAGATCAGCTACAACATCACTGGCTCATTCACCTGCACATCCACCAATGTTATATATGCCATCATATGCCAGCAATGCCCCTCTGCTATGTACATTGGCCAAACTGGACAGTCACTACGCAAGAGGATAAATGGACACACGTCAGATATCAGGAATGGCAATATACAAAAACCTGTAGGAGAACACTTCAACCTCCCTGGCCACACAATAGCAGATGTAAAGGTAGCCATCTTACAGCAAAAAAACTTCAGGACCAGACTCCAAAGAGAAACTGCTGAGCTCCAGTTCATTTGCAAATTTGACACCATCAGATCAGATTAAACAAAGACTGTGAATGGCTATCCAACTACAGAAGCAGTTTCTCCTCCCTTGGTGTTCACACCTCAACTGCTAGCAGAGCACCTCACCCTCCCTGATTGAACTAACCTCGTTATCTCCACACTGATTTATACCTGCCTCTGGAGATTTCCATTACTTGCATCTGAAAAAGTGAGGTTCTTACCCATGAAAGCTTATGCTCCCAATACTTCTGTTAGTCTCAAAGGTGCCACAGGACCCTCTGTTGCTTATTTCTGAAGGAAGGAAT
Source organism: Malaclemys terrapin pileata (assembly GCF_027887155.1). Lineage (NCBI taxonomy): Eukaryota > Metazoa > Chordata > Testudines > Emydidae > Malaclemys > Malaclemys terrapin. Next base: position 101,766,015 of record NC_071512.1, on the reverse strand, counting down.
TTTGTTTCTGGCACCAGAAGGGTCAGAGTTGGGGTTGCCAACCGTCCAGAATTGGGAGTCTCCAGGAATTAAAGATTAATCTTTAATTAAAGATTATGTCGTGATTAAGTCTCCAAGAAAATGTTCAACCAAAATTGGCAACCCTAGTCAGAGTGGAGATGGAGGTATGACCCTGAGCACCCTGACACAGTCATGGGCCTGGGGAGCTCAGCTTCCAAAAGGCACTGAAAATCTTCTAGCTGCACTCAGTGTTGATGCTGGAAAAAGCATAAGGACCAAGAGGAGTGTTAGGCTCTGGCTACTTCACATGAAAAATGACCATTCATGAGTTTGGAAGAGCCAAAATGAAATGTTAAGCAACTAATACTTAGCACTGACACTGGAAGAATATTTTAATTAGATACATACGAACTAATTCAGGTAGAACAAGAAACTAATTTTTCACCTATTCCCTCATTTTTGGTCTGGATCAGTTTGATTTATCAGTATTTCTCCCCCTGCTCCATAAAAATCCCTTCTTAGGTGGCTCCCAAATTGATACTGGAGGCACAAGAAAATCCAAATCACTTGGAAGGTCTGGTACCCATGGCAAAGCCCAGCAGGTCTATCAACTTTTCTGATATAAAAGGAAGCAGCTGGAAAATCTATTTTCCGGCAGCATGTGGCTTCCCTGTGCAGTTGTGTCTGAGTTGCACAGTGAGTCTCTAACGCTACTCAAATCTCACTTGCTCTGAGTTTGAGGTGAGCTGGGCAAAAAATTTGGAACAAACCCTTTTCAACAAGAAATGCAGATTCAGCAATACCAAAACGTTCTGCAAATTCATGTCTATTTCTCTGAATTGTTTCAGTTTGGGGAAAAAAGCCTAAAAACAAAATTCTGAAAAAACTAAAACATTTCATTTTGACATTTTTGAAATAAAATGTTTTGAGTTTGGGGTTCAAAATGACTTTTCATTTCAAAATTTCCTTTACATTTTATTAAACATTCAAAAACAAATTAAAATGCTCAAAACTGAACCAGAACATTGCATTTCAGATCAAACAAAATGTTTTGTTTGGCCCCAAATGATTTTTTTAACCTTTTGAGTTGACAAACATTTAGAAAAATTTCATTTTCATTTCAACCTGAAAGCACAGTTTTTCAGAATGAACAGCAAACTGAAAAATCCATTATTCCCACAGCTCTGCTTCTGAGGCACATCATGCACTCCAGGATGCAAATAATATAAAGCTTTAGTGTGATGGAAAATGTAAATATGTTATGAGTGGGAAAAGCAGAGAGGCTGCTGTTAGGTTAAATTCAAATAATCATCCAAATGTCTGTAGGCTCAAGGGAACTTTAGCAGACATCCAACCTGTCTGAGGTCCACCCATTATTGGCGATTCTAAATAAATAATTACAAGGTAAAATATGAGAGAGGGAAACAAGTGAAATTGTTAGAAGAGAAGATTTTGAGGAATCTGAATGGAGCGTAGGAAGATTTGAGATACATGAGGACAGATGTTGTTGCGTATAGGGAATTCATCATCCTTTGTTCCAGAGAGGCCATGCTAATATTGCTAATTTGGTTTCAGATATTTTTCAAACTCTATGCATTGGCTTATGTATTAAGTTTGAGGCACAATCCCCATCATCCTTTGCAGGGAGTGTAAAGATCCCCCATATGCATGGACACGTATCATCCTACTCAGCCCCACTGAGTGGTTTAAGTGATTCAGAGGGCTTTTCTTCAGCTCTACGAATTTCACCCTATGTAAATATATAAATTAAGTTAAGAGAACCTTCCTATTTCACACTTTGCTAATCCACACACTTTCCAATCCATACACATAAAAAGTGGTCTCCAACCTGTTCTCGGCAAACATGTAATTGCAGAGTGCTAGAGTGAGCTCTGCTATTGCTGAAACTTCCTCTCTTTTACAAAATGCACTACAGAATATTTTCTAATACACTAAGAATTATCATAAATCGTTAAAATGAAAATACACTTCTCAAAGAAATGAACAAAGTACATTCTGAAAGGCAGTATCTTTGGGTTTTTTCATTGTGTTTATTCACTTACTTGCTAAATTGCAAAATTTAGTGATCTCTAATAGAAATTCCAGTCATTAGTGCAAATTAGCAATGTTCTTCTGAATAAATGTTTAATAATAAGATGAAAAGTGCTTTAAGGTGAACTGAAAGTTCAAACCGTCAGGTTTTTCTTGTGACAGTTGGATGACATCATATTATTAACACCTAATGTTAGGCAGGAAACGGCTTTCCTTACACTTCGTTTTAGGTACTAATGATGTCATTTTAGCAGAGCGTCAGCTCAGCTACATTAAAAGTGAAGACCAGTTTTCTTTTTAAAGTTTGACTATTCTAAGTGCTCTAAAATCTGCATAATTACTCCCATTGCCTTGAAATTTTGTGTATCTCATGCTGGCATACAGGGCCATCCCTAGGGGGGTGCAAGGCCCGGGACAATCCCCCCCTTCTGGTCCAGGCCCCGCCCCACTCCACCCCTTTCCACCCCTGCCCTACCCCCGCCCCGCCTCTTCCTACGCCTGCTCTGCCCCCTCCCCACCCCCATTCCACCCCTTCCCACAAGTCCCCGCCCTGCCTCTTTCTGACTTCTGCGCCCTCCCTCGAGCGATGCCGGGAGCCGGTGGGGCGGAGCAGAGCGGGGCGGGCTTGGGCCAGGTCGCTTGCTGCTGCTGGCACCAGGTCCCCCGCTACCCCTCCAGGCTGCCCTGGATCCTGCATCTCGAAGCATGGGGCCCCCCAAAGTGCAGGGCCTAGGGCAGTTACCCGGTCAGTTCTATGGACGGGATGGCTCTGCTGGCACAGGATTTGATCAGTGATCCAAATTTGCAGGCATTTGAACAAGGGATTCTTGTGCTATAGACCCCTGAATAAAACAGTTTTTCATAAAGTTAACATGTTTGGCATTTAGTACAACACACCGTAAGTGGGGGGGAGGGGAGTCGTCTCACTTGCCAGGGGAAGAGGTATAATGTTTTATGGGTGGGGTTGTGAGAGAGAGGCTCATTAGTTGCTGCAAAAGTAGAGTGGGCCAGCATGGCGATGCTTACTCATCCCCCAGGGTCCAGAAGGGCTGGGGAGTTGATAAAGGGCAAGCCCAGCAGGAGAAGCCCTTTTTCCTTGGACCAGGTGGAGCAGCACCCACTCTTCATAGAATCATAGAATATCAGGGTTGGAAGGGACCTCAGGAGGCCATCTAGTCCAACCCCCTGCTCAAAGCAGGACCAATTCCCAACTAAATCATCCCAGCCAGGGCTTTGTCAAGCCTGACCTTAAAAACCCCTAAAGGAGATTCCACCACCCCCCTAGGTAACCCATTCCAGTGCTTCACCACCCTCCTAGTGGAAAAGTTGTTCCTAATATTCAACCTAAATCTCCCGCACTGCAACTTGAGACCATTACTCCTTCCTCTGTCATCAGGTATCACTGAGAACAGTCTAGATCCATCCTCTTTGGAACCCCCTTTCAGGTGGTTGAAAGCAGCTATCAAATCCCCCCTCATTCTTCTCTTCTGCAGACTAAACAATCCCAGTTCCCTCAGCCTCTCCTCATAAGTCATGTGCTCCAGCCCTCTAATAATTTTTGTTGCCCTCCGCTGGACTCTTACCAATTTTTCCACATCCTTCTTGTAGTGTGGGGCCCAAAACTGGACACACTACTTCAGATGAGGCCTCACCAATGTCGAATAGAGGGCAATGATCACGTCCCTCGATCTGCTGGCAATGCCCCTACTTATACAGCCCAAAATGCCGTTAGCCTTCTTGGCAACAAGGGCACACTGTTGACTCATATCCAGCTTCTGGTCCACTGTAACCCCTAGGTCCTTTTCTGCAGAACTGCTTCCTAGCCATTCAGTCCCTAGTCTGTAACAGTGAATGGAATTCTTCCGTCCTAAGTGCAGGACTCTGCACTTGTCCTTGCTGAACCTCATCGGGTTTCTTTTGGCCCAATCCTCTAATTTGTCTAGGTCCCTCTGTATCCTATCCCTACCCTCCAGTGTATCTACCACTCCTCCCAGTTTAGTGTCATCTGCAAACTTGCTGAGAGTGCAATCCACACCATCCTCCAGATCATTAATGAAGATATTGAACAAAACCGGCCCCAGGACCGACCATTGGGGCACTCCGCTTGAAACTAGACATCAAGCCGTTGATCACTACCCATTGAGCCTGACGATCTAGCCAGCTTTCTATCCACCTTATAGTCCACATAGATATTGAAATGAACATGGAGTTACCTACACTATATACTTTTATCTGCTGGGTAGTGCCGATAACTAATAATACAATTTTGGGCTCATTAAAACCATATAAGTGTCTCCTGTCCTTCTTTTGGTACAGCCAGACAACAACTTTTTGCAAAAGCTAGAGATTAAACTAGGACTGAGATCATTGCACCAGGGGCTCAAATGCTTGAGAGTTAATCCAGCAGCGTGCGTGCCATCCACTAGCCCTTTAGAGGAAATCAAATTACATTATTATTAGCCAGAGAGTTTGGTTAAATATATGGGGATATACCTATCTCATTGAACTGAAAGGTCATGAAGTCTAGTTCCCTGCCTTCATTAGCACCAAGTAGTATCCCTGACAGTTGTGTGGGGGGTTGTTTTTTTGTGCCCCAGACCCCTAAATGACCCCCCTCAAGCATTGAACTCACAATGCTGGGTTTAACAGGCCAATGCTCAAACCACTGAGCTATCCCTCCTCAACTGCAGTGAGGTGCAATGCAAGCAGTTCTAAGGCCCATGAGCCAAATGGATTATACTGTGCATGTACAAAGACAGAGGCTGAGGGAATTGAAAACAATCTCAGATTTATAGGCCCTTTACAGTTCAAGGGAGACTTGTCAGGTCATCAAACCTATATGCTACCCAGGTATTGTAAATTCAAATCCAACTCTTGTCAGAAATCTGAATTAAAAAAGGGTGGCATCTTGCTAAAATTTGCCTTGGTCAAAGGGTTTATTATTTTGGGGAAATGTAATCTGTGTACAGCAGAATATTCAGAAGGTGCTCAAATTATTTTTGAAAGGAAACTAAATTACACATTGGGAGGGGAAGTTGATTAGTGGTGGAAAAATAGATGGGAATAAAAGGAGTAGGGTAAATGGTGATGTTTTTTAGGAGAAGGGATGGGATGATCAGGTGGTGGTGAGATAGTGGGGGCTAGGTGGAGTGGGACACTGAGAATGGGACATAAGGGCAAAGTGACAGGGGAACTGGGACAGATTAGGGCCAGGGTTTCCTGTCAGCCCCATATTCCCCTCCCATGTATGTACCAGTATCTGGGCGCTGCCCCTCTTGGGGGGGGGGGGGCGGAGTGGAATATGAGTCTCTTTCCCTGTCTTTCTGTGTGTACCAGGAATGGGGGAGAGGCCGGCCCCAGCCTCTGGAGGATGGTCTGACACCCTCCCATCATGCTCTCCTCATCTGAGCGAGGTTATAGGGGATTTGCCCTTTTGGGAGTACCTGAACCTCTCTCCCTGCTCCTATGAATAGCAGGATCAGGGAGGACTCTGCCCATCTACAGGAACCTAACCCCACCCCAACCCCCCTCATCTGAGATGGGATCAGGTGGCCCTTATTATCCTTTTTCTTCTAGGAGGGTCTGAGCCTTCTCCCTACTATTCTCCCACCCACCACACATGCCAAGATCCATTCCCCTCTGTATGTGAAGCTAATAACATGCATATCAAGAACACGTACTGAGAACACACTGTCAACCCTGGGGTAAGGAGTTGAGAACTGGCATGCTTGATGTATATCACAGGCTCTCCTTCAGTGGGGAGAGGGGATGAGAACTTCTAGATCACATGTCTCAGAGCTATAGTTTCAGTCTATATTCATCTTCATCAATCAACTGAGAACATCTAATTGAGATGAATGGGCCACTTCACACCTCTGAGCCTCCTATGCTTTCAGGATTATCCTGTACTGGGGATGTGCATATAGTAAAGCAGGTGCTGATGATTAATTTCATAAATATTACAGCAGAGCACGAGCTCTGCTGCAGTTAATATTAAGAATGTTTTCCTGTTTAAAGGCTGATTCTTCTACCTATTGTAAAATCTGCATACGTACCCAGATTGTTTTTGAATCTACCGAAGGGGGTGAAGGTAGGGTTTGTGAGCCAAATTGAAGGTCATTTGCCAAGTTTCCCAAGATGCAGTACCCAGAAAAAAATCCTGTTTTCTTAAAGTTCACCAATTCTACAAACTATTTTTGTGCACACCTGGCCTCTGGAATGCTAATGCTTACTGGGACAAGAAGGGGAGGGTAAACTGGATATGAAGGGGAGCTATATATTTTGTCAAATAGTGGGGGATGTGGGACAGGAGAGAGACACACCAGGCTTCTGTCACATTTTTAAAGTTACTGTAACCACCATACAATAAGACTGACAAGTTCTTGGGACATAGACCATGTCTGAGATTTCTCTCACCAGCTCTGTTAGCAACCAAAAACTCTAAACATTTCAGAGGACAACCATTATCCACATTCTACTATAACAAAGTGTACAGGTGAGGACAGAGGGGACACTCAGGAATCACACAACCCTGCAGCGAAAACAGTGGATCGATCAGCACTAAAAAAAAAAAAAAAAAAAAGGACTATATTCCCAGCACTGCCGCTAGCCTACTGGATGACTTTGGCCAAGTCACGCCACTGCTCTGTGCCTCAGTTTCCCCATTTGAAGAAGAGGAATAATGATGTTTCCTTACTTGAAATCTACTGCTGAAGAGTGCAATGTAAGAGCACCCTTAATAATAAGGTATTATTATCATCCTCATCTGTCCCCAGGAGCATCTCAACTGCATATCTACATAACTACAACTGCCTAAATGACCACTAACTCCTACCAACCCCATTTCTCTTTCTGTTCATGCAACTAAGAAATTAAATGACAAAAAAATTGTTAATCTCAATTTAAATTTGCCTGGTGATAGCGCGGGCCCTTCCAAAACATCAAGTTCATCAAAACTCAAACTTGTGAAACCAGGAAGTATAGAGTTAAGGTGCACCCCCTGGCAACCTTAACTCTGACCTCTGTGAGTGATGCCCCAATAAACCCATAACACATACTCATATACTGATGTTGCCCTGTACTGAACAGGAGCACCCAAGACTCCTACACTTAACCTACTCCTCAGACAGAACACTACATCTACTAAATTTTACAACTCCTTCAATGTCTTTTACAACCTTTTCATCTTCATGCAAACAATTCCATCAAACACTATACTTTCACTTACCCTGCATTAAATTCACAGACCACACTCACCTAATCTCACCTAACTGCTGACAATTCCCATGGCAAGACCCCTGTGCCTTGCTAGTGACACTGCCTACACAGTGCAGCAATGAAAAGAGGCATACTGGATCTTCCAAGGCACAAATGGCACTTATTTCTTTGATCACACACACCACCATAAGGCCACAGCCCCCCATAACACAATCACACCTCTTCCAAGCTGCTCCAGCTTATTCTTCCACCATTCAATACAGCTACTCCTAACACTTATATACAGCTGTGTGCATGTAGATAATTCCTAGTTCCAGGGAGGAGGCAGAATTACGTTTGTGTGGGGTTTGTTTTGCTCTGGGGGACAGAGTTTAGTTACATTTGATTTTGGTTTGGGTTTTGCTGAACTTGATGTTGTGGAAGGGCATAGACTCACTGGGCAACCTCAACTCTGTGCTAATGAAGATTTTTGCCATTTAATTAATCTGAACAGAGAACTCTGAAGTCGGCCCTTGGGAGGTGAACACATTTATTTAAAAATATTTACTTGTAATTTTTATAATGTATCTAAAATTATTTTTGTGTTGTGTTTTAATTGCATTTTAGTTCACCTTTACAAATTTGAGCTGTCAAAGTGAGCAGAAAAATATTGCATATAGATGAGATGAAATATGAACTATACATAAAATACAAAGAAATATGTATTATACATATATGCAGTTAGGACATTATCTAACCTTACTGAAGTCAGTAACTCTTTCCATTGACTTCAATAGACTTTGGATGAGGCCCTTAGGCTGCAGAAAAAGTGTTTGTTTTTTTTGTTTGTTTGTTTGTTTTGTTTTTTAATATTGTTTTACAGACTTTCTTGAACTATGGTGTGCATGTGTGGTCTGTAGTTTCTTTCCTGGGGATCTGTATAATATAACATCTTGAGAACCAAGATGTGGACTGCGAAAAAGAGAAGGAGAACATAAAATAATCTCTTTCTCTCATGAAATAGTCCCCAGAATGAAAGAATTCAAGAGGAACTGTTATATAGTATCATTCACCACAGAGTAAATCAAATTGTCCAATGCTTGAGCTTATTTTATGAAAGACCTACAGTAACCAGTAATGTAGGAACCTCAGAGGGATCATTTTCGGTTCAGGTAAGCAGCCAAATGTTTAGATACCTACCTCTCCTATCTGAATCTTCTGAGGGCCCTTCACCCAAAACCTCCCTCCCTTCCATACAATGAGGTTCAGTCTATCCTATGGCAGCAACCCTCCCTGTTCTCCAGCCACTGGCAGTAGTATTCTTAGCAAGAAGCTGTGTGTCCTTTCTCCTCAGAAAGACCTCCCCATATCAACAGCTAGCAGTAGAGCAGGGCCTACTAATGTCCTTTAAGACTAGTGTCCTTGGCCATGTCAATGCTAATCACTGTTTAGTCCCCACAGCATGCCTATGACACATATGCACGCAGCCTCTCCCCAAACCAACCCCAAGTAATTACCCAGAATCACAATTCCCCCAGTAATTCCCCTTCCACTGTCAATAGCATGTGATGTTGTTATCAGTTAGCCTAGAAGTGCCCAGCTCAGCATGCAGAGCAGCTGGCTGAGACATGCCATGTGACTAGATTAAAAATGGTGGACAAAAAGAAGAAAAAAGATTACGATATAACACAGAAACAGCAATCTAAAATGCCTTACAATCAGATAGTTTTGTTACTATTAATTACATATCACACGCTAAAGCCAAAGCATTTACTTTTTACTGTGTTTGTCTCTGCCCATCTGCCAGACCACAGCACCTAATGAGCATGCTGCTTTTATCTACCTGCAATCACATTTCATTCTGTCTTCCTATTTAATGCATGATAAACAGTCTTAGTCATCCTTTTATAGTAGTAATGCACAGGCCATGAGAGCTGGCAACAATTACTGCCTAACCTGCCTGCTGTCAGACCCCAAATACATTTTCATACATCTCGTTGATATATCAATTGATCTTAGTCCCTATTTCCCCCCAATTAATCCTCAATATCCAAGAACTCTTTCTAAAGCAAGTGCTTGAGCCTTGCAATCAAATTTAGGTGCAGTGCATACTTCTCTTCAATCCCACAAAAGCTCAGAATGCCTCTGCAGTCCTATAGCTGGTTCTCTGATATTATCCATGTGAATAGCACTTTCTGCCACATCTGCTGCCACGAGGAGAGTTGCAGATGGGAACCCAGAGCTAAAGAAGGGATACCAGATAGATCCTGTAAAACCACCTGGCTAGCATTTGCAGTGCCAAAAGTCAGATCAGCCCAATTTTCCATGTTTTAGTTGTTCTCAGCAGGAGGTCCAGTAAAACCTGCTGTCATTTGGCAGGCAGACAAAATTAGCAGGGTCTTCAGGGGCTTGGTCAATATCCTCTCATCTATAACTGACAGGTCTGCTTCTGCTTCTGCCATACTGTGAAGCGGGGAATGACCCCTATTGTAAGGGTTCTGTGGACCTGCCAGGCAAAGAAGAATAATTCCAGTACAAGGAAATTGACTGGAGTTTCCCAGGAAATTATGAAATCATTTGACTCCTGAATTCTTCTGGACTCTTGAAAGACTCCCAGAAGGCCTTTCAAAATATCTTACTGTTTCAGGGAGCTCCACAGGGAGCTGTGGGATAGATACCCAGGGGAAATTCTATTGCAATAGAATTGTACAATGCAAAAATGAAGGCAGGGGAACACTGTGACCGAAACAGAAATACTTTGTGGACACAATGCAATACTGTGGCTTATTCCAGGGGTATCCCATCATTTAAGATTATCTCAGGTAGACACAGCCCTAATGTTAGTGAATGTGAGTAACCCTGTGAAATGCAAGATTTGGAGTTAATCTTCAAACCAAGCCATTTTAAGTTAGATTAGGATAATAATGGTCAATGTTATTTAAAATAACAGAAATCTGTCATTTTTCACCATCACAAAGGCTTAATGTATTTTAAAATATATCTATAAAATATGGATGCTGAGACTACACACTCAAATAAAATAGGAAATTATGTATGCTCCAGCCACTTGCACTTATATAGACACCACAACCTAAAGTACTAGGTATATTGTATTTCCAATTTAAAGAAGAAAATTGATCAGACAAGATTACAAGAATACTGAAGAAGCCTTTCACCATTCCTTTTTTAACTTGAATCAATAACAAACATTAAAGGCTTTATTTTCCTCAATCAGAGCAACTCACATCATTTAAAGACATTACATTTAATGTTAGATATGAGTGACAGGAGAAAAATATGTATCAAGTGAATATCTTAAAATGTAAACTACACCAATATGCTTTCTCCTGATCTCAGGCAACCTATGTTTTATTACAAAATGAACTACTATTTGACAATACTATTAGTTCCTATAAGAACCTATTTTTCAAAAAAATACTTGTTAGTTCATGCACCAATTTTTATATGAGAAGCTGGTCACCACCTTGGTATGTTCACACTTACTATGACCTACCCTTAGATTTAGTATACTAAACGCTCTCTTCTTGTTCATGTTGGTTAAATTCATGCCTGTGCAGAGAGCCAGCACAAGTCCCAATAGAGACAAGGTCCATTAAATAGGGCTTAATCAGACAAAAGCAGTGCATAGGCATTGTAATACCCCTGTGCATATGGCTGAATTTCATGAGAGAGAGAATACACATGAAGAGCCCACATGAAGTTATATCCTGCAGTCCATACACAGGCAAAACTCCCACTTAAGTGATTAATGTAGTTAGTGAGGGTAGATTTTTGACTACTTTTCACTAAATTTTGAAGAGATGAAGTAATAATGTCATTTATTTTTAAAATATATATTTTCATGAATGAATCCAGTTTGAGCTTTCCGAGCAGAACTAGGGATTTCCGAATGGGCCCGAAAGTCCCAGAATAAGTCATTGCCCTCAATGTAATTTTAATTTCTCACAATTTATTATCTGCATATTTCATTTGCAGATATATTTACCAGTATATTTGCCCTCTTCCAGATCATTAGTAAAGATATGTAGTAAGACTAAATGTAACAACACTGTCAGCAGCAAACCAGCAGAATCCTCACCAAACTCAATGCTTTGTCATCTCTCACTACCCTTTGTTTGCAGTCCTTCAAATCAGTTTTTACACCACATAATATTCCTCATATCCACAGGTATGGGAATTTCTTTTGCAGATTTTGTGTTTTAGAAAATTCAGATCTTTCACATTATAAAAAGGCAAAAGTTCAAGGAAAAGATAAGAAAATGTATATTGTGACAGACCCAGACCAGTGGGGTACAGAAGTCTGGTAGAGGGCAAATATACTGGTCACTGGATGAGTAGTTTTCTGTTCCCTGAATGACCAAAGCAGGGGCTGCACTAGAGTAATCAGGAACCTGCTAGAACCAGTTAAGGCAGGCAGGCTAATTAGGACACCTGGAGCCAATTAAGAAGAAGCTGCTAGAATCAATTAAGGCAGGCTAATCAGGGCACCTGGGTTTTAAAAAGGAGATCATCCCAGTTTGTGGTGGGAGTGTGTGAGGAGCTGGGAGCAAGAGGTGCAAGGAGCTGAGAGGGGGTGTTGCTGGAGGACTGAGGAGCACAAGTGTTATCAGACACCAGGAGGAAGGTGTTTGGAGGAGGCCATGGGGAAGTAGCCCAGGGAGTTGTAGTTCATGTCATGCAGCTGTTATAGGAGGCACTATAGACAGCTGCAGTCCACAGGGCCCTGGGCTGGAACCCGGAGTAGAGGGTGGGCCCGGGTTCCCCCCAAACCTCCCAATTGACCTGGACTGTGGGTTCTTCCAGATGGGAAGTTCTTTGGGCTGTTCCCCAACCCACATGGTGAATCTCTATGGCAAGAAAATCTGCTAATAAGCGCAGGACCCACCAAGATAGAGGAGGAACTCTGTCACAATATACATATATAAAAACACAGCTATTCGTGTGTGTGAGTTGGCTCTAATGCTACTTGGATTAGAAGTTAAAATGATATCTTGTCTGCAGGTGACTTTTCAGGTGAAGTTAAAGATTTTTTGGAACTTTCTGAAAAGGGAATAGGGGATTAAACCTGTGTCCTGACTCCTAAAAAAACAAACAAAAAAAAAAAAAACACATTCCTTCTTTCAGGAAGAGAGAGTCTAATGCCCAAGGACATTCACAGGTTCTTTTCAAGAACACAGTACTGACTTGGTTAGCCGAAGCAGTATTTAATTTCAGTATTTAACTCATTAAGGTACTTTAAAGCACTTTGAGCATGAAAGGTGTTGTGTAAAACAAAATAATTCTGTTCTATTCTAATGTATTAAGCAGAAATACTTGTGAAGTCTAATCTTCATGAGCTAATGTTTTTATTTACATTTCATCTTTATGGGGGAAAGACGAAGGATTAATATTTCTGCCCTGGGAGAGCAAAACACCGGGCTGTAATGAGAACTTAATTATACCTGTGATAAACTCATAAATATTACTTTGTTCCAGTGGGAATATCTGGATTGTGATCCATGGATACTTATGTTTTACTATATCACAAGCTACCAACACAGCTCTGTTACTGTAATTTTTCACACATTTTCTTTCCCTGTGTTATACATTTCAATGAAGACAGCCCACTGTCATGGGCTAATAGACTGGAACGATGCTCACTCAAGACTCAGATATAAAGTGAAAAAGAGAGAGAAATCACAAAAGAGAGAGTTAATGGCCGAAGCTACTACTGTTGCTCCTGCTTCCACACCTTCTGCAAGTTCTAAACCATTTACCAAAGCTCAGGGAGGCATAATGTACCTCATACTTAGTTCTGCTGTTGCTACTTCCCCCAGTTTCAATGGGGAACAGTTGGTGGGAGGGAAGTATCTTCTAAAGAAAGGGCAATGACACTGCTGGTTTCTAACTAGAGGGAAAAAAAGTCAACTAAAATTTTACCAAGAGCCTATTTTCCCTTCCTTATCCACTGAATGAACTATTAACAGACCAAAATTTGGAGCAAATTCAGTGGGAATCCTTGTCGTGGAGATAACATGCATTGAAGAACTTAAAGCCAGGTTTGCGTGTATAGGAACACAGCGTTATGGAATTAGTTATGCCAATTTCTAACTGAGATGCATGAAAATGTGGGAATGTTTGATAGGCTTGACGCAGTCAGGACGAGAATGGACCAGAACTATTTATCAATCGGAGTCTGCTGTGGTGAAAGATTAGTGCAAATGTGCTATTTTCTCACTCTGCGATAGACAACTGATTTTTTTTCCCCTTCTTCCCTCACTCCACTCTTCCCTTTCAAAGAGCTAGCTATGACTAGCCAGCTATAGCAGCAAATATGAGATTAACAATTGTGTGTCAGTCATGCAGGGTTGTAAATGCACAGTTGCAATTTGCAGAATACGACACCCAATTGCTCTCTTGGGTAGAGTTGGGGGAACTCTCTCCATTCTCTCTTGGCAAAAAGAAATGTAAGGAATTTTAAGCCTGAAGGCAGCCTCAGTGGTTGGTGGAAGATGCATCTGATGTGAATTACAGAGAAAGGCATGGTATCGTCAGAGAATGGCTGGCTGTCAGTGTAGTGAGCATAAGGCCTCTGAAGAGAAGGGTGTTTTTCTTGCCTTTCTCACATGCCTGGATTTCATATAGTTTTTCTAGACATAACTTGATAATTTTGCTTTTTGTTCTTCATGAACTCAGTGGAAATGTAGCTGGTTTTGACCAGTTATGCTCAGTGTTTATTTCCTCCTACATGGTTTAATATTAAAGTGGATTAGAAGAAGGATCCATCGGATAGGTTCCTGGAAAAATATTTCCCCCCTCTTTTTCTTGTGCGTAAAGAGGGGGGAGATAGATTGGTATTTGGAAGTCTTTGCTGTCCTAATTTTTCCCCCTTTACTTCTCCATTAATTTGGAGGGGAGGACAATATGATCCTGGGGTCACTGGAAGGCAACTGTGCACATCTTAACAGTAGCAAATAAGATTATTAAGATTAGGGAGGAAAGGCCAACAATTTTCAGAGGGTTGCACTGAAAAAAACCCACTATTTGATTTGAGGAGCTATAGGGTCAAGAACAAAGTGAAGGCAGCAATTATAAATTAAAAAACAACATACAGAAAATGGAAAAACAGGGAAATAGCAACCAATATAAATAAGAAGTTATGAGGTATAGAAAACTGACAAGTAAAGCTAATGACATGAAGGAAAAATCTATTGCTCTCAGAGCTAAGGAAAATAAGGAGTTTTTTTTTTAAAAAAGTATATTAGGAAGAAGAGAAATCCTAGCAATGGTATAGTGCTAACACTAGATGGAAATGGTAAAATTGTTAACAGTGATGCAGAGAAGGCAGAAATGATCAATAAATATTTCTGTACTGTATTTGGTAAGAAGCAGGATGAGTTACTCATATCATATGAAAATGATCAAGTACTTTCCAGTCCATTAGCAACAAAGGAGGATGTTAAGCAACATCTACTAAGGATAAACATTTTTTAAATCAGCAAGTGCAGATAACTTTCACTGAAAGAGTGCTAATATGCCAATAGTAAAAAAAAAAAAGGACAAGCAAGATGAACTGGGTAACACTAGGCCGATTGGTCTGACAGTCCTGAGCCAAATAACAGAAAAGCAGATACAGGATTCATTTGACAAAGTACTGAAAGACAGCAATATACTTAACACCAGTCAACAGAATTTTATGGAAAACAGGTTTTATCAAACAAACCTGATTTCATTGTTTGAGGATATCACAAGTTTGGCTGATAACAGTAACTGAGTAGTTGTAATATACTGAGATTCTTCTAAGGTATTTGACTTAGCACCACACAGCATTTTTATTGAAAAATTAGTACTCTAGAATATCTATAAAGCATATGTTAAATGAATTAAGAATTGGTCATCTGACATCTCAAAGTAGTTATCAACTGGAAATCATCATCAAATGGTGGTATTTCTAGTGGGTTCCACAGGGATCGGTATTATACTCAAGCCTATTCAACATTTTCATTAAAGATCTGGAAATAAATATAATCATTGCTGATAAAATTTGCAGATGACACAAAGATTGGCAGAGTGGTAAACAATGATGAGGACAAGACAGTCATATAAAGTGATCTGAATCGCATGGTATTACCACGCACTTCTCTCACACTTTTACATTCTGCATGACATGAATTACCGTTAGTTGAATAATTATGAAAACCTTCCTTGATTTCAGAAAGATTATTGTCTGCACACTCATCATATAGTCTGCATTTTGAAAAGCAATTTTAAAACTTTTATATTAACTTTAGTCTAGTGCTAACAGTCTATGTTAAAGCTAAATTACACGCAGCAATTGACAAAAAATGTATAAGCATTACTACTGTATCAGGTACACCCTTTCCTACAACAGATGTAATGCAGAGTTGAAAAACGTTTCTCAGCTGGGAAGATAGTGTTATCTTCTTGCAATTCACAAAGTTGTCTTTCCAAATCTATTTTAAAAAGTTTTTGTACCTCCAGATTTATATTAGTGTTAAAAGTAAAGCTCTAAAACTGAAAATTTCTGATGGTTTAGCAGCAGTAAAGTTAATGATATATTGCCACTGAAATTTCTCACTTTCTTTAATGCTTGTTTTGTTACACAATAGACAAAATAATTTTTAAAATATCATTATATCCCTAAATATGAGAGATATATTACGTTTCTTTGTTAGGCTAGTTTTCTTTAACAACTTTTGACTAAATTTTGAGGTCTTAGTAGAAATACTGTGTACATAACTTTCAAATTATAGTTTTTATCCTTGTAACAAGCAAATACACAATATTTTATAATCTTTCTTACAGGATGAGGCAGAGGGCTACACTTTCAAAAGCATCTAGGTCACTTGGCACAAATGAGATTTAGAGTCCAATATGACTGAGGTGTTTTAGATAATAGGATTTAGGCTTGTAAATCACTTAAGCACTTTTGAAAATTTTACCCTTAAGTTTACACACAAGGTGTTAATATTCTAACTGATCATATGATCAGACCTAAGAGAGGTCACACTTTACTCCATTTATTTGTCCCCTGAGATTACTGTAAATCGCTGTACATAAATGTAATGCATAGGCTACAGCTTATACCCAATGCAGCTGTCTGTTTTCTCCATGGTTTAGGCTGCCATGATCATCCTAGTCAGCTTCCAATGCTAGTTTAAGGCCTTGGTCCTAATTTGCAAAGAAATTAATGGCTCAAGCCTCAGCTACATTAAAGACCATATTTTGAGCTATGAGCCACCAAAACAGCTGTACTTCTCTGGGACAATGCAGACCAGAAAGCACAGAAAGAAATGCATGAATGCTGGAGACCAAGTATTCTCTGTCAAGAGGATCCAGCTATTTTTCAGAGGAGATCAGACAAATCCAGAGTTAGATCATCTTTAGGAAGAGCTGCAAAACCTTCCTCTTTAAAAAGATCTTTCCATTTTAAGAGTGACACAACATTGACACCCTCTTCTACTCCTAAACACCTACCAACCTAAAAGAAAAAATAATAATAATCTAAAAAATCAGAAACACCAATCCTACCCAAAGCAGAGTTTTTACCTCAAAAAGTGCCAAAGACTCCATGAAGTTCTCTAGGAATTTTGCTATTGTTATTGATTTTACATAGAAGGTGCTCAGATACAACAGTGATAGGTGGTAGTATAAAACCCTGATTAGATTTACTGCTGTTAGTAATCATTTTAAAATGTTTTGGTGGTCTTTTTTGTTCAGTGCCGTAACTGTTAAGAGAGTATTTTAGAACCAACCTGAAGCAGATGAACAGATTGTTCAGTTTCAGCCAGTGACATGACTACTCAAGTTGCTGACTGAAGAGATAGCTGAGCCATTAGTGTTTATCTTCAAAAACTCATGGAAGATGGGTGAGATTCCAGAGGACTGGAAGAAGGAAAATATAGTGCTAATCTATAGAAAGGGAAATAAGGACAACCCAGGGAATTACAGACCAGTCATCTTAACTTCAGTACTGAGAAAGATAGTGGAGAAATAATCAAGCAATCAATTTGCAAACACCTAGAAGATAAGATGAGAAGTAACAGTCAGCATGGATTTGTCAAGAAAAAATCATGTCAAACCAACTTAGTAGCTTTCTTTGACAAGGTAACAAGCCTTGTGGATAGGGGAGAAGTGGTAGATGTGGTACATCTTGACTTTAGTAAGTCTTTTGATATTGTCTCACATGACCTTCTCATAAACAAACTAAGGAAATATAGTCTAGACAGAGCTATTATAAGGTGGGTGCATAAATGGTTGGAAAACCATTCCCAAAAAGTAGTTATCAGTGGTTCACAGTCAAGGTGGAAGGGCATATCGAGTGGGGTCCTGCAGAGATTGGTCCTGGGTCCAGTTCTATTCAATATCTTCGTCAATGATTTAGATAATAGTATAGCGAGTACACTTACGAAGTTTGCGGATGATACCAAGCTGGGAGGGGTAGGATTAAAATTCAAAATGATCTGGACAAACTGGAGAAATGGTTGGAAGCAAATAGAATAAAATTTAATAAGGACAAATGCAAAGTACTCCATGTATGAAGGAACAATCAGTTGCACACATACAAAATGGGAAATGACAGCCTAGGAAAGGGGACTGTGGAAAGGGATCTGGGGGTGATAGTAGATCACAAACTAAATATGAGTGTAACACTGTTGCAAAAAAAGCAAACATCATTCTGGGATGTATTAGTAGGAGTGTTGTAAGCAAGACACAAGAAGTAATTCTTCCGTTCTACTACATGCTGATTAGGTCTCAACTGGAATACTGTGTCCATTTCTGGGTACCGCATTTCAGGAAAGATGTGGCTAAACTGGAGAAAGTCCAGAGGAGAGCAGCAAAAAATATTAAAGGTCTAGAAAACATGACCTATGAGGAAAGATTGAAAAAACTGGGTTTGTTTAGTCTAGAGAAGATTGAGGGGGAACATAATAGTTTTCAAGTACATAAAAGGTTGCTACAAGGAGGAGGGAGATAAATTATTCTCCTTAACCTCTGATGATAGGACAAGAAATAATGGACTTAAATTGCAGCAAGGAAGGTTTAGGTTGGACATTAGGAAATCTTCCTGTCAGTATAGTTAAGCACTGGAACAAATTGCCTAGAGAGGTTGTGGAATCTATCACTGGAGGTTTTTAAGAACAGATTAGACAAATACCTGTCAGGAATGGTCTAGTTATTATGTAGTTCTGCTTTGAGTGCAGGGGACTGGATTAGATGACCGATTCAGATCCCTTCCAGTCTACATTTCTATGAATCTGTTTCTGTATATTGATTGATAATAGGCAGAGCTACAAACCCCTCCTATTATTAAGTTTGCTTAACAACTCCCCTTGTAAGACCCTAGTTTTTTCACAGGACTGCTACCTCATTCAGTGCACAGACAAGACCCGCTCTGCAGATGAATCAGAGTGGTGTAATAAAGGACGCTGGTGTCTGTAGGAACCCTGCCTCATTTGTTGCAGAACTCGGAACTTGTGTAGTGAAGATGGCAGAGGGTTGCAGAATGACAAAGGTCAGTCTCATGGTTAAGGCATTTGAATGCTGCCTCAAGAACTGGATTTTGTCTCTGCCAGTCACTTCCGGTACTCCACCTCCCTGAGAAGAGGAAGGTAAGTTGACCAGCGAGAGTCTCCCGTCGACACATCACAGTGAAGACACTGCATTAAGTTAACCAAAAGCTACATCAACTCCAGCTACATGAAGTAGCCTAACTTAGGCTAGGTCTACACTACCCGCCTGAATCGGCGGGTAGAAATCGATCTCTTGGGGATCGAATTATCACGTCTCATCGGGACGCGACAATTGATCCCCGAATCGATGCTCTTACTCCACCAGCGGAGGTGGGAGTAAGCGCCATCGACGGGGAGCCGCGGAGGTCAATTTTTGCTGCTGTCCTCACAGCGGGGTAAGTCGGCTCTGATAGGTTGAATTCATCTACGCTATTCGCGTAGCTGAATTTGCATATCTTAAATTGACCCCCCTCTCCCCCCGTAGTGAAGACCTGCCCTTAGGCAGACTTACCCCAGTAGTCAGGGCCGGCTCTAGGTTTTTTGCCACCCCAAGCAAAAAAAAAAAAAATTTTGGCTGCCCCCCCCGTCCCAGCCCTGGGCTCCTTGCTGCACCCCCCTGCTGCCCCAGCCCTGGGCTCTCCCCCGCCCCACACACACACACCCTGCTGCCCCAGCTCTGGGTTCCCCCTACCCCCCCACCATTACCCCACACACACACCTCCTGCTGCCCCAGCCCTGGGCTCACCCCCCACCCCACCTGCACCCTCCTTCCGCCGCAGCCCTAGGTCACTGGTAACTTGCTCCCAGGGCAGGTCGTCAGCAGGAATTTTAGATGTGCACAGAACAGACAGGATTGGTTCCCATATGGTTACAGGACTGCAGTAAAGTGGAACAATTTTCAGCTTGTGTGATTGGAGGATATCTGGATGCATATTATAAGACTGTCCTACATAAATGAGGAAAAGTTGAGATGCCTTTATTATTCTTTTCTTCCACTCTTTCTTTCTATGGGGAATTTGCCCATGCAATATCACTGTCTTCCTTTTAAACAAACAAACAAACACACAAAAAGCAATGGCTGTTGAAAATAGCAATTCCAGTCCTAATAACCACTGGGAAGCATTTCTTGCTCAATTTTATCCTACTTTTTCTACAGCAAGTTACAGTGGATCAGTATATTTGATTTGGGAGAAATGAAGTAACAGCTGCCCAAACTGAGCTTGAGCACTCCTGAATTTTGAGGTGTTCAAATCTGGAAGGCAGGTGCTGGGGGGGGGGGGCGGGGGGCCTGTGGCTCCGCAGGGGAGCATGGCGGCATGTATGCAGCAGCGTGTCTGGCGCTGCGCGAAGCCAGACACGCTGGTCTGAGTGGCACGGTAAGGGGTCTGGGGGGTTGGAGAAGGGGTAGGGGGTTCTGGGGGGGCAATCAAGGGACAGGGAGCAGTTGGATAGGCATGGGAGTCCAGGGTTTGTCAGGGGATAGGAAGGGGGTGGGGTCCGGGGGGAAGTTGGGGGGGTCTCAGGAGGGGGCAGTTGGGGACAAGGACCAGTGGGACTTAAATAGGGGGTGGGGTCCTGGGAGGGGATGATCAGGGAGCAGGGGGGTTCTATGGGTTGGGGTTTCTGTGGGGGGCAGTCGGAGGGAGTGGATGGTGGCAGGGTGGGGCTACCCTCCCTCCCTGTGGAGTGTCCTATTTTTTGATTGTTAAAATATGGTATCCCTGCTCACTGTGCAGCTCTCCATTCACTGCAGCATGAGGTCTCAGCTTCCTCACTCCCTCCCCCTCTTTCCTGTTGGTAGTGGCCAAGGGAATGCTGGGAAATGTAGTTCTTTCCCTGCTCCAGGGCTGGCTCTATAGGCAGGGAGCTAACCAAGGAACTACAGCTCCCAGGGCCCCCTGTTGGTTCTCAGCTCCCATGCTGGATCCTTGCCGCCCCTGCAAATGGGCCGCCCCAAGCACGTGCTTGCTTTGCTGGTCCCTAGAGCCGCCCCTGCCAGTAGTGAAGGCAAGCCCGCAGTAACAAACTCATTTTTAACTAAACTGCTAAAGTTGTTGACTGTTATTCCATTTCACCTATGAACAACTTTGGCTTGTAATTTGGACATGCTTTTCATACTGGAGGAAGGATGGTCTTGTGGGTAAGGCCCTAAGCTGAGATTCAGGAATTCTGAGTTTAATTTCCAGCTCTGCTACAGACTTCCTGTATGACCCAGCACAAGTCACTTGCAGCATGGGCTTTTTCTCAAATGTGCTGAGCACCTGCAGCTGTCATTGCCTGCACTAGGGGCTAAAGCTTTTCTCTCTGTGCCTCACCCCATCTGTAAAATGGGTCTGGCCAATAAACAGCCAATGTTTTCCAAAAATACTACTCTGTTATCAGTTATTCCCTATAAGTAGGATAACGGCGGGAGGGAGGATAATTTCTCACTGTGTGGTAACTATTGGCAATTGTTCACTCCTTAATAGCAACAACTATACTTCTGCTTAGCATTTAGATATATGATAATGCTTTATATTTTCCAAGGAATGTACAAACATTAACTCATTAAACATCAAATGATTGTGAGATATTTAAATAATTGTATTCCTAACTTACAGATGGGGATATAAATCACAGAAAGCTTACTCTTAGTCAGTAGTAGAGCCTAAATTAGCAGTCAGAAGTTCCTGGCTTCCACCTTCATGCTTGATCCTTTGGACTAAAATGCCATATAGGTGGTTTAACTTATTACTGGAATGTTCATAAGTCAAATAAGGCAGCATGGTCTATTGGTTTGAGCACAGGAGGGAGAGTTAGAAATTCTTTGTCAATTTTAATGTTGCTTTGCTAAGAACTTACTGCATGGCCTTCAGCAAGTCTTTGCACCTCTCTGGACCAAGTTCTGTGAGGATTCGCACCTCAGAAATCCCATTATTTTCACTGGGATTGCACAAGGGTTAAATAAAGACAGATTTTAGCCCAGTGTGTCTCAGTTTCCCAATTTGTAAAATGACACACTCTGCATATCTCACGGGATATTTGTGAGGCTATAATGCTTGTAAAGAGTTTTGAAGATGTAAAGCATTATTTGAATTAGTAGTTGAACCACAAATTATTAATCTCTATAGTGGTTTTAGCAAAAATATATTTTTCAAACTGGTGAAACTAGCAAGTAAATCACCCAGACAATACTAAAACATCTAAAATTCTCCTTTCTGTCTGTGTTGTAAAACAAAATAGGCATCAGAATAAACACAAAGATGTGAAGAAAAAATGGAGAGCTACATCCCCTAGACAGCACTGTTCCATTCCCATCTCCCATAGGTACTATTACAGTAAGGAAACTACCACCTGCAGTGTAGGAAAGGAAAGATGTACTCATACTCCCTCACTTTCCACTGGCCTGTTCCTCTCCTTTTCAACCTTTCAATAAGGAAATATGAATACCATAGGATTTACCATAAGCCTTACAAATTATGCTTAGCAGACAAAGCATTTAGTTCATTGTTTACTGATGTGCAACAAACCTGAACATAAAGAAAATTCACATGCAAACTGAGTACTTTTAAAGCTATCTGAATCAGAGAAAAGGCAATTA
Organism: Malaclemys terrapin pileata; assembly: GCF_027887155.1. Lineage (NCBI taxonomy): Eukaryota > Metazoa > Chordata > Testudines > Emydidae > Malaclemys > Malaclemys terrapin. The sequence continues at coordinate 101,743,653 of NC_071512.1, read as the reverse complement.
ATCTTAGGAACCACATAAAGAATGGATAGAGTTTAATGTAATCAAACTGTTGCAGGTCTCTGGATAACTCCAAACAAAACAATCTAAATTTCTGCATTTTAGATTTGCTATGGTCCCTCTGTGGGGACCAAACAAACAAATTATTTTAAAAGTTACTAGGGTCTTTCAAATTCTCACCAGATGGAAATGTCATAGAAATAATTACAGTATATGTTTATTGTTGGAAGTGTAAGCTACATTAAAAACATAATGAAAACTATATTAGTCATGATCTTATTATCAAGTAGTTTTATCAATTTTCATTAAGTTTCCATAATCATTTTATTAAACTGAAGTGTGTGCGTGCGTGTGTGTGTGTGAGAGTAAGAGAGGGAGAGAGTATATTTAATTTAAATCATCTATGGTTTACTAACCCTTTCATGAGAACATTCAGGGGTACTCTGTATAGGAATAATCTAGAACACCATCCTCAATTTCCCATATATATTAAACTGCAAAATGAAGCAAAAACATCATACATTTCACTGTCACTTTCAAAGTTCTAGGCAACTTCTGTTCTTATATTGTTACCATATATTCCCATATTACTACAATTTATAGTTAAAAAGGAGGTCATGAATTAATCTTCATAAATAAGAATTGTCCCTCTTTGTTCTGGATGAGCACTTGCAAGATAAAAATAATCCATTTGTTTTGATTAAAGGAGCTGTAAGATTGTATAATGCTCAAATACTTTTTCTGATGCAGCAAATAAATTTTTATATTCATTGTTTGAGTGATGTTGCGGTTTTTTTGCGGGGGGGACGACTTCAATTTGGCAGCAGAGGGTAGAGGTTCTAATTGTGAATTTTATTCAAAGACAGATAAGCAACCTTTCTTTCTCTCAATCTTATGACATATTTCTCAAGAAATTCTCCTCTAAAATCATTTTAATGATGATGGATGGTTTTCATTGCATATCACCTTTTATTCTTTGTCACCATCTTCAATTTATCCCAGCTATCCCCCATGGCCTCTAGCATAGGGGAGGGGAGGGATAGCTCAGTGGTTTGAGCATTGGCCTCCTAAACCCAGGGTTGTGAGCTCAATCCTTGAGGGAGCCATTTAGGGATCTGGGGTAAAAATCTGTCTGGGGATTGGTCCTGCTTTGAGTAGGGGGTTGGACTACATGACCTCCTCAGATCCCTTCCTACCCTGATATTCTATGCCAAACTAATATTTTCGATCATGTGCCATTATATCTAAGACATCTGAAATCTACTACTGGTGCTTAGTTTTCCTCTACAGTGATCCCCTGGAAATCTATTCAATGTTATGGATGAAAATTCATAAGTGGAGCAATTCCAACAAGAGACATTGAGAGAGCCTCGCCCCAGACTAGCCATAGCCTGAGGAGATTAGGGCACTCACTTAGGATGTGGGAGACCAGGATTCAAGTCCCTGCTCCAAATCAGGCACAGCAGGGCTTCAAACTTGGGTCTTTCACTTCCCAGCTAAGTGCCCTGAACATAGGGAGACCAGACAGCAAGTGTGAAAAATCAGGACAGGGGCTGGGGGATAATAGGAGCCTATATAAGAAAAAGCCCCAAATATCAGGACTGTCCCTATAAAATTGGGACATCTGGTCACCCTACCTGACCACCAGGTTATTGGTATTGAAAGGTGGCATGCTCTGTCTCTCTGAGATCAGGTATTCCATCCTGTACCTGAGAAATCTTCCCAACAAAAGTTTAGTCAAATCTGACCCTTTCCCATAAATATATACACTTTTGATGAATTGGCATTTTCCACCAAAGATCCATTTAATAAAATTACTGACCCCCACTAGAGCTGGAATCACCCTGGGGAGGGAGGTGATGTCTCAGGTATATCAGTCCCGAACAATTCAGGGCTTTATAGCGCAACACCCACACCTTAGCTTAAACTGACAGAAAAGGGCCCCCAAGGGAACCTTGTTCCCATAGGGGAGGGAAGCCCCAAAGTTCAGGGCAGAAAGGAAAGCCACCCACAGGGATGCTTAAGGATCCTCAGAGTTGTGCTTCAATTTCTCCTTTGATCCATGAGATTTGTATGCCATGTCTGCTTAGCACTCCATAAGGCCACCACCCTGGAGAAGTGCATCCAGCTCCAATTCTACATGAACCTTGCCATTTTTCCCTCCTGTGAGTTTTCCCACGGGTGCGCGGCAGGAAAGCACATTACATTTGGAAGTGCTGCACTCTAGTACATTTTATATTTCCCCTTCCATAACTTGACTGGTACATAAAGGTTGTACTTAATTAATAAATTAGACAATTGCTCAGGTTAGTTATGGATATCTAGCAAGGAAACTTTATTTGGATTGTTAAGTACAGTACTTTTTCTCCCATTTTTCTTAGATTTACCATAGATGGATGGTTTCTTTGTAATCATGCATGGAAGAATAATACCATTTCATGGTAAAATTGAGATATACTGTAATATAAGCATGCAATATGGAAATGTTCTGAGATTGTAGTTCAAATGTATGTGTAATCTTTAGACATTTTGTCAAGATTGATGAAAATAATTTTGAGATAAAGACATGACTGAAAAGAAGTTTATATATAATAGAAAAGTATTATGATATTTTTTCAAGATATAATCATATTACTTTAAGGACAAAATATCTTTCTAAGAAAATTATTGATTCTTCTAAAAACCACATATGAACAAGAGCCTTTCATAATCAAACTATAGACTTAAGGGAGGATTTATTAAAGGGGATACTCTATATCCTAGTAAAGAAGAGAGGATAGTAGTTGATAAACTACAGGTAAAAACTGAAGAGAAACAGTCTAATAAGAGTTCCATTCCGTTACATCCTATGAAGGCAGACAACTAAATATTGACAAATTTCATAAATTTGTATAGAAATGCTTCTATAGAAATGCAAGAAGACTAAATACTAAGATGGGTGAACATGAGTGCCTGGTATTAAATGAGGATATCAATATAATTGGCATCCCAGAAACTTGGTAGGGGATGATAATCAATGGGACACAGTAATACCAAGTGTGACATTGACATAAACTGGGAGCGTATAGATCATTGCTGCAACCAAGGTCCCATCGTTGCACCAAATCTTGTACAAAGGAGGTCCAGTAAGGTGTCTATGGAAAGCTTATGATTTGCTGGTTATGATTATGCTATTTGTATGTGTGTATCATTTTTGTAGTTGAAGTTATGAATATTGGCTATGTACTTGTATCGCAATGATTCTAAGTGGCCTCAGTGAAGCATTTGGTCAGCTTCTTGATAAAGGACTATTCTCAGTAAGTACCCAATCAAGAAACACTTAACTGACAATGGACTTTGGGAGACACCAATCCACATCTGAGCTTTCCTGGGAACGTTCAAACTAACATGTAAACAATGGTGTCAGCCTGCAAACTGAGTCATGCATGGACATGTGACTTGCCCATGTGACTCCCGACTCCATCTTGCTGCTGTGATTTTCCACAGTAAGAACAAAGTGGTGTCCTTCCACGGGCAAAGGATATAAAAGGCCCTGAAAACTCCACCATCAATCCTGCTTCTTGCCTCTGGAGGGACCTTGCTACAAACTGAAGCTCTGAACAAAGGACTGAATGACCCATCCCAGCTATGGATGTACTCCAGAGACTTGATTTGAACCTGCAATTTATTCCATCACTGCTACAAGCCTGAACCAAGAACTTTGCCATTACTGTATGTAATTAATTCCATTTAACTAATTTTAGCTCTCATCTATATCTTTTTCCTTTTATGAATAAACCTTTAGATTTTAGATTATAAAGGATTGGCAACAGCGTGATTTAAGAGTAAGATCTGATTTGTATATTGACTTGGGTCTGCGGCTTGGTCCTTTGGGATCAGGAGAATCTCCTTTTTTCTGTTACTGGGGTATTGATTTTCATAATGACTTGTCCCCATAACAAGTGGCACTGGTGGTGATACTGGGAAACTGGAGTGTCTAAGGGAATTGCTTGTATGACTTCTGGATAGCCAGGGGGGTAAAACCAAAATCTTCTGTTTGGCTGGATTGGTTTGCCTTGGTGTGCAACGGAACCCCAACCTTGGGCTGTAACTGCCCTGCTCTAAGCAATTTGTCTTGAATTGGTACTCTCAGTTGTGTTCCACCAAAGGCAACATCATTACACCAAGGTAAAAATATATAGGAATGACACAGTAGGTCATGCTGGTAGGGATGTGGCATTATATGTGAAAGAAAGCAGAGGGTCAAATATAGTAAAAATCTTAAATGAATCAAACTGTACTATAGAATTTCTTACGGATAGGAATTCCATGCTTCAATAGTAAGAATGTTGCAGTAGGAATATACTGCTGACCACCTGACAGGATGCAGAGATAAAACTTCTAGACTCCGTTAATGCCTGCTTCTTAGAGCAGTTTGTCCTGGAACCCACAAGAGGAAAGGTAATTCTTTATGTAGTCCTAAATAGAGCACAGGATCTGGTCCAAGAGATGAATATATCTGAACTGATTGGTAATATCAATCATAATGTAATTACATTTAACATCCTTCTAGGGGGAGAAATACAAAAGAACCCACCACAGTAGCATTTAACTTCAAAAGGGGGAACTACACAATAATGAGGAAGCTAGTTAAATGGAAACTGAAAGGGACAAGATGAGTGAGATAATATATCTTTCACTGTTGGTGAAAGAGACAAGCTTTCAAGCTACACAGAGCTCTTCAGGTCCATGCAGCTCAAAAGCTCGTCTCTTTAGCCAAGAGAAGTTGGTCCAATAAGAGATATTATCTCACCCACTGTGTCTCTCTACTATCCTGGAACCAACAGGCCTAAAATAATATTGCAAACAATGGATATTAAAAGGAACAGTCACAAGGCTGAAATGCCTCAAGCTGCATGGAAATTATTTAAAAACACCATAAGAGAGGCTCAAACTAAATACATATCCCAAATTAAAAAAAAAACAAAAAACACATACAGTAAGAGGACCAAAAAATGCCACCATGGCTAAACAGAGTAAAGGAGGCAGTTTAAAGGCAAAAAAACCATCCTCTAAAAATTGGAAGGCGAAATCTACTAAGAAAAATAGAAAGGAGCATAAACTCTGGCAACTCAAAGGTAAAAGCAGTTAGGCAGGCAAAAAAGAATTTGAAGAACAACTAGCAGAAGACAAAAATTACACAGCAAAATAAAAAAGTATATCAGAAGCAAGAAGCCTACCAGACAGTCGGGGACAACTGAATAATTGAAGTGCTAAAGGAGCACTCAAGGAAGACAAGGCTATTGAAGAGAAGCTAAATTAATTCTTTGCATCAGTTTTCACTGCAAAGAATGTGATGAAGATTCCCACACCTGAGCCATTCTTTTAGGTGACAAATCTAAGAAACTGTCTCAGATTGAGGTATCAGTAGAGGAGGTTTTGGAACAAATTGATAAGTGAAACAGTAGTAAGTCACCAGGACCAGAGGGTATTCACCCAAGATTTCTGAAGGAACTCAAATATGAAACTGCAGAACTACTAACTGTGGTATGTAACCTATCACTTAAATCTGCCTCTGTACCAGGTGACTGGAGGATAGCGAATGTACTGCCTTATTTTTCAAAAAGGCTCCAGAGGTGATCATGGCAATTACAGGACCATAACCCTACCTTCAGTACCAGGCACATTGGTTGAAGCTATAGTAAATAAAAGAATTATCAGGCACACAGATAAACACAAGACGTTGGGGAAGAGTCAACACAGCTTTTGTAAAGGGAAATCATGCCTATTTGAATTTTTTGAGGGTATCAATAAGCATATGGACAAGAGTTATCCAGGGGATATAGTGTACTTGGACATTCAGAAAGACTTTGAGGTCCCTCACCAAAGGTTCATAAGCAAAGTAAGCAGTTATGGGATAAGAGGGAAGATCCTCTCATGGATCAGTAACTGGTTAAAAGATAGGAAACAAAGGGTAGGAATAAATGTTCACTTTTAAGCAATGGAAAGAGATAAATAGAGGTGTTCCCCAAGGATCTGTACTGGAAAAAGAGGGTAAAGGGTGAGATGACAAAACTTGCAGATGATACTAAATTTTTCAAGATAGTTAAGTCCAAAGCAGACTGAAGAGTTACAAAGGGATCTCACAAAACTAGGTGGTTGGACAAGAAAATGGCAGATGAAGTTCAATGGCACATTGGAAAGATAATCCCAACTATACATATAAAATGATGGGGTTACCACTCAAGAAAGATCTTTGAGTCATCATAGATAGTTCTCTGAAAACCATCTGCTCGACATGCAGAGGCAGTCAAAAGAGCTAATAGATATGTATGGCCATTTTCATGTTCTTAGATAACATGTTATCAAAATAAGGCATGCTTGATTTCAGAATGAAGTTTAATTAACCTATGTATTTCTTTTATTTCTCAAATTTTGTAGTTTTAGAATCTGACCTAGCAGAATATATTTGCAGACTTTCAAGCCAAAATGACGACTGATATCATTTCCATCACTGTCTGATCTATAAAGGGAAAAGTCAGCAAACTAGAGAAGGGCAAAAATCAAACAAGAAGGATGTTGGGGTGATCAGAATGACTGTTTTTCTGTCTCATCTGATCTTGTTGAGTACACATGGTAGGATCAGAAGAGGAGGAACAGGCTAGTTGATTTGGTCTGACCAGGGGAGTATGAGAGCGTGGTCCTGATGGGAGATGCACTAATTCCAAAGGTTGACTGCTTCTGAACATAGAGCAGTTGATCTTGTACCCCCTGTTTGTCGATGTAACAAACAGTCATGGTGTTGTCTGACATGATGAGAATGTGATGGGAACATGAATGAAAGAAATGCTGGGAATGCCTTCCTTATGGCCCAGAGTTCCATAATGTTGATGTGCATTCTGGACTCCCAAGGAGTCCATGTTCCCTGCATCATGTGATCACCCAGGTGCACTCCCCTGCCTATGAGGGATGCTTCAGTGATTATCATCTTATCTAGGGAGGAACCAAACCCCAATGCAGGCATGATATGGGTCCGTCTACCACTGTAGGGATGAGAGCATCCTGGGGGGAGACTGTTAGTATGAAGTCCATGTCATGATGTTTGGGCAAGTAAAATTGTCTGGAGCCACATCTAGAGGCAGCGAAAGTGGAGTCGGGTGAAGGCAGTGACGTATGTACATGAGGCCAGGTGGCCAAGGAGGGACAGGCAAGTCCTGTCTGGGACAGAAGGATTGTTGACAATACGAGTTATGAGTTCTTGCAGAGACTGGAACCTGACCTGTGGTAGGTAGACTCATGCTGTGTCTGAGTTGATGTTGGCCCCTATAAAAATCAAGGGATTGTGGGGGGGTCCAATGTTGGTTTTTCAACACTGATACTGACTCCAAGGGAGGAAAGAAAGCTAAGCAACATGAAGGTTGAAATTTGGGCTTCACCTTTGGATTGTGCCACCAGGAGCCAGTCGTCAAGATATGGGAATAAGAGGACCCCATAACACCTGATGTAGGCTGCCACAACAGAGAAAAGCTTGGTGAAGACTCTGGGACCAGTGGTGAGTACAAAGGGAAGAACCTTGTATTGACAGAATGACTCAACTTGGTGCCGATGAATGGAGGATATCCAGGAGTTTATGTGTGTATCCTGGATTTCCTCTAGGGGAATGTGAAGCTCCTCTGCCATTCTACACAGGAGGTCCTGGAATTGTCTGAAGTCATCTGGAGGTGAAGGGGATGCTGAAGTCACTGCCTTGTCTGGTGAAGAATCACTCTGGTTCTGGCGGCACCGTTGGAACCAGGCTGAGGGACTTCTCTTCCAACACTGGCTCCAAACATTTACTCAAAAGGCGACCACGATGGGGAAGCAGGTGAAGTTTCCCGGGCAGGTTCTGAGGGGGAGTATGGGGACAAAGGCCCCCAATAGGGCTAGTATGCTGGATCCGGAGGGTGTTCTGGCAGGCCCCATGGCACCGGGAACCAATGGTCCCATGGTGGTTGCACTGGAGGATTTTGGCACGATGTAGATGGTCTTCTGGAGTATCCCTGCTGGTGGTAAGAGATGAATGTACCTTGCCCATCATCCGACTCCTCTGAATATGAAAATTCAGACTCCAGTTCCAGAGCTGGCAGAAGAGCGTAGACTGTCAAAGGGTGAGGGTCTTGTACCTGTGGCATGTCATGAAGGGGGATAAACCATCTCCCTAAGGGTGGAGGGTCCCAGCAAGCATGGTGATCTTGGTTCTTCCAAGACAAACAAGTCCTGGGGCTTGGGTGCTTTTCCTAACCTCCCTGGTGTTAAGGGTTCCCTCTCCTTACACGGTATTGGTGGTGGAATAGTGGACTTCCCCAGAGTAGGCAGGTCCCACACTTTATGAGGTGCTGATGTTGACAGTACCTGCGGTTCGGGACCTGTGACCGCCAGATCGCCCTGCTTAAGACTTGTGTTTTTGCACTTTACAGTGTGTTTCTCCATGACTCAAACTCATGGAAGGAGCATCCCCTTTCTTTGGTTTCAAGGAAGACAACACCATACTTAAGGGCATGGTTCCTTACCTTCTGACTAGGTCCCACAGTGGGGTCCATAGTGATGGTACCACTGGTGCCGATCTGGACTCACTAATAGGAGGCACAATCATGGATGTTTCTGGCTGATGTACAGGGGGTGGTCCCCCGGCCTGGATACATATTGGTGCTTCTGGAGGTGGAGAACCTGGCCTTCTGGGGTATAGCTGCAAAGGACTGGCAATGTACCACACCTGGATGCAATGTGGGCTTCTCCCAAGCAGCAGAGGCAGCACTGATTCATCACTGACCGAGAAGGAACACCGGCAGGAGGTGCAGATTTTAAATCCTGGGGTCTTCAGCAAAGTCCAGTACCCACATGTGGATATTGGAGTGGAAGGGGAGTTACAGAGATACAAACTATGTATCCTATTCACTACAACTACTAAAACTACTATAAAACAGCTAAAACCATTATAAATCTCAAAATTCTAAAACTATGTACAATTTTTTAAGGTGCATTACAGAGGAGAACATTGACCATGAGGCAGTGAGAAGGAACTAGTGGTTCAATCAGTCCACCCTACCCTTTATCACCTCAGATGAAACCATGAGGCAAGCCAGGGAGAATGAGCAGACCAACGGACACTACTTTCAAAGTCTCCGGCTCCAGAGGCATGGTGCGCATGCGTAAGCCCTCAGTGGAATACAATAGGGACCATCACTTGAAGAAATAAAACATTATTCAAATGTCTGAAGACATTTATACTTTGTTATACCTGATCTGTTAAACTGGATAATATGCTGACTATTGTTACAACACAAATCTATATACTTTGATACTTCATTTATCTGTATAAGCTAATTATTGGACCTTCAGACCTGCCACTTCATAACTTTTAGATTGCAGTGATGTTAAGAATCATCAGTGTCAGAGTCATGGAAATAGATTTTGGTTAAGTATGATGAAGAATTAACTGGAAGCAATTCAGGGCACTGGTAAAGCCTTAAATGCTCTGGGATCCAGATATCTCTATGCCCCATCACAAACATTATTATCCACTGGGTTGCTATTGCCATTGTTTCTCAGGATTAAACTCTCCAGGTCTGGTAGCAGGGGCTAAAAGCAACCAAGCTAGGCTGATTGGGGAATGCTGCTTTGCCTGTTTGGTGAGTTACACAATTACAGAGGTTTACAATGCAAACACTCAATATATCTTTATATGTTAAGCTATAAAGGTTATAAGTCAGTTCAATACATGCAGCATCCTACAGACATCTCATAAATGTCATTCTAAACACATTCTTGTCAACGTAACATCTAATCTCTATTTTGATAATGCTAACACACAGGTAAGCAAGACTGGTTTCCAGCTATGCATTTGTCAGTGTTCAGTGAGGCCTGCCTGGGGCGTTGGCATGAGCTGGCATCCAATCTGCCAGCGTCACATCTACCTCTTATCGTTCTTTTTGTCAGTAACTCTCAGACCACTTTACAACAGAGGCAGAAGCAGTATCCCTATTTTACAGTTGGCATAACTGAGGCATAGAGTGGGTAAGCTCCTTTACCAAAGGACACCCAGCAGGCCTGTGGCAGTAATCGAACCAGGTGACCCAATGACACTTTTTTATTTCAAATATGGGCAACAAAACCAATAAATACTTTTATATAAAAAATACAAATGTTTGAGATAAAGATATTGTTTCAGAATTGACATCATTATTGCAGGTTTAATACAGACTATTACCCAACCACCAGTTCCTTTTCAAATCTCTCCCTTCTAATCTATTCTGTACTCCTTACTTTGGCAAAACTTCCATTGAACTCAAAGTTTGGAGAACAGAATCAAAAAGGCTCAGAAAGCTAACTGCAGAGGGACAGATAATTAAATGTGTGTATATTTTTAGAAACTCAGTTATGAGGCAGGACTCCTGAGAAATGGTTTGTGCAAACATTACCACAGCATGTCAATGACACAGAAGGGCCCTGTCCCCAACACCCAGTCTCCAGAGCTCAGGAAAGAACTCAGTTTTGGGTTCATTTTATTTTATCATTAACACCCAAACCAAAATTTCTTCAATTTTGCCCACCTACCAGCACAGAAAGTAGCAGCAACTTTTCCCCGGGAAAACTACCTGTCTCTCGAAACAGTTGCAGATAATAGACCAGCCCCAAGTATTTTACTTTTTGTAAATCTAATGAAAAAACAAATTCATGCTGTTTTTACTAGTGATGCAATTTTCCCCCCACACAGCCAAACGAAAGCTGGGGATAATTAATCAAGTTCTAGATAACACAAAAGCCCCTGAATCAAATATTTTTTTTCAGCATTGGAAACCTAACATGAATCAAATGCTCAGTTTCTCGGCTTTAAAACAACCTTGACTAAAAGTCAAAATCCCCTAGTGGTGCTTTGACAGCTTTCCCATTTTTTGGACTTTAGGAAATACATCACATTGTCAAAGAAAGCATGAGTTGTTAATGCTTATCACATCAGGTTCTCGCTTAAAGGAAAATTCTGTCCCATTCCACAGCATCAGAGGTTCCCAAAAGCAAGAGAAGGAGCAGGATTTTGAAGGTCCATTGTGTAGGCTTTAGGGAACTGTGCTTAATAGGGGGTTCCCCCACAAGGGGGAATATAACATACACAAGGCTACTACCACACTGCAGATGCAGTAACAGTTGATAAACTGACACTTCATGGCCTGGTGATGAAGGATTATATATTTATTCACACAATCCTCCACAGATCTCTTTGGTGCACAGATCAGCTAGTCGGGCTGTGTTTAGCAAAAGAATGTGGGTCTTACTATACAATTCAGAGGTTAATGTTGTACTTTCTGTTAAGATGTGAATGATGCACCCAGATAATTTACCCATTTCCAGTATCAACCACCTATTACATTTAAAATCTTTCTCCTGTTCTTTGTCTCAATCTCAGTGTGTTCATTATTTAGGCATCAATATAGGCTAAGGTAGTAAAGGTCACTTTGGTCTCTCCTGCCAGGCTGCTATGAGCATTTGAGTGTGTAAAGCACAAGCACTGACTTTGTGTTTATACAATGCCTAGCACTATGGGAACCTGCACCGTTATCAAAGCCTGTATGTGCTACCATAAAAGAAATAATAAAGGGTAATAAAGCACTGAAGGAAATTCTTGGGCTCAAACACACTCAGAGCTATCTACATGACATGCATCAACCTCTACTCCTGCATCCACTGAGAAAACAGCATCACCATGTGAAGCATCAAGGCTTCCAGAGCATTACAACTACACAAAAGATAAGAAGGCAAAGAGAAGGTTACTCACCTTGTGCAGTAACTGAGGTTCTTCAAGATGTGTCCCCCTGTGGGTGCTCCAATCCAGGTGATGGTGCATCCCTGCGCCTTTGCTTGGAGAGTTTTGCAGCAGTGCTCATATGGGTCGCGCATGCTGTTGGTGCTTTATCTAGCACGTGTGTGATGCAGATTCCTCAATTGCTTCTCTACCACAGAGTCTGCTTTAAACTCCAAAGTAGAAGGGAGGAGGGTAGTTAGTGGAGCACCCACAGGACACAGATCTCAAAGAACTTCAGTTACTGCACAAGGTGAGTAACTTTCTTTTCTTCTTCAAGAGATGTCCCTGTGGGTGCTCCACATGGTGACTGTAGAGCAGTGCCCTCCTAGGATGGTAGGGGCTTTGGCGTTGGTAGAGATGTAAGAGATGCCCTCACTGCCATCGAGTCGAGGTAAGCACAGGAAAATTCTAACTGAGCTGGTTCTATTGTCGATTTCTTTTTGTTTATTTGTAGACAGACTTTGGAAGCAATCTATCTACTGGTGGCGGAACGGTGAATGGAACAGTCGTTTGGGTAGAGTCAATGGCGTCTGATCGAGTGTGTGACTTTAAGAGACAGACATCCAGAGAAGGAAATATTATTATTCCTTGTTTTCTCAGGTGCGCCATTACTATTGTGAGGATCTTTGAGAAAACACGAGGCAGTGGTGACAGGCCGAAAGGTAAAACCTTGTATTGATAGTGGTCTGTGTCCAAAGTAAATCTCTGAAAACGCCTGTGGGCAGAGTGTATCGTAACATGAAAATAAGCATCCTGCGGGTCAAGGGCTGAAAATCAGTCCCCCTGCTCCAGCGCTGATATTATTGATGTTAAGGTGACCATCTTGAACCGTTGCTTTCTCATGAACTTGTTCAGTCACCTGAGACCGAGGATAGATCACCTCCCCCATTTTTCTTTTTGTTAAAAAATAGTGGGAGTAAAACCGGTTGTTCCTGCACAACACAGGGGGAGTTTCCACTGCCCCTAATTGGAGGAGATGACCTACCTCTTGGCATAGCAAATGTTCATGAGAGGGGGTCCCTGAAGAGGGATGGGAGGATATGGGGAGTATGGAAAGGAAGGGCATAGCCTGTATGGATGACTTCTAGGGCCTATTTGTCTGTGGTGATGGCAGCCCATTTCAGATAGGATGGGAGCAAATGGTCTCCAAATAGGTGGGTGGATGGTGTAAGCACTGGAATGTAGAAGAGGTCTTTCAGACCCTCGACCAAGCCTTCAAATTTGTTTGTTAGAGGAAGGAGGTTAAGATGCTGCTGGTGGTAGAGGGTGTCGTTGTTGTGGTCTGTCTCTCTGTCATTGTTGGTGGTGTTTGTAAGGCTTCTGGTGTTGCTGTGTCTACATTGGGTATCTATTCCTCTGATACGGTTGATACCTGTATTATCTCCTTTTTGTGGCATGTGTATGAATGCCGAGGGACCAGAAAATGGCCAATGAGTGTGCAGTATCTCATTGGTTTTGACTGCAAACAATTTTCCTCCGTATTCTGTATCTCCCATGGGAATCCTGAGGAGTTAAACCGCAAGGCTCATTGCATAAGCACAGCTGTAGCGGTGGACCTGGTGACCATGTCAGCAACATCTAGTGAGGCCCATAGAGCCGTGTGTGCAATCATTTTTTCATCAGACCAGCAATTTAAATGGTCTCTTTTCCTCTGGAATCTCATTAATAAAATCCATAAACTTGCCATCGTTCCTGTGGTCATCTTTGGCAAGTAATGCTATGTAATTTGCCACTCTGAACTGAAGCGTGGAGTAAGAGTATACTTTGTGGCCGAATAGGTCCAAACTCTTACTATCTTTATCAAAAGGGGTGGATCGAAGGTGCTGTTTGCCCCTTTGGTTGGCCGCTTCCACTACCAGCGAGTTGGGTTTTGGGTGTGTGAACAGAAATTCAGATCCCTTCAAGGGAATATAATATAATTTCTGTCCACCCTTTTACAGGTTGTAGGTATGGTGGCTGGAGTTTGCCACATCATCTTTCTGTGGTCCATGATACCCCCATTGATTGGCAATGCTATCTGGGAGGAGGAAGAGCAATTCTGAGCTCATTGGCTACTCTTTTGAATAAATCTTGGAAGTGGGTAAAATCATCTGCTGTGGTTGGTGGAGGCATAATAGCCTTGTCTGGTGAGGAGGACGAATTGTTATGGGTTGGCGAGGTATCAGAGCAGTGTCCTCTTCATGCTCTGCCATGGCTTCATCCCCTGTCTCGGTCGCCACTGTCTCTGAAGGTGGAGGTGGGGATCTGGTGTCTTCTCTTTGTGGGCTGGGGTGCCTGCTGTAGTGTCTTTTGTAAGCCTCCCAGGGGTTCCAGTATGGCTAGTGACCAGGAAAGGGCCATCCATGGGTGATCGTACCATGGTGGGATGTCATGAGCATATGAGGACCACAGTCATAGAGGTCGAGCAGCCTTAGGTGTCCTTATTGGGGAGGAATGGTGAGGGGAGAATACTCCTTCAACTGCCTCATCTTCATCACTCAAGAGCTGTGATGCTATCGGAGATAAATGTTGGTGTGGTACTGCGGGCCCGGGTGAGACATCAATGACTAAGAAAGGGGACTCTGAAGTCTAGGAGACTAACAATTCCTTGTGTTGCAGAAAGTGGCGTGGTGCCAATAGCTTCGGTGCCGAAGGGCAAGGTGCTGATTGCATCAGACAGTGCTGGAGGTGCCCGGAGTATTGTAGGTGCTGAGCCAGTGTGTGGCCGGCACTGATGAGAACGATTTAGTGGGTGACTGTTTTGTATTGGTCTGCTCTATGTGGTGAAGAGGATGGCCATTTTTTGTGTGGATTTTTTGGCCACCGGGGACCTTGGCAGTGAGGAGACTGGTGACCTATGCCGGGAAGAGGGTTCTTGCCCCGGGTCAGAGGCTGATCTTAATGACTTCTCCATCAAGATGAGTTTAAGTCTCAGGTCTCTATCCCTGGGTGCCTTAGCCATCAGTTTGTTACAGTGGGCACATTTCTGAGGAATGTGAGCTTCCCCCAGGCAACAGACACATTGAGTTTGTCCATCTGACACCGGCATCGCCTCTCTGCACGTCGTGCATCTTTTAAATCCTCGTGAATCAGGAATTTTCCTAACCTAATACTAACTATAGTAAGGGATGGAAAAATAAAACTTTTTTTAAAATAGGGGACGTAACTCTAATAACTGAATCTGAGCTTGTCTAAACTATCCTAACTCACTAATTTATCTAAACTTATCTAGTGGAAACAAAGGTTTTCAATGGGACTGCTGAGCTCCACCTCAGGCCAGGGATGGTTGAGAAGGAACTGAGGAGTCCAGGTCGCACACACTCTAGATGAAGCGCCAACGGTGCGCAAGGTAGGCACAGCGCTTGTGCAACCCTTACGGGTGCTGCTGCAAAACTCTCCAAGCAAAGGCTCAGGGATGCACCATCACCTGGAGTGGAGCACCCAGAGGGACATCTCTTGAAGAGGAAACAGAGTTCATGCCTCTGTCAGTGTAGAACTGGAAAGCGTCATGGGGTTTTTTGCCCACGGACTAGGTTCCAAATTCTGTGCTAAGTTGTTGTACATTAATAGAAGTCTTCATTTATATCACTCCAAATTTAGGGTCTCAGCATCTACTAAGAGGGTGCTCAGGAACCTCATCTCCTATTGACAACGATATCTTCCTCTCAGGTTCAGACCCCAACTCTGGTTTTAGAATGGTGTAGCTGAGCACTAAATTTAGTCCTGTGAATCTACCTCATTTTTATGACTATCTTCTCACAACACACTCTTTCATTTAAAAAAATAATAAGCAATTGTATAGTTTCCAAGTATCATTAAGATCACAAACTTTAACTCTTTATAATGCATCATTTCTTTAGTTTTGCAAATCAATTAACCCAATGATCATTAGGTATATGGATGAATTAATCCTTTATTGGGCCCTTTTAGACTTCTTTTTCATAACACATTAATACATGAATGTTGGTTAGAAAAGACTGAGTTTGTTAACCTTCAGAACATTCAGCCAATTCTATATCTATAAAACAAATAAATGAAAATGACTGTTAAACAGTATTCCCCTCAGGTCTTTCCTGAGTAAGCTGTGATAGTGGAATGAGTTCTATTTTAACTTGATTATTGCAATTTTTTGTGTTTAATGTCAATATTGTAAATGTGCCAGATATTATTGATGAGCACCATATTTTAATAATCAATAAATACATATTCGATCTTTTTTGTCTATTTTGCATGGAAACAAGAAATAAATGGCTTCTACAGATATCAATTAGCAATTCAATAACAAAAATTGACTATTTTTCATTTGGTCTTCTATTTTCAGTAGTATTCAGATAAATTATTGCAATTTTCCTCACCGTGCCAATTGTAACTGTTGGGTTCTCTTCCTCTTGTTATTTCAAGCTCTGTGCTTTTGTCAAACAATGGCAGTAAAAAAAACTAACTATATTTTCCTATTACCAGTACTAGTTCAATTTGATTAATACTACTTGATTTTATCATTAATTTTGATAGAAATGACATTGTAGTAAAAAGTCAGTATACTTTCTGTTCTTAGCTGGCAAACTCTGCATATAATGT
Source organism: Malaclemys terrapin pileata (assembly GCF_027887155.1). Taxonomy (NCBI): domain Eukaryota; kingdom Metazoa; phylum Chordata; order Testudines; family Emydidae; genus Malaclemys; species Malaclemys terrapin. The sequence continues at coordinate 101,727,284 of NC_071512.1, read as the reverse complement.
AGAAATTCATATCAGTATCAGAAATTGTAAATTTGCCTAAATATGGATATACACATGTCAAATATTTATTTTTACTAATTTACATAGCACTTATTACCATGGTAGGTAGGTGTTTAGTAGCTACTTTCATCATCTGATTAGGGATACAATGTAAATTTGGGTAGATGTTTAATGAAGATTTCTGTCATACCTGCCAATGTTTCCCAAATCTTTTGGGACTGGGAATTTTCTTTTTCAGTATTACTCTACATAAAAATCTGTTTTTATATTTTGAAATCTAGGACATCAGATTATGTTCACCAAACCCAGGCACTTCAGTCCAAAAGCATATAGATAGAAAACACATTTATAACTTAGGTTGCCTATAGGAGTAATGTTGATTTTATACAACCAAGCCAAAACTTCCATATGAAATATTCTTTTCTAATAAGTAAAAGTAATATACTGTAGCAACTGTGACATTCTAATATATATCAACCTTCATCAACTATCCTATATAAAACTGTATCCTAAAATTTAATAAAATATTCTAATGCCAGAAATCATGCATCTGTAAATACATCTTAAACAGCCAGCGTGATACTGGGAAATGCTCAGCTTAAAACCTGTATAAATAATGCTGTTAATGTTAGTTTTATAATCAATTAACCCAATGATCATTATGTATATGGCTGGATTAGTCCTTTATGGGACCACTTTTAATAGCTTTAGTTATTTTTGGACTCTCCATTTGTTTGCACTCCGAAATTGTAAAATACAATTTATTCTGAAACCCATTTTAATTTCTATTAGGCAAACATAATTTTCCTTTGTTTCTAGTGAAGCAGAAGTCAACACGTCTCCCTTTCATTAACCTGTGTTTAGCAGCAAAATTATGGATTTAAGAATTAGCATAGCTATAAAAATAGCATTTGTTCATTAGCTGCTTTCTGTAGAGCATCATATTATGTGTACAACATGAACACACTGACTATTTAAAAAGAAAAACTCATAGAGAATTAATCTACTGAATATTGTTGTAATCTGAGACTGAAATGATGATCCGGGTGTGTACTCCATCCCACCAGCTAGTGCAACATTGTTCCCTACAATACATTTTCTAATGTTTCATCTATCAAATTTTAAATATCTTGAGTGAGGAGGCTTCCACTCTTCCTTTGGGAAACTATTTGACAGTCTGTTGATCTCATTGTCAAAATTTTTTGCCTAAAATTCATTATTTCCTGATAGTGAAACAAAATTCCCCTTTCCCTTTAACCCATAACTTTTAGTTATATTTTCTTGTACCATCTCAAATATTTCCTATTAGTCATTTATCTTTTAAATATTTATAGAAAGCTATCACTTATCTCTCCCCATTTTAGCTATCATTCATCAGTTAGGAACCTATCCAGGAAAGCATTTAAGTATGTGCTTAATTTTGAAGTCAATGTGACTGCTCATGTCCTTCAATACATGCTTTGCTGGATCAAGGCCTTAGTTCCTTTAATCTTTCCTAGTAAAATCATTCCTTGTATCCCTAATTATCCCTAATAATTTTGATCGCTTTTCTCAATTCCCTCAATATGTCAATTTCTTTCTGATATTGAGAAGTATAGGCTCTGACTCTATGGTTGCTGCAGGGCTGGAGCACCCATGGAAAAAAATTAGTGGGTGCTTAGCACCCACCCATGACCAGCTCCCTTCCTCCCCTCCACCATCAGCCCCGCCAATCAACTACTCCCCCTCCCTCCCCACGTCTCCTGGCCACCACAATGTTCCGCGGGTGCAGGAGGCGCTGGGTGGAGGGGAGGAGCGGGGGTGGGGTGTGCTCAGGGGAGGAGGCAGAACTGGGTGGGAAGAGATGTGGTGGGGGTGGAACAGGGGTGGCAAGAGTTGGAGCAGGGATGAGGTTTTGGCGAAAGGGGGGGGTGAGGCCTGGAGGGAGCTTGAGCACCCCCAAGGCGTGGAGGAAGCCGGCACCTGTGTTGAGAAGTCTACAGCAAAACATAAAACCCAAAAGTCAGTATTGTAGCCATAGTAAAACACAGTGTGTTAATTCATATCAGCTCATGTCCCTGTCTCAGCCTTTTTCTATCACTCTCACAACTTCCAATAGAAATTATACTTCTAGTGACTTTAATGTACTGTGAAGGCACATTGTATTAAACTTTGTTGTACATTTGTATATAAACCAAAAATACATAGGAGCAATAGGATGGAAAATAGAGGACAAAATAATGCTTAAAGTGACCTTTCCGTGGTGGAAGTCAATATTAGATATGAGTTTGCAGTCCAGTATTGTCTAAAAAAGGCAATATATTATTGGGCTGCACACACTGAGGTTGCACAAGTTCTTCTGTGAGTGCATCTATACTGGGAATAGTGAGACCTGTAGTTCTCCACCTGCGCTATTCTCATCATGGAGCAGTTAAAGTCTGCAGAGCCAAAGCAGGAGCAATGTACATCTCCTGGGCTGGACTCCTCCCACTCCTCCCTCAGGGTGCATCCTGAACAGCATGGAGAGGGCTCTGCTGGAATAATGGGACTCTGCCCTGGAGGCAGCTGAGCCCCCTTTACATGAGGAATGGCCATGATCCCTGTCTGGATCAAAGGTGTGGGGGACAGGATCAGCCCTCTACCTTTTGTAACTTTTAGATCAAATTACTTTGCACCATTGTATTCAAAACCATATCCGTGAAAGCCACAAAGCATTAGTTATTGTTAATTTATAATTACCATTATAACACAGTATTCAGAATCAAGCATTTCATGGATTAAAAAATAAAGAAGTGGCTGCACAAAGAAGTGGCTAACTAATAAAGCACAACTGTTCGTAAAATAGGAAGCAAATTCATTCATTGGTACTTGAATTTTTTGTAAGAATCAAGCCACAGGAAAAAAGTTCCAAACTATACCATTATGATAAAACAATACAAGATATATTTTAGATCATGTAATGACAGTGGAAAACTATTTTGCTGAAGGAATCTTTAAATAAAACCATTTAAAGTATGGCAGAAAGGTAGCTATTATAAAATCTAATTCATTTATTCGCTTATGAATACTGTATGTGTGCCTCTACAAAGCTATGCTACTTAATGTGATTCAGTGGCTATGAATATAATTTTCACCTTATTCACAGATCTGACCCTTCTCTGCAACATTAGTTTTCGATAATCAGCACTTTTATGTTTGTTATCTTATAGTAATATTTGGAAAATAAAAGACATGCACTAAATTTGACATCTATTAACTTTAATCCAGCCCACACCTTGCTTGGAATACTGCCATCTTGAGAACCATCTTTGTAAAGCATTCTTCACAAAGGAAGACTCATTTATAAATCTTTCCTTCTATAAATATTACCAACTTAGCAACAATGTGATTAACTATGATTGTTACTAATAAAAGTAATAGGTAGTTCCCTGAATTTCTTCATTTTGGACTGGAAATTAAGGAAATGCCTTTTTAATATCTGCAGAGAACTGATTCACTTCATACTGAAAAGTATTAGAACACTGAATGAAGTCTTTCTGATCAAACAATACCATAATAGCTTTTGTCTCATGTCAGTTTACGTTAGCCAGCATCAGAGGAGAAAATAAGCAGAGGCTTGCTATTGTGCCTCTATTTTAAAAGGGCCTTCCATCTGGTAGGAAGCAGAAGCCATCAGCACTGTAATTAAAATGCAATTACTGTCCCCTGCCGCAATCCCAGGACGACCATTCCATCTGTGTGATATACAGTGGAAAAAACACAATTTTTTGCACTTTTCTAGCTCCATTAAGTTTATTCTCTTTCTATTAATTAATCTAACAGCACTAAGGGGTCGTTCTTGTTTTGCAAACCACAGTGTCACAAACTGTGCACTCACAACGACTGAAATCACATGAATTTTTAAAACTCTGCACCATCCCCGTGACATAAAACCTTAATTACTTCTGACTAAATCTGTAATTAAAATATATCACCACAGCAGATTTACCTGTGCGTGTGGGTGTTGGAGTGCATGCTTCTGTGACTGTCACAAATGAATCACTCTGAGACGGTGTTATAAAAAGGAGATTAGGATGTACGAGTGAAAGGACACAGAACAGGGACTTGAAAATGAAAAACTGGCAGCAATCTAGGGAAAAGCTGTACACCACTAAAATAAGGAAGAGCTGCTATGTTATTTTATTCCTTTTCTTAAAAATAAAAATGTTTTGTGTGTATATGTACAGTTTATTTTAGTCTTGCATTTTAGTATACTGTCATGAACTATAATGATAAATATAGCATTACATAAAACAACATCATATATTATGTGGTTCTCAACCAGAAGTCCAAGGTCCCCTGGGGGGCTGCAAGCAGGTTTCAGGGGGGCTGCCAAGCAGGGCCAGCATTAGACTCACTGGGGCCCAGGGCAAAAAGCCGAAGCCTGCCGCATGGGGTTGAAACTCGGGCCCTGAGCCCTGCCACCCAGGCTGAAGCCGAAGCCTGAGCAATGTAGAATCATGGAATCCTGAACTTTAAGGTCAGAAGGAACCATTATGATCATCTAGTCTGACCTCCTGCATAACGCGGGACACAGAATCTTACCCACCCACTCCTGTATCAAACCCCTAATCTATGTCTGAGCTACTGAAGTCCTCAAATTGTGGTTTAAAGACTTCAAGGCACAGAGAATCCTCCAGCAAGTGACCCGTGCCCCACGCTGCAGAGGAAGGCAAAAAAATCCCAGGGCCTCTGACAATCTGCCTTGGAGGAAAATTCCTTCCCGACCCCAAATATGGCGATCAGCTAAACCTTGAGCATGTGGGCAAGACTCACCAGCCAGACACCCAGGAAAGAATTCTCTGTAGTAACTCAGACCCACCCCATCTAACATCCCTTCACAGGCCATTAGGCATATTTACCACTAATAGTCAACAACCAATTAATTGCCAAAAGAGGCTATCCCATCTTACCATCCCCTGTAGCTTTGTGGGGGCTCCCATGGCATGAGGCCCCAGGCACTTGCCCTGTTGCTACCCCCTAATGCTGTCCCAGGCTTTTATATGCAGAAACCCCGTTACTGTGACATAGGTGGGCTGGGGAGTTTTTATAGCATGTTGGGGGGGCCTCAGAAAGAAAAAGGTTGAGAACCCCTGTTATAAAAGACAGGAGTCCTTAAATATTTTCATGGCCACTGACATTAAATGCAGAGGCTGTCTCATGACTCACCTCTCCTCCCATTCAAAATTGGGCAGAGCACCTCTTTCCATTGGCAAGCATATAACATCCTTGTGGCTACTATAGCAACTGCTTACATTGGGAAAATAATATTAGGTAAATATTTAGGGTAGAATCCTGTCGCTACTGAATTCAACTGGAGTTTTACCTTTGACTTAAATGGAGCTAGAATTTCACTCTTAGTGTACTTCTAACTGTCTTTTAATTGAATTTGTTAGATGGATATAAGAAGCCAACAATATGGGAGCCATCAGTTATCAGCAGACCACCTGCAAGAGCTATCCAGACTACCAGTGGTTTATGGAGAACCTATGCTGTAAAATGGCACAAAATGCAATACAGGCCAGGATCCTGCAAATACTTAACTCGTATACTTGACTTTAACCGACTCTGAAGTTCACCCATTAAAGTTAAGAATGTGCATAAATATTTTCACAAATTCAATAAGGATACAAAATGTCTCCCACAGAAGTAACTGGGAGTTTTGCCATTTACCTCAAGAGAGCAGTATTGGGACCACAATATGCGACTGAAGTTTTCAGACTTAAAATAATTTCTTTTTTTTCCCCAATTAGCTCAGGTTTGTAATACTCCTGGGCAGGCTACATTCCACAGCTATTTATTCAGGCATTAGCAGAGGATGGCATTTCATAAGGGCTACAGTATGGGGAGTTGTTAGGAGTTCAGATTTTATTTTGGCTGTTGTGGGATTAATTGCTCGGTTTTTATTTTGTAATTCACATTGAAGGGCCAGACAGGTACATTAAACAAAAATAATCAAAATTAATAAATATAAAACCAAACAAAATAAGTCCTAAGATTTACTGTTTTATCAGATGACCAGAAAGATAAATTTATAGAATGTTAAGAATGACATGAAAGTTATGTGGCTGAAAGGATAAAAATAGCAAATTCTACATTAGGTGTCTATGGGAAATGTGTTGAGGGGGCTGGTACCTACATGTAAAGAGGCATACCAAAACAGAAAGCATTTTTATATGAACAGGGTTATAAAAATGTGTATAAAAATCACACAAGTTTCATTATCATGGCTTATGTTTTAAGCAAAACTCATGATATAAATACATTATTTTACTGCATATAGTGTATGTTCATATAATAGAACAATAAAGTATTATGTAAAATGATACCATAAACTCAAATATGCACCTTTCATCTGAAAGAGGCATAAACGAGTGACTGAAGTAGGGTTCTTATCACTGCTCTGATACTGCTCTCTCAGTTAAGCACTTCAGTTTCCCTATCAATAAAATAGAGACAATAATTCATACTTAACTCAAAAGGGTATTGTGAGGACTAGTTACTGGGCCCAGTCCCAGGTACCTTCGATATCCAAACCACACAGAAGGAATACAGGAACAGGCCAAGTATTGTGTTCATGTTCAATGTTAATATCTGAATGAGAGCCTATGACGGAATGTATAAACCCCTCACTGGTCAGGACGGGTGGAGAAGCCACTCTGGGCTAAGGAGGCTTCGTCCTTCTGCCCTTGCCGAGCATGCTCAAGTTAGAGGCGGAGTTTAAAAGCCAGCCAGGCAGCTCAGTCAGGGGTTGGCAAGCCAGGGAAGCACCGGAGCTGAGCCCACACTGAGCCAGGGAGCAGAGGAGCCACTGCACCCAGCAACTTAGAATAGAGCTGGAAGCCCGGAAAAGAACATTTCCCAGTGTGGGGATGGAAGCAGCTGGATAGGGTGCAGACCAAGGTAGGAAGTGACTCAGGGAAGCTGACTTGAGGCGGATACCAGATGCCAACAGGTGATAGGGTGACCAGATGTCCCGATTTTATAGGGACAGTCCCGATATTTGGGGCTTTTTCTAATATAGGCTCCTATTACCCCCCACCCCCTGTCCCGATTTTTCACACTTGCTGTCTGGTCACCCTAACAGGTGAGCAGCTGAACCAGCCTCCCAGGGCTCTGGGTCGGAACCTGGTGGAGTGGGAGGGCCTGAATTCCCCTACCTCACCCTGTACCCCTGTACTGTAGCCACTAGGTGGGGTTGCCACCCCGGGGACTGTAGCTACTAGGCAGGAGACCCATGCTCCTCTCTGATCACAGAGCCAAAAATCGTTACTGAAGATTTTCCCTTCAGCTGAACATCAGTTCTATTTGAGATGTTCTTCTGAACAACTGCATCTGATCTGCACCAATATCACACACCCTTTCCATTCGGCCTTTAGACCAGAACATGGCATAAAGACAGCTCTAGTGATGCTGATGGAATATCTCTTCCTAGCCATGGACAATGGGCACATATCCACATTACCAGATCTTACCTAGGGATTGATCCAAAAGTCAGTGTGCACTTTATACAGGATCAAGCCCACACTGCACAGGTGGCATTATTCTGAACTTACACAATTGTTTATTTTTTCCTTTTTGAATGGATTTGTGTTGTTTATATTTTGAGACAATTAGTGAAAGAACAATATTCATTTTGGGTCAGAGTTACTGTTATGCTGAGATTAAATCTGCATTATTTTGAGAGAATATTGTAATAATAATATGTAACAATGCCATAATATGCATGATGGGATCAGCACACTGTTGTCACTCAGCAACCCTAATTGGCTTTTGAAACAGAGGGAAATTGATATAATAAAAAGATAAACAAACCACACACAAAAATATCCATTGTAATCAAATATATACAATCTCCAGTTTACAGAATGTAATAAATGTAGAATTCCATGGAAGGTGATCTAGCAACATTACTATCAGTCCTTCGCAATCTCGTATAACATCACTTGTAATTTTGCTATGCAAAGATTATGGGAGACCATAAGAGTGATATTACAATCTATACTGAACAAGAACAGCTTGATGGAATTATATATTTGTACATAATGTAGTTGCTTATTTCTGATTCTAATTAAAAGAAAAATTAGCCATTTGTGGCCCCACTTGTTTATGTGTTCTTGAAAGCACCTCCGTATAGCCCCACACAAAAACTAATCTGAACTGGCAATGAAGAACTTTATGCTGCCCACAAATGTGGAGACTTGTACAGATGATCCACAAAAAATTGTTTTAATTTGTTTTACAGCAGATTAAAATACTGTATGATTAAGAGATGCAATGCTGCCTCCTCCGCTCATTGGCCTATGAGCTCAGTTTCATAATACACACAACGTGTTCTCATGCAAAGGTAATGAAAGAAATATTCACCACAGTTTTGATAAACAACTGTGCACTGGGAGTTGTTTTGGTAAACTAGAGCATGAAGCAACACTAAACTAGTTCATATATGATACGTTCTGAGCTACTTTTATTTATAGAATGTGGTCTCCCATTCATTTTAGTGTTTTCATATTAAATAAATATTCATGAAAATGCACTCTCCTTGAAATTGGGTCATTTAGACAGTCTATTTCATTAAAAATGCATTTATTTTTCTTACAGGTGCCATCCATTAAGACAGGGAATTGACAAATCAGCCAATGGCATTTGTCAAGTAGATGCTAGTCCTTTTGGAAAGTAACTGTTCTGTCCTTTACAAACAGCACTTTATAGTAAAATGGCTTCCTCTCATACTCACATCCTTTTTCTCCAGCATTTTTGCTGTGAGTGTCACGATGGGGGCATGGGTGATCATGCCTAATAGCTAGAGCATGAGTCACTCTAGTGGTTGGAGCCAGAGTCAGGAACCAGAAGTCAAGCTGAAGAGCAAGCAGGGAAGCAGGGCTGGCGCAGGACAGGAATTGGAGCGAGGGCCACTGACCCTGTCCTTGGCGTGGCTCCTACATGCTGTCATGTAGAAGGGTCCCTTAAATCCAGCCCCCATCTCCTGTGTACTGTAACTGCACTGGTTCCATTGCACAGGGTGTTAGGAGACAGGAAATGAAAGGTCTGTAAGGTACCGTTGGCTGCATACTATTACCTACTTGTACTACGGCCAGAATGGAGGAGATTGTGGTAATCAAGATGGAAGATAAGGGCCTAGATAAGAGTCTTAGCTGTGTGTAGAAAGAGAAAAGGACACATATTACAGATACTATGGAGGAAGAAGTAATAAGATTTGGACATGGCTGATCGTGCAATTCTAGAAAAAGGTCAGAGTCAAAGATGACACTCAGGTTACAGGACTTGATAACTGGAAGGATGGTGGCAGTGTTAAAAGTGATAGAGAAAAGGTTATAAATGGGAGAATTGAAAAGGAAAGTTTTAGAGTATCTTATGCAGAGTAAAGGACACAGAAAGGTAGGGTACAGATATTCACCCTTTTGCAGAAACAACATAAATCCTTTGGACCAATAAGTCCCACTTAACCCTTCACAAATCACAGGGGTGAATCTCATCTTTTGTGCATAAAAATAGGTAGTTCCAAACTAAGCAAATTTTAAGGGCCAACATTTAAAAATGCTGGTCTTTGATAACAGAACAATTAAATTAATGATAGATTTATGAGTAGTGGTGATTTTTATTATGTCTATTAGATTATGCCTACTTAGATAAACTAGATTTAGAAGCTTTACTTTTATCCTGAAATTTATTGTCAGCATTTGTTGCATGAAATTTTTAGGGGAAAAGAATGTAAGATTTGTCCCAACTTTTATGTATAAAGAGGGTTTTTCGTATAGAAAGAAGAAGGAAAAAACCCTGAACTATAATGGATATATTGTCTAACAATTTGAAGAGTCTTGAAAAAATACATTATTTTAAAGTATGTACACTATTACACTAATAAGTACCTCAGCACTTGTCATAAAAATGGTATAAAATGCTATAGAAAAGCATGTTCTTGAGTTAAATTATAGTATTACTTAAGGGAGATAGATTACTTAAAAAGGCTGGTAAAGGTCCATCTTTCAAGACAAAAATTAAGATTTTATTTTCAACAACTCATAGAACAATAAAGCGTGGAGAGAATTCTCAATTAACCAGCTCAATTCAAATCAGCCTTGCAAAATTCTAATCGCCCTTTTGCCTGGGGCGAGTAATTTTTTTTGACGGGCGAGTAAATTATCATTAGTCTTGTCATTATCATCAATCAGCATGGTAAAATGCTGATGAGTAGATTTTGTGCCTGGGCTGGTACATTTTCATGGCAATTTTGCAAGGCAGGTTTAAATTAAGTGCAAACTGGGGACAAAAAAGAAGTAATACAGACTTTGTATAAAACCCTTCAACTGCATTCAGATAGGTATAACCCACTACATTTTATTATGTATTCAGAGGTATATCACATACATGTTTGTGACTGTTGTAAATCACCTAAGTGCCATTACTCCACTAGTTTACGTCATGCCTTAACCAAAAAGACCTGGATTTTACTTACATGCATGAAAAGTGCCACCAAATGACACTGTCCTTACTGCATAACATTGCAAAGCATAAATCCAATAGAGGCGTTAAAAAGATTTCTGTGAGAAGAGCTCCACTAATCCATGTTAATGGAGTCGCCTTTCTCCACAGGTGACTGGCAAGCAGATAGACAAATAAGAAGACTGAAGAGTGTCCTGCCAGTAAGGGATGCAGTTGCCAAAGCAGAACTGGAGCCAATAGAGTGACTTTGCTAGAATTAAGACACTAAATGCAGCTGGTTAAACTCAAATGTCAACAATAACCGATCACTACTGCTAGGCTGACATATGCTCACTGGTGCTAATCTCACAGAAACCCATTTTACAACACAAAATTTCCTCTCTTTCAAGTCACTCCAGCTATGACCTCAACTGTTCAACAAGAACTTTCAAAAAAGAGAGATACATACTTATTACAGGCAATGCTGGTAAAACTGCTTATTATTAAGGTTGCCAAAAACTTTCCATTTTACAACCCTGTTTTCAGTTGTTTACAACTTTACCAAATTTCAACCATTGGAGCTGAAATTTTCCATGTGGAAAAAAAAATATCAGCCAAAAAAAAAAAATCAGCCAAAACAGTTCAGCCATATCCAAAAGCGAGGCTACGAAAAAACACATTGTTTGTCCACGTAAAAAAATTCTAGTGACTTTCTCTCTGAAATATTCTAGCAGGCCCATGCTCTGCAGCAGGGTCTTGAAATATGGCAGTGGGTGGCCTCTGTGTCACAGTAATAAGCACAGATTTTTTTAAACTATTTAGGCATTGCTGAGCTCAGCCTTGCATCGCCTAACTGATTTAGGAGCCTAAATCTCTTTTGCAATTGCAGTCCAAACCCCATTGGCTGTTGATGGGATTGAGACCTCTAAGTGCCTAAATCCCTTTTGCAAGAGATTTAGGCCCCTAAATCAGTTAGGCAATCCAATTCTGGGTGCAACAAAGCTAAAAATCTTGCCCATAGATTTTAAGGTGAGAAGCAGGGCCGGCTCCAGGCACCAGCGGAGCAAGCACGTGCCTGGGGCAGCACATGCTAAGGGGCGGCATTCCATCCACACTTTTTTTTTTTTTTTTTTTGCTTGGGGCGGCAAAAATGGTAGAGCCGGCCCTGGTGAGAAGGGACCACCTGATCATCCAGTCTGATCTCCTATACATCATAGGGCACTAACCACCGCCTGGCCACCCCCACACCAAGACCAGCAACCACAATTAGACCAATGTGTTACAACCATCAAGGGACTTAACAATTGTGTGCCACAGGCTGAGAACAGGAGGTGACCAAGACGCACCAATGCCAGAGGCTCCTGCTACGGCAGAGAATTGATTAAGTGAGATGATCCTAGCAAGTAACCCAGGCCCCATCAGTACAACCCTGAGTTTGTGAGCAAGACTTACCAGTTAAGCACTTTAGAAAGAGAATTCTCAGCACTGCCTCAGAACACTGATCCACCCCATCCAGTGTCCCATCTTCAGCTGTGGCCATCTCTGATGCTTCAGAGGAAGGGAGAGAGGGGGAAAAAAAGACCAGAATATACTGGGGGAGGGGGGGAAATTTCCTTCCTGATTCCTTCAGGTGACTGTCTGAAGCCTGGAAGCATGAGATTTTAGAAAAATAAGAACTGGACTGTACCTTTGCCATCCCTGGGAAAATCTGTCCAAATTTGGGCAAGTTATAAGTCTTTGAAAAAAAATCATAGTTCACACATAATCAGTGGAGACTTGTTAGAGCTTAACAGCTAAAATCTCAGATGATTCCATCTGCACTAGGCATGCGCTAGCCTGTGGTTGAGCAGGACTTCCCAGGCAATTGCAGCTCTGAACTGCATCAGGTCATGCCAGGTATGGGGCCAATTACTGGAACTGAGAGCAAGAAGACTGCCTTTACTGTGCACTCCATGCCCCCCCTGCTGGGCCCAGGCCATGTGGAGGAAGAAGCTGTCTCATTTGAATGCAGAGGGGAAGGGAGCAGTAGACTGAGACAAGGAGCTGGAAACAAATGGGACTGGAGGCTGTGGGAAGAGGAGACAAACTGCAAATAGGAGTTAGGGTGGGAGGAAACTGAAACTGGGAGCCACAACGGGGGAAATTGGGACTAGCTGCACAAGGAACTGGGACTGGGAGGGAAATAGAACAGAGTCTGGGAGGCAGTGGGAGTGGGGGGAGATGGAGACTGGATGAGGGCAAGGTGGGGAAACTGGGAGTGGTTAGGTGAAGAGATAGAACTAGGAATGGGGAGAAGTGGAATGGGGAGTAGGGGAGAGAAACCTGACAAGGAACCCAGGTGCAGGAGGAAACTGAAACTGGCTGTGCAAATAAAGTAGGACAAGCAGCCAGGCTTGGGATCAGAGGAGAGCTTGAGATTGGATGAGGAGCCAAGGAAGGGAGCAGTTGAGTCCTGCACTGGAGAACTGGATTCTACACCTGTCTTTGCCAAATAATTATTATGTAGATTTGGGGGGGAGGGGAATGGATGGATTCAAAGAGCGGGGTGACATGGTGAAAGCAACTGGCTAGAAAAAAGATCTTTTGCAGCAGCATTCTGAATGAATCCGAGAAAGGGAAGGCTACATTTGACAAGGCCAGAGAAAAGGATATTGCAGTAACTGAGACAAAAGCGTTAGTTGTGTGGATTGATAGGAAAGGCTATATTTTAGAAAAGTTATGTATAAAAAATCTGCAAGCGTTAGTTAAACCCTGGATGTGAGGACCTAGAGAGAGATCCAAGTTGAAGATGATGCCCGGGTGACAGGCCTGAGTGACAGGCAGGAGGTGGTATTGTCCATAGCGATTGAGAAAGGACCTGGGTGAGGGCTAGTGGGGAAAGATTAAGAGCTCTGTTTTAGCCGTGTTGAGCTTCAGTTGGCAGCTAGACATTCAAACAGAGAGGTCAGAATGATAGGTAGAGATTTAGTTTGGAGAGAAGGAAACAGGTTTGGAATAGAGAGGCATATCTGTGAGTCGTCAGCACATAGATAGTTGAATTTGTGTTTGCAGTTGAGATTACCCACAGATAAGATGAAGAGGGAGAAGAGGACACATCCCTGTGGAACCTCCACAAAAGGTTGGAGAGGGCGGATGAGGAGGATCCTCCAAAGGATATGCTGAATGAGTGGTTAGAGAGGTAGGAAGAGAATGAGGAGAGGACAGAAGCACAAAAGCCAAGGGAGAACAAATTTTCAAGAAGAGGAGCATGGTCTGTGTCAAAGGCAGTTGATAGATCAGGGAGGATAAAGATGGAGTACTAGATCTGCAATTTGCCTAGAAAGAAGTAATTGGAGACTTTGGGGAGAACAGTTTCAGTGGAGAGTGAAAGGTGGAAGTCAGACTGGAGAGGATCAAGGATGGAACTGGATGAGGAGAGGAACTCTAGACAGCAATTGAGCATAGAGATGAAAGGGAGATGGAATGGTAGCTGAAGAGGAAAGTGCAGTCAAGGGTATTATTTTTAAGACAGGAGAGACTAAAGCGTGCTTGTATTGTGAGGGGAAGAGCCAGAGGAAAGTGAGAGATTAAGAAGAGTAAGAGAGGGGATGAGAGTGGGTGCAAGAGAGATCACGAGTTGAGATGTGCATAACTGAATTAAAGCCCCTCGAATCCTAGAATACATTGGTTAAATGTGGCACCAGTCCACGCACCAGCATCCACCCAATAATATACAGTGAAGATGTGGATGGATTTCCAAGTGGCTGATTTGCCAATTTATTGTATGGAGGCCATTGCTCTTTTTCCTCAAGAAGGGGCTTCTTGTCTAACCATGTGTCCTTTGACTAATAAGAAGAAAGGAACACTAAAAGTATGCTTCTAGGATATCTGAATTAATCCATTGAGCAATATAAGCTTTTGAAACTGCTTTGCTTTTTTGAGCTGTTTCAAAACAAATAAAAAAATTGTCAGTAGTTTTGTCTAGGCAGAATTTAAAGGGTTGGTCTATATCATGCAAGTGCAGTTATCACAATATGGATTGGGCCAAAAGGACAGAAGATTGATATGATTGATGATTATGGTATGTGGAATTTTCCTTCAGACTAAATTTGGAAACTTTCTCGGGGCCACTGTGTCAGGATAAATAGTTATGAATGCAAATTTGCAAGAAAAGGTTGTAATTTCTCATATTGTTCTGGATGAGGTCAAAACCAAAAACACCCCTTTGAAAGAAAGTTCAAAGAGACTGTGGCCATAAATTTAATAATTTCAAAGGGAAGATGGCAAAGACTTCTGAGTATCATTGAGCTCTGAAAGGGGGAGCAAGTTCATAAAACTTGGGCTGATGTAATAAAAGCTTTAGCAAAGGGACATGATCCAATAGGGAAATCATCGACAGTTCCTCTGATACCATTGAACACAGATGCTTGACCTTTTTAGTACTTAGGCTTCTTGAAAGAAAACAAGACAGTAAGAGATTTCTCACTCTCAGAGGGAAAATTCTTTTATTATCATACCATACTGAGAAGGTTTTCCAGACTCTGTTGTACAAATCATGTTACTTGGCTTTGAGAGTTAAGAGGGTCAAGCATTAAATCAAAGAAACCCTCATTATTCAAACTCAGTCTTTCACAAACCATACCTGCAGAAATGAGATTGGCATGATGTATAGGACCCTGACAGAGCTGACTGTGTGTTTAAGGAAGAGACTAAGTCCATCTATGGTAATCAGAGTCACTTCTGCAAACCACTTTTCTTCAGGACTAAGATGGTGCTATGAGCATGAGCCTACTTCATCCCTTTTGTCTTTCTTATTGCTTTTGGGATAAAGGGAAAGGAAGAGAAAACATAGGAAAAAGTTCAGATTCTAAGACAGAGTAACCACATCACTAGGGCATATAGGTAATGTATGTGCTGTTGTAAAAGAGAGGCATTTTCCAATTTTGGCTTACACAAAATAAATCTATCGATTGAGTCTCCCACAACTCAAGCAACTGTTGGAAATTTTGAAGGCTGAGACTCCATTCCTCATGTAAACACTGGAGCAGCTAAGCCAATCTGTTGTGATGTTTATCCTCAGGCTAGATGAACTTCTTAGAGAACTAAAGGATTATTTACAGCTGAAACTTGAAGGCAATAAGAGGTAGTTTAGGAACAGATTAATTTCCATATTGGTCTATCTAATCCAGTATCCTGTTTCTGAAACTGGCGAGTACCAACTGCTTCAAAAGAAGCTGCAAGAACTCGGCAGTAAGCAGTTACAGAATTAGAGGTAGGATGATGCCCTTCAGAGTTTATACCTCTACCAGTTTTCCAGTCAGTTGATATGAAGGTGCCTCTCACTTCTGACCATTTTCCTAGGAGAGACGTTCTATTCATATGGGTAATCCACCCAAGGAATCTAGTGTCTGTGCTTATAATGGTCCAGACTGGGTTTGACAGAATTCCCTGAAATGTGCCATTTTCATCCACCAGTCTACACAATTCCTGACATTGTATGCTACTGTAAGCTTCTTTCCTAAAGAGCATACTTTATGATCCTCCTGAGAGAAGCAATTAAAACAAGTGTTTGATGTGCAGATAGGACCAATAAATATGTTTAATAGATTCACATTCTTGGCAACTAATCATAAATGAGACAGACTACCCTCATGTGCAGCACATTTATGTGCAGGAGCTAACCGTGAGAACTTACTACAATGGTATAACCAAAGCAGCTGAAGGACTTTCAGGTTGAGGAATGAGGCTTGCAGACCACCCTTAATGATAAAAGTAAGAATTTCTGGGTCTTTTCCTGGGTGGCAAGGGGAAAAAAAATTGATTTTGGGTTCCTTGTTTCTTAAATGAGCCTGTCGGCAAATCAGCAATTTAGAGGGAGATGAGCGACGTTTTTTGAGGATTTATGAAAACTCTGGTTGCTGACTCTGAACCTAAATATTTTCAATGTAACATTGCAATAGGATGTGTATTCAGATCTATTAAAGCTAAACAGTCTCCATGCTGAACTGCTGCAATTATAGCGATTCCTTCTTCCGTTTCTTCTCTACTAACAGCTGATCCAACTGAAATCACAGACTTTTCTGAAGCCTTTGGAGAAATTGGGCACTGACAACAGAGAGAAAATATCCATGGTCTAGCTCATCTAAGGGGCACTATTAATAACAGAGGTTCTGAACACATAGGTCCACAGCTTTTTTAAAAACAAATTCAGAGAGAGAAGGAGAGAAAACACTTCTTGAACCGTAAGGTAGTGAGACTAATTCTATGCACTACAACAGTTGGTATGATTCAAGGATCTATCATGTTCTCCCGGTGTGTGAAAATCCCTCCCTGAGTGGAAGAAAAGGTGGAGGAAAGTCAGAATATGGATCTGTTCGGATGATGATGGTTGAGGATTTCCCTCTGGTACTTGTTGCAGTATCCAAAACCACAAAAATGGGATCTGAATAGTTGATGTGACTTTTTAAATTAACTTGATTATCAGCTTTAGACAACTCATCCCCAAAAAGTCTGCCCTTTTGAATGTTAAAGAAGTTTCTTTGTGCTGAAACTGTGACCTCTTTTTACAGCCAGATGGTCTGATTCTTCTCTTACATCCATTGATGAAATCTGCTATAACTTTACTGAAGTTAACTTAGTCACACCAATGTAAACAGCATCTGAGATGAGATGCAGGGGCAGAGGCTCATGACAGCAATCACCCCAAGGGCCATATAGAACCACTAAAACTTTGAAAATGCCCAAGGAGGAATCACCTGCTGGTAATTCTCTCTAAACAATTGGGCACAGTTTAGTTTCCTTTGGATCAAAACCAAGAGTTGCTGTCAGGGTGCAGCAATTTTTCAATGTCCTTTAGCCTTAGACCAGTGGTCCCCAAACTGTAGGGTGCGCTCCCCTAGGAGGGCAAGGAGCAGGGCCGGCTCCAGGCACCAGCAGAGGAAGCATGTGCCTGGGGTGGCACATGCTAAGGGGCGGCATTCTGTTCATTGGGGTGGCACAGTCCGAGCGGCTTTTTTTTTTGTTGTTGTTGTTGCTTCGGCAGTCCGAGCGGCTTTTTTCGGGGGGGAGGGGGGCAAAAATGGTAGAGCTGGCCCTGGCAAGGAGGAACATATGGGGCGTGTGGCCAGTCTTCTCTGCACTTTTTCCAATTCTAATATATCTTTTTTGAGATACAGCAACTAGAACTGCATGTAGTTATCACATTCTGGGGTGCAATCCAGACCAGTAAGGGATTGTGTCACCGCCCGTCCTGCAACCTTGGGTGCCTCACAATGCTTTGCTGTTGTAGTTTCCAACCTGGGCCACTCACAAACAGCCTTCCAGCATGCAGGTCGTGCCCTGAGTGTCTGTGTATAGCTGCAGCCCTGGTCCAGCAGCTCTGACCCTAGCACCCTGTCAGCAACACACCAGTCACATTCTAATTTCCACCAGCCTTGATTACTAATAGCAGGTGAAACCAATATACACCCAGTCCCAAATTTTCCCAAAAACATGGGTTCTGCACAATCCAGCCCTCTCCTGGACATTTCAGATATTAAGATCTGTTGACCCTGGTCACTTATTCAACAGTTTGCTACTTTAACTGGTGTCACCAAACAGTTCAGGTTAAACACAGCACTGGATCAGTTTAGATTAAAATAAAACAAGTTTATCAAGAAAAGAAGATAGGACTTTAAGTGAATTCAAGTATATGAGATAAAGTCAGAAATGGTTACAAGCAAATAAAAATGGAAATACGTATCTAAAACTTTAAAATTTAATCTAGCAAGTTTTGGGTCAAGGCTTTGTTTAAGATAGTCTTTCTTACCCACAGTCTTCCAGCAAGATGGTGACTGACCCTTTCCCTGGTCAGAATCTCTCCCAGATCAAAAGGTGCTGGTGCCTTTATCATCTTAGGCCAGGGGTTCTCAAACTGGGGGTCAACCTCCACCCCAAACCCCGCTTTGCCTCCAGCATTTATAATGGTGTTAAATATGTAAAAAAGTGTTTTTAATTTATAAGGGAGTCGCACTCAGAGTCTTGCTATGTGAAAGGGGTCACCAGTAAATAAATTTGAGAGCCACTGTCTTAGGCGAAAGAGAGATAACTTGAGATTTTCTGCCCCTTTCTTTAATAGTCCAGTGAATCTCTGAATATTACCCCTCAAAGCAAAGTTTATTCAGACAGTGAGGAAGGTGACTTGGACTCCAGTGATGGAGTCTCCATGCTCTTTCTCCCCATCTGTGTTTGATGAAATGCAAATTTGCTGTTTCCTGTCATCTCCTCCCCGTGCTGTCATCATGGCCCTGTTTATTACTTATATGTAAATTGAGGTAAAACACTTTCCTTTGTTTAGGACAGAGCTGTTTAACAACCAGCAGTATTCAATATGTGCCAATCCCACACTACCACAACTTACTCTGTAACTCCTAAAAATTTTGTACCCTGGTATTACCACGTCCCATTGATTATCTTCATTCCACCAAGATTCCACTGTGACGCTGGCAGACCAGGTCATGCCAGAGTGTATTCAGGTCAATTCATTTGTGTATTAATATAGATCAAAGTAATTTTTGAATGTATAAGAGTGTATTTGGTGTTTAAACTTCATGAAAACTAATGGGATGTTACATGCATTGTTTTTACTTATCTATGTCCTGTTATAACATAATAGAAAACATTTACATTATAAATACCCTTGTAACTAAATAACTCATCACACATAAAGAAGCCTCGTGGAATGCTAATGAAGGAGTTTATCAGAAAAAGTGCTAATTCCAAAGCAAATGGCCATTGTGTGTGATAACCAGAGGTCAGAGACTCAAAATGCATTCCTCACTCACTGTCATCAAAGCCCAAGTGTGTAGCGAGACTATCAGCTTGTTTTCTGTGAGAAGCTATAAGAAAGGATTCAAAAAAGATCTTTCATCTCTGAACTGTTTAGACTCTTACAGGGAAGTATGCCAGATGCAAAGTGGAGCTCCCCAGAGACAATCAGGGTACCCTGAAAAGACTTTTGAGAAATTGACAGTTTATTACATCACTGCCACCACTTGGAGTTACAAACTGTGATTCACATGTCTGTACATATATTTTACCTGCTTTAACCTCTCTATAACTCTCATTCTTTTTTCTTAGCTAATAAACCTTTACTTAATTTACTATAGATTTGGCTGCCAGGGCTGTCTTTCATGTAAGATCTAGAATAGCAATTGAATAGTAAGTGACTGGTCTTTTGGGACAGGGAGCACCTGATATGGTGTGATTTTTGGTTCAAGTAACCTTTTATTACAAAGTCCAGTTTATCTGGGTGGCACAGCAGGCTGGAGAGTCTAAGGACACTGTAACCGTGCCTTTGTGGTCACAAATGAGAATACCAAATTCAAGACAAACTGCTGAGAAATAGGGCAGATACACCCCAAAACTGGAGGTAATTCTCCCACAAGATATACCAAACCAGCAACATAAGTAAACTTCTGTTTCACCACACTGGCTAACAAGAAGTCAGAACAGCAATTTCCTTAGGCATTCCAGTCCTTGTATCACCACAAAAAAACACTAGACTTAGAGATGAGTGTTCTTTAAAACCAATTTCAACGAATAAAAGGTTCTTCTGATCCCAAAGGACCAGCCACACACCCAGATCAATATACAACTCAGATCTTACCAAAAAATCATACTATTGCCAACCCTTTAGTAACCAAAATCTAAAGGTTTATTTATAGAAAGAAAGAAAGAAAGAAAGAAAGAAAGAAAGAAAGAAAGAAAGAAAAGTTAAAATTGGTTAAAGGAATCAAATACATACAACAATTGCAAAGTTCTTGGTTCAGGCTTCTAAAAGCAGTGATGGAATAAACTGCTGGCTTAAGTCAAGTCTCTGGTTGCTTCCAAATCATTGGAAGGATCTCAGTCCCTTGGTTAGAATGCTCCCATTAGTATAAGTCCATAGTCCAGAGGCTTGAGCAGGAAAGAGTCTGGAACAGGAAAGAGGCAAAATGGAGATGTTTCCCGGGCCTTATATAGCTTTTGCCATGTGGAGGGAAATCCATTGTTTTATACAAAGCCTTCAGAACAGCTAATGGAAAATTACTGGTAAAAGATTGAGTATGGAGTCACATGAACATAAGAACGGCCATACTAGGTCAGACCAAAGGTCCATCTAGCCCAGTATCCTGTCTACCGACAGTGGCCAATGCCAGGTGACCCAGAGGGAGTCAACCTAACAGGTAATGATCAAATGATCTCTCTCCTGCCATCCATCTCCACCCTCTGACAAACAGAGGCTAGGGACACTATTCCTTACCCATCCTGGCTAATAGCCATTAATGGACTTAACCTCCATGAATTTATCCAGTTCTCTTTTAAACGCTATTATAGTCCTCACCTTCACAACCTCCTCAGGCAAGGAGTTCCACAAGTTGACTGTGCGCTGTGTATAGAAGAACTTCCTTTTATTTGTTTAAAACCTGCTGCCCATTAATTTCATTTGGTGGTCCCTAGTTCTTGTATTATGTGAATAAGTAAATAACTTTTCCTTATCTACTTTCTCCACATCACTCATGATTTTATATACCTCTATCGTATCCCCCCTTAGTCTCCTCTTTTCCAAGTTGAAAAGTCCTAGCCTCTTTAATCTCTCCTCATATGGGACCCATTCCAAAACCCTAATCGTTTTAGTTGCCCTTCTCTGAACCTTTTCTAGTGCCAGTATATCTTTGTTTGAGATGAGGAGACCACATCTGTATGGAGTATTCAAGATGTGGGCGTACCATCGATTTATATAAGGGCAATAATATATTCTCTGTCTTATTCTCTATCCTCTTTTTAATGATTCCTAACATCCTGTTTGTTTTTTTTGATGCCTCTGCACACTACGTGGACGTCTTCAGAGATGACTCTGATCCACGATGACTCCAAGATATTTTTCCTGATTTGTTGTAGCTAAATTAGCCCCCATCATATTGTATGTATAGTTGGGGTTATTTTTTCCATTGTATTACTTTACATTTATCCACATTCAATTTCATTTGCCATTTTGTTGCCCAATCACTTAGTTTTGTGAGATCTTTTTGAAGTTCTTCACAGTCTGCTTTGGTCTTAACTATCTTGGGCAGTTTAGTATCGTCTGCAAACTTTGCCACCTCACTTCTTACCTCTTTCTCCAGATCATTTATGAATAAGTTGAATAGGATTGGTCCTAGGACTGACCCCTGGGGATCACCACTAGTTACCCCTCTCCATTCACATGGGCAAGTCACATGTCCATGCATGACTTTGCTTAGTCATGGCAGGAAATTCCATTAAGTGTAGACAGGCGCCTCCCATGGTCCATTGTCAGCTAAGTATTCCTTGATGAGCCACTTAATTTGAATAGTCCCTTCAAGATGTGCAGATTAAATACCTTGTGAGCGCTACCCCAGGAGCAAGCATTTGAAATCCAGGTTTAGAGCCAATACTCATAGCTTCAAGTACAAAAATTATACATACATACAAATAGCATAATCATATTCAGCAAATCATGCCCTTTCCATAGACACCTTACTTGACAACCTTTGTACAAGATTTGTTGCAAATATAAAACAGTGGTTGCAACAATGATCTATATGGTATATTTTAATCAGATAACATCACAGACACTGTCTGTGACTTCGTGGTAAGACTGGTATAGTGAAC
Source organism: Malaclemys terrapin pileata (assembly GCF_027887155.1). Lineage (NCBI taxonomy): Eukaryota > Metazoa > Chordata > Testudines > Emydidae > Malaclemys > Malaclemys terrapin. The sequence goes on along the minus strand of NC_071512.1, from coordinate 101,705,192 downwards.
CAGGAGTTCCCATTTGTTACTGACTTGGTGAAATCTATTTATAGAGCAAACCACCATTTTGAGGTGAATGCCCTGCTTTCTGACAGTCTGCCCTGAGGTAGGCATTCACAGTTGTGAGCCACGCCAGACAGCGTGACATCCATGATGCCTATTATATCGATATCCTCATTTAATGCCAAGCACTCTAGTTCACCTATCTTAGTATTTAGACTTCTAGCATTTGTATGTAAGCACTTGTACATTTTGACAAAATTCAGTTGGTTGCCTACATATGTTATATTTAAATGGGACTACTTTACATTTGACTGTTCCTCATTAGCTCCTGCACTTTATCAACTTCTTTCCTATCCTGTTTACTAGGACACAGAGTTCCCCCTTTAATAAATTCATCACTAAGAGATGTCTCTGTCCAAACTATGTGCTCCTCCACACCTGTCTGCTTTCCCCAAGTCCTTAGTTTAAAAAATTGTCTGCAACCTTTCTAATTTTACATGCCAGCAGTCTGGTTTCATTTTGGTTTAGGTGGAGCCCATGCTTCCTGTATAGGATCCTCCTTTCCCAAAAGTTTCCCCAGTTCCAGTAGACATAAAAGCCTCCTCCTTACACTATAGACTCATCCATGCATTGAGACGGTGCAATTCTGCCCGTCTTCCTGGGTTGTGCTTGGAACTGGAAGCATTTCAGAGAATGTTACCATGGAGGTCCTGGATGTTAATCTCTTACCTAGCAGCCTAATTGTGACCACCAAGACCTCTATTGTATCTTTCCTTATGTCACTGGTACCTACATGTACCACAACTACTGGCTCCTCCCCAGCACTGCATATAAGTTTATCTAGATGTCTTGTAAGAGCTGCAATCTTTGCACCCAGCAGGCAATTTACCATGCGGTTCTCCTTGTCATCAGAAACCCAACTTTCTATGTTTCTAATAATGAAATCCCCCCGTTGCTATTACTTGGCTCTTACTTGTAACTGGGGTTTAATCTGAAGTAATGGGCTTAATCTGCAGGGTCATTAAATACTCGAATAGGTTTCCAAGAGAGGTTGTGCAATCCCCCTCATTGGATGTTTTTAAGAACAGATTGAACAAACACGTCAGGGATGATCTAGGCTTACTTGGTCCTCCCTCAGCACAGGGGGCTGGGCTTGATGACATTTCAAGGTCCCTTTCAGCCCTGTATTTCTATGATTATATTAAAAGCTCTTGCTCTCTCTTTCCCTCTTCTGGGGACAGCGAACTTCACTTTCTTTAAAGTTGTAGGGTGATTAGAATCCTTAATCCACAGCTCTGAGTATAACTTTGATTAAGTGACTCAAGTCTTCTGAATTCAAGTTCCTCAGGGAAAAGTTCTCTGACTCACAGTCCAACTCCAAAGAGGATGAAGACACAATTTTCCTTTCTTATAAAGTAAAAATCAACCGAAGCAGCAGTATTTCTTACTCCCATCCTCCCATACACCATTTGATCACCGGTCATGTGGCCGATACAGTACTATATGTAACGTCTATTGTAGTTTAGCACCGTTGCATTAATATTATGTTATCAAATGTCCCAGAGGACTTATCATCCTGCTTGATATAAAGTCTAAATATATTAACTGAAACGCATGGTTTTATTTGCATGTTAGTATGAAATCTGGTAGTTTGAATTACAATTTCTGCACTGGACTCCATGGATACACTTTGATAACAACATTATGGCCATTTGATTATAATGTTAAAAAACTGCTATGAGTGATGTTTAAGGCTAACAATTACAATGAAATCTTCTGGTGAGAGACCCGTTTTTATTGAAGTCCCACACTGCTATTGTCCTGCACGTAAATTGCCAACTCAATTTAATCACTCAAATATCCTTTTACATAGTGTTCATCCTCCTTCTTCCTTAAAACAATCAAATTAAATTGATTCCCGACTGACCGGTAACTGTCTGGCGTTGCAAACTTCCACAAGGCTATCGCCACTCGATTCTCAACTGTGAGGGCTGCTCGCATCTTGGTATTCTGGCGTTTCAGGGCAGGGGACAGCAATGAATGAAAGTGCCCTTATGCATGCGAAAGTTCCGCAGCCACTGGGAATCATCCCACACCTGCAACGCTATGCGGTCCCACCAGTCTGTGCTTGTTTCCCTTGCCCAGAATCGGCGTTCCATGGATAGAACCTGCCCCATTAACAACATGATCTCCAAAGCACCGGGGCCCGCAGTTTGACAGAATTCTGTGTCCGTGTCCGTGTCCACATCACGCTTGTCGCTGCGCTGCCACCGCCGCTGCCTCCTCGCCTCATTTTTCTGGTCCTGGCTCAGCATAAACTCCATGAGAACGCACGAGGTGTTTACAATGTTCATGACTGCTGTCTTGAGCTGAGCAGGCTCCATGCTTGCCGTGGTATGGAGTCTGCAGTGTTCACCCAGGAAAAAAGGCGCGAAATGGTTGTCTGACGTCCGTTGCTTTCATGCAGGGAGGGGTGAGGCTGTACCCAGAACCACCTGCGACAGTGTTTTTTGTCCCATCAGGCACTGGGATCTCAACCCAAAATTCCAATGGGCGGGGGAGACTGCAGGACCTATGGGATAGCTATGGGATAGCTACCCACAGTGCAACACTCCAGAAATCGACGCTAGCCCCGGAACATGGACGCACACCACTGAATTAATGTGCTTAGTGTGGCCGCATCCATTCGACTTTATACAATCTGTTTCCCAAATTCGAATTATATACATTCGGATTAATCCGTAGTGTAGACATACCCAAAGAGGTCCACCCTTAAGGAGGTGCAGCATGCAAATCTGTTTTGCATTGAATCAGCTCTGTTAAGTGGTGTCATGGGGCAGTCTTAGGGTACGTCTATACCCAGCCGCTAGTTCAGCGGCTGGCAATCGAACTTCTGGGTTCGACTTATCGCGTCTTGTCTGGACACGATAAGTCGAACCCGGAAGTGCTCGCCGTCGACTGCGGTACTCCAGCTAGACGAGAGGAGTACCGCGGAGTCGACGGGGGAGCCTGCCTGCCGCGTGTGGACCGAGGTAAGATCGAACTAAGGTACTTCGAACTTCAGCTACGTTATTCACGTAGCTGAAGTTGCGTACCTTAGTTCGATTTGGGGGGTTAGTGTAGACCAAGCCTTAGATCATTGCCTCAGCTCCTCTCCTCTTTGCCCCCTTTGGGATACCTACTGACCCAGCAGATGTTATGCAAGGAGCAGACCCTGTATGAGGAGAGTGCATGGACTCAACTACACCAACCAGACAAAGCAAGGGAATGCTTCCCTTTTGCACAATCTGGCCCTGTATTTTCAGATGAACAGATAGCATTGCTAAAATGAGTGTCAATTATTTTGGGAACAAGCTAACAAGTTTTTTTTGTTTTTTTTTTTAAGGCTATGACTAAGCGCTTGGTTATTTGGGGCTAACAAGAGAGTTTTAAAGTTAATTAATTTGGAAGAGTTATAAATGCAAGCTGTTAAGAATTGCCATTACTTTTATTGAAATAGTTTGAGTTGGTTAAATAAAAATCCATTGGCAGGAGTCAATATACTGATTGTAAATTGTTAAAATCCTGGGACTAGTTTAAGATAATTCTCTACTTAGTGTATTAATCCTGTGATAAACAGGTGGGGTAACAAATAAAAGCACTTGCAAATGGTTGTTTTGTTGTAAAATAATTTTGTGATTTACTGGTGAACTGAATACTGAAATACTGCAGACTGAAAAATATTGTAAGCTGCCATATTTATACTAAGTAATTAAGCTTATTGTTACCTAAAGTAACCAGTCACTCATCACAATTAAATACTATATGATTTGATTCTTTCAGAGTGTCAGAGTGTTTCTTTTTTAAACACCTACCAGTGGGATAATCTGTAGGGAGGGGGAGGGGGGGCAGGTGGGGGGAAGGTTCCTGGTCAGATGCTTAGTGATTATTCAGTCCTAAAAAGTCTCCTTTGTAACTAGGCGCTAATAGCTTTGGTAAAGGTTGGCAGTTAATTGTTCTGTAAAATTACCTGGTGCTCAGACTGACAACCAATTTTGCCACCTGCAGGAAAATGTTACAATCTCTATAAGTATTGTTTCACTGAAATGATATTGCCTATAGATGTTATGTTTAAGAAGAGATTATTTCTTTGCAAACTGGCCATTATTCAGTGCCTTTTATACCAACTGAAAGGACCAACGTAATTTCATTACTTTCCCTGTAGATTTTCTGTGTCCTTAAAATCCTTCATAAGCATAAGCACCCACTTTTGTTGTTCACATCGAGATCTAGAAATGCACTCATTATGACTGTTATTCTTGACCCAACCAAAGTGGAATCAAACTATGATCCTAAGGCCAAAAGTGACTCACCAGCTATGCCTCCCTCCAGCAAACTAATCCAAATGTTTTATACATATTTAAATAGCTATTAACTTATGATCGCAGGAATCTTTTGTAATGTATAACTATGCTCCTATATATTTAAACACTTCTCAGAACTACTTAACATAGTACCCGTATCATTCCAGATAGTATGTGGTACTGAACCTATCCTCTTCCTAATTAATTCTCTAGGGACTTCATCATTTGTGCAAACTTTCAGCCACACAGAACTCACAGATAATGAGAGTCAATCTCCTTCCTAATAACCTCACTCTGAACTTAGAACTTAACCTTAAAATTTATCTTCATATGTACCAATTTAAAATTAAACATTTCTGCCTGTATAATTGTTTAAAACCTGCAAACATTTACACGTTTGTATATAAACATACTTACACATACATACTTAAACAGCATGTATATAATCATATCATCTACAGATAATTACAACAATTTTATGTGTATGTTTTCAATAGAACGTATAACATGACGTACTTTTCTATTTTTTAAAACATTGTCACTGATGGAAACATTGTGTGATTACAAATAAATGCACTATTACCCCCAAATGGACATGACATTTGTACACCTAGCAATAGCAGACAAAACAAGGTACAGCACAGATCACTAAACAATAAGTATGCTCCAACTCTCCTACTGTTCAGAAAACAAAATAGCAAACGCAATAGTCACATTCTGCCCCAAGAAATTCCAAAATTAAGTTGTTCAATCTACAGTCAATTACATTAACATAAAAAGCCACTAAATATGTTAGAAAATGGCATACTAACACTTTTCCAGAGTTTTTCAAAGAAAAAAAATCACAGGGATTGACACTCATGACAAATTGTAAATTGAAGTGCTGAAAAAATGTCTCCATTCCATTCATATGAAACTATGTATTCAAATTTAAAACATGTAGGCCAACATTTTCAAAAGTTTTGTAAATTCTCCAGCCCCTCTCCCTCCCAGTATTTTAACTATAATCTTACCCTCACAGCTTTCACAATTTTATCACAAGTCTCACAATATTTGATATTTTTCTGAAAGTTCCAGCTCTTGGAACCCAGAGATTGCAGGAAAATCTCAGCTTTCTTTCTTTTCTTTAAAATAAGTTGATATCCCTCATGTTGTGGAGAAAAGTTTGAAATTATAAAGTGTGTGTACCCTAAAGGCTTAGAGGGCAAGGAAAAGGCCCCCAAAATTATTATTCTCAAGACAATCTCATGATTCTGAGAAGGCCTGACTCATGAATTTTGAATGTTTGGTGTTGGCAATAATGTAATTTACATTACAAAAACTACTTTAACAGAACCTCAGTGTTGTCAGGCAAACCCAAAGAACCACAGAAACTTCTGTGGACTGTCCAGCCGCAGGAAGAGGTATATAGACAGATCTAGGATAGTAAGAGAAGAGAATGAGATATAGGAGCATATCTGCATGTGCCCACCCTCCTCCCCATCCTTCCTTCCATATAACTTTGCAGCTGTGTAGCATGCATGGCTGGTTAACAGCGACCTTCTACAGCAAAGCAACATTTCCCCAGAATAACTACACAGGAAGCCTGTCCAGAAAGCAGTGGATATTTTCTTGCATTTCAGGACCTTAATTAGAACATGTATTTTAAATAGAACAGTACATGCTCAGTAGAAGATTTTAAAGTTCAATATCTTGGCTCTTTAGAATAGTAATATTTGTTTTCAATTCCAAAAGTGGTTAGTCCACAATACCGTATGTTCTAACTGGTAACAGAAATCAAACTGTTTTTAATCTACAGTAGTATTAAAGAAATCTAAAAAATCCTAACTTCCCATTTTTATATTTTGTATCATGATAGCTGCATGGATTATTCTTTTTTGTAAATATTTCATAACAAAATTGCTTTTGAAGTGATACGAATCGTCAGATTTGAGATTAAGGTATTGCCTTAAATTGTGTGTGTGGTTTTTTTGTGGTTTTTTTTTTTGATGATGAATAAAAGACATTCTTAGTTAATATTTGAGACCAAACATTCCTAGTTAAAAGTATAGACACAACAGATAGTTCTAGTCCTAGTCACCAGACTTTTGCACTGACAGACAACAGCCACCTCACGAATATCTAACTGTTGTAATATCTACATATATCTACATACATGCTAATTTTCTATCACTACAGAAATTTGGTTTCTATAAATATAGGAGTTTTGTAATTAACAGAACTATTCACTGTCTATCTACTTTCGTTTTTAACAAACAAGCATGTCACTTTATTTGTTAAAAGCGACAAAGAGTCCTGTGGCACCTTATAGACTAACAGAAGTATTGGAGCATAAGCTCTCGTGGGACTCATGTGGGTATTCACCCATGAAAGCTTATGCTCCAATACTTCTGTTAGTCTATAAGGTGCCACAGGACCCTCTGTCGCTTTTTACAGATCCAGACTAACACGGCTACCCCTCTGATACTTTACTTTATTTGTTAGAATTTCAAAATCAAATAGTATTATTCATCTGATGACTCAGACCTTATGTATAACAAGCTTTACACTGGAGCTAATTATATGGCTAACAAACATTCATGAATATTTGGTTTATAATGGAAACCATAACATGACTGCCACTATAATGGCACTATCATGATGCAATTACAATGAATCACAATAATCTGTGAAGTGTTTTGTAATCCTTGATATGCAATATAAAGATCAACTGTATTGTGTTGTTTCACTTAAATTGGCAGAGCAGAAATTATTTATGCTAAGGGTTCATTTCTCCATATGCTTTACATATACGTTTACACTTCGCTCCCAGTTTTAAAAAGTACTGAGTTGTCCAAAAAATTGAAACATTTTTTCTATTGATTAGCTTTCTAATAATATATTTTGTGAAAATGCTAACTCTACTTTTCTTAAGATCCAGCTTCTAAGTCTGTCGGGGCATTAACGCATCAATGTTTTTAAAGAAGCATGGCTATTTTTCTAGCAAGAAAATTACATAGTGGTCAGGGTGTTCAAAAATAGAACAGGTTGGCATAGCTAAAATGAGCATTAAGTTGCAGGTTTATGGAAACATCACATTTAATGGATGTCTTGACCACAAACTATCAGCTACTACATTTGTTTCTTAGCACAAAGTAAAAAAAATGGTTCAGGTGTGATGAAATCTGGATAGGATACTTAACCATTGTGTTACTCGAGTAAAAACTGGGCAACATAGGTACCAGAGGACAATGAGGTCCACTTCTTCAAAAGGTAAAGATTTTGGTCAACAAACAATAAAAAATGCACCCACAATTGTGCATGCAATTAATGCACTAGCACACAAACACAAGTTAGCTGTGTAACTGTTATACTTTTGCATCTTTAAATCTCTAAGGACTGTCAGAGAAAATACAGACTTTGAGTGTGCCCTAATGGAGACTTTACTTTCGTTCTTTCTTGTATTAATCTTAATCTAGAATAAATGTCATTCTGATGGAAAGCATCTTTCCCCCCCTTTGTATATAGCAAACCTAATGTGGGCATTTTGTCTTCCTCTGTGTTTTTTCTACAATGCTGAGCACTTTTTTATAAGTGCCAACAGTAAACTGTAACAAAAAATAACTAAAACTAGCCATTTGTACACTCACTTGCCCACTTTTTGTGCTCTCACCCTTTGAACTCTTCCCTGCCCACCCAGAGAAGTGTAAAAAGATAGATGATGACAAATAGTCCTTCATTTTTATTTAACTCTACACAAGTGGAATCAAACTATGATCCTAAGGCCAAAAGTGACTCACCAGCTATGCCTTCCTCCAGCAAACTAATCCAAATGTTTTATACATATTTAAATATCTACTAATGATCGCAGGAATCTTTTGTATCATGGAATTAACAAGAAATGTGATAAACATCTCCACCCCATCCTTCCTCTGAATTTCGTCTATTTAGAATGCACGCTCTTTGGGATAGTGACCTTTCCATTAACTGTAAAGTTCCTAGCACACCTGTGGTGCTAAATAAATAATATAACAATTCCAGATACTTGGGTGACTTACAGTACATGGCAATTGGCACAAAAATGTTCACTGGATCACCTGTTTAGACAGATATAATTAGTGTGGTAATTGTGCCTTCATTAGGTTGTGTACAGACTTCCCTCAGTGTCAAAAGGCATATTCTGATTGGCCAGTAGGGCCTTCCCGGTAATCCCTCTGCCATATAACAACTCTCAGTGTTACAAAGCTGAGACTTCATTATAAAAAATGAAAACACTTGCTTTAGTCCATTATATTAAATGGGAGGGAGGTAGCAGGGGAGAAGATACACATCTTTTAAATATTTTAACTTCCCCTTTATTTTTAAAGGTAAGCAAATCCCCACCTTCCTAAACCAAGTCCCTTCTCAGACAGAAATGCAAAACATGCAGCTAGGCATTTGTAGACCAGTTTTAAAAAAGCCTCTGTAATCCCAGCTGTCCTTTCAGCAGTGGCATAGGGTCCAGCATCCTGATTACAGCCACAATTTTTATTAGTAAATGTGAAAACAATACACCCATGTTAATGTAATATTAAGGATGCATAGTTGAAACTAGAATGAGTCAGGGAATTAACTCAATTCAGTTGTGACACCATCTCAAACACACTGCACATCCTGTATGTTTTATGGCAGATATTTTAGGACATAAAGAGAAATATATTAAGCTATATTTAAAAGAAAAACAGGATTAAATATAATATATGTATAATGGCTGCTGTTCCAACCTCAATAACTCTTTCTGCTTTTTTGTGCTTTTACCTGTGCAACCAAAAGAATGCATTGATTGACTAACAGATTTAGAAATATTTTAACTTCTCTTTTTGTTCTTAGATTTATATTCCCTTGTTTTTGATAGTTAATCTATTTCGATTCACTCTGCAAGCCAACTTGGAAGAAAGGTTAACATATTGCTAATTGAGAGATACTGGATATTACTTTGAACAGCTTTTATAGAAGAGGATATGAATTCAATAAAGCTGAATTAGCATGAAATAAGGTTAATTCAGAGCCTGTATATTTACCAATTGATTTAAAATTTTCTCTTTTAACGTTTCCTTTTTTCATTCAGGAAAGTAACTGTTTGTTATGCACTTTGCTAAGTTACTTGTTTCAGTTTAGCAAAAAAAACAGAGATGGATCAACCTCAGACTGGTATATCCAAAGCCCCATTCCTCCTACCCCAGCTCTATCATTCAGATAAACAGGGGCTCAGAAATGAACTACCCCTAAAGTTGGATTTTGCATCTCTAACAAAAATCTCTTTCATGAAGACAATTAGTATTTGAACTATTTCTCTGTAGTCTGTTGCCATTATCTGGCAAATAACTGGTTCAAGTACAGAAAGAAATCAACTATCTAATAGTCTATGTTTAGAAAAATGCTTTAGTGCACTATCATTAAATTATTTGACCTGTTTTCAAGAATGATAAAAATCCTGTTATGATTTTTTCAGAGAAACCTGAAAAAATAGACTCTTAGAAGATATGTCCATAGAGAAATTCTATTATTAAATACTTAACAAGCACAGACTAGCTTTCCTGTATATGGATACAGATCTTATTTCTCAATAATTGTATACAGGTCAAACTTGTTTCATACAATAAAAATTATAATAGAAACATAAATTTTAATATAATAGGCCATATTTCAACAAATTCAATTTGCATTAGTCCAGCACAGGTAGTTATTTATTACAGTGTATACACACATAATCTTGATGTTTTGAAGGTGACTCAGACTGGCTGAGTAAGTAAGCCAGGGACAGCCAGTGAAAGCATTTACTCAGCATCTAGGGTACATATTACAAGCTCAGCTCTGCATGAAGGGCAATTTGGACCATAAAGAAGCAGCAAACTGAATCAAGGACAAGCATACTTTAATACTTCCAATCTCATGAACTGAGAACAAAATCCCATTTTTAAAGAAAAAAATATAAAGACAAAAAATAACATGGTTCATAAAAATAGTTCAAGTACAATGCTGAGAATTTAGCATCATCCATAATGAAAGTATGTCTATTATTGTGTGGGGAATAGCATAAGAGCTTATGTTTTAAAAATTAAGTTCAAGGCTAGTGAATTTATCTTTGAATTTTTTCTCCTTTTTTCATTAAATAGAAAGCAATTAGATTTCATGCTATTGCCATTTAAAAAGCTATATAATCTAGTAGTGCTGAGAAAAAGAAAAGAGTCCTGAAAGAAAGAGAAAGTGAAGGTGGGGAGATGAAAGGATCGACTGGAGGGACAACAGAGAAAGTGGAGCCCTGAAAGCAGACAGATAGAGAAAAACAAACAGATACAAGAAACAGAGCATGAGAAGACAAATTCTGCACTTGGATGGGCAGGCACATCTCTCAATGACTTTAGCATAAGTAGAACACACCCATCAGAGGACACAATTTTACCGTACAAAGGACCCTACTGAAAGATCTATGAATTAGAAACAGGTTCCTCCAAGGATCTGTATGTCTGGCAGGAGTGTAATTTCAGAAAAATTTGGGGCGGGGAAGAATTATGTCAGCATCCACACATCCGTTTATCCACTAGACTACGGCTGCTCGATGGAGGTTAGCAGGCCAGTCCCATCCTGGAGCAGCTGTGTGGGTGCTGGAGTCAGAGGAGCCAAAGGTCCATTGCCTTTCACTTTTTAAACAAGCCCCATCCAGAGGAGCCCATTCCCTGCTGGCATGAAGGAGGGGAGGCCAGGCCAAAACTGAGGGACAGCATGACCCTATGCACTAGATTGCAGTGCCACTCACTGAAATTTGTCCCAGCCAATCTTCTGTTATGATGGAGGGGTGGCCAGGCCAAATTTATGTGAGTAGCATTGCAACCTGCCATGGTCCCCCACTTTTGCAGGCCTTCTGGCGCCTTTGGTGAGGACCTGGAGGAGGGCAGGGTTCACTGATGGCCAACCCTGGGCAGGAATCGGGACCCAGCTCCTTCAGCACTAAGCTCCAGCAGCTCTGAAAAGTCAGGGGGAGGAGGGAACAAGTAATCATTAGGAACAAAATTCTAAAGGTCTGATGACAAAAATCTCAAGGGCTCTCATATTCTTACCAAATACACAATCACAACATTATGGTTTATTTTTTCAGTATTTAACATTGACATAAAACTATATTACATTAGCTCTTGAATCAAGTTTGCCCATTACTAATTTTGTCCCAGTCTCCTTGATCTACCTTATATTGCTGTTATGCTCTGCTACAATACTGACCGTTCCATTTGTACTGTCTTGGCAGTAAGTCCCATTTAAATCAGTAGATATACATGCCTGAATGAAAACTTTATCTTTAGATACCTGCACTTCTGAGAATTTTATAAATGGTTTTGTTTCTTAAAAGTATAATTTGAATTCAACAATTAGAAAGGACATTTAACAACAAAAGCCGAATTTGGGTGCCTTAAAATAATGGTTTCAAATCTAACTGGAGAAAGGTAACTACAATGCTTAGTTATTATTTCTAAGTGCTTTATATGTGCGAGTTACAGTACAAATATTAACTACTTAATTCCTGTGATTTATGTATCATCCCCATTTTACAGACAGGGAAACTGAGCCAGAGTGACATGCCCCAGGCCACAGAGTAAGTTAACAGCAAAACTGAAATCAGAACACAGGATTTCCTTTCCCTGAAGTCTCTGCTCATTCCTGCAGACTACAGTGCTGCATTTGTGCTAGCATACACAGCAGAACTTTTTCAAGATACTTGAATGTTCATCATGGTGTATCTCAGATCAGAAACAGGCCCACTGATTTTCAAACTAGAAACTAACAAATGAAACATTTATTCAAATATGTCTCAGTCCTGCAGGGTGATGAGCATGCCAGCCCCCATCTGGCAAAGCACGTTCTTAACTTTCAGTTTGAGTTAATTTCCATTGGCAGTTCCACTGACATCAACAGGACTACGTGTGAGTTTAAAGTTAAGCACATGCTTAACTGCTTTGCTGGATTGGGATCAGAATGCAGCCAGCCTTGCAGGAATGAGCCCACACAGGTTGTGGTCCTGGAAATCTTACTCACACGATTAGTCCTCATTCATGCAAGTACTCCCACTGACTTCAATGAGGTTAGAGAGAGTAAGGCCTACACATGTGAATTGTGGATTGTAAAATAATCCCTATGATTATGGTTTGTAAACAGAACTGTGTGAAATTCAGCTAATTTGCTATACATGTGTTTATATTAACTATCTCTGGTTTCTGTCTGCAGGGGGTTGCACCATAGGATGTGCACATATTTCATTGGGAACATTTTGCGGAGCTCTATATACAAGTCATTTGTAATGTAAAATATTTTAATTTCCCCTAGGTAATGAGAAAGTAAAGGAGGTAATCAAGATGTAAATCAAGATCCTGCTGTTTTCCTGCTAATACAAGCTTGCCTTGAGTTTCATACAGTAATTCTGACTTACTAAAAAAAATCAACAGTGTGCTTAAAATATTTTTTTTAAGTTTGGACTCACTCTGCTACTTTATTTATATCACCGTTTTCTACTGCATTTTGTACATCAGTTTCAAGTTAGAAATATTTCATACAAAATAAAATAAAAATATTTAAACCTTAACCATAAGAAAAGATTAAAAAGCATTGGAACAAAAAAGAATCATATTGCTTTTGCAGTTTCCTATGGGGAAATCTTTCCTCTTAGGAGACAGTCAAACACAAGAAGTCTGCTAAGAATGTGCAGGGAAAAAAGATATTGTCCCCAGTGCTTCAGCATTCACTAAGATGTGTCAAGTTTAAATGAATCATTAAAAAAATGTCTCTTCCCTTGTGGGGAATCAGTTTCTAAAAAAGAACAGTCAAATGAGTACTGTGTATAATATGACACAGTGCTTGGAATTTAGAGTATGACAGAGTTCTTTCCTTGAACATCGATTACAACAATGCACCAGTTATTTTGTCTGGAAAAGAAATAACATTTCCCCCCGTGTTCTGTTGTTTTATATAATATCTTAGCAACCTGGAATTATATTAATTTAGCAATACTGCTTTGGAGTAGATATAGGCCTGAATTGAATCTAAATACCATTGTGCCTTAGTTGGAAAGGTAAGGCTACAGTTGTTACACTGGGTCAAAAAGGGAAAGGATAGGAGAGGGCTCAAACATGCTTGAGAAAGATGGGATAAAATGGAAATAGATTAAACTGTATACAGAAATGAGCAAATACAAAAAAAGTGTTATTTAAAGGTAAAATACTTTTAAAAAGAACACCAATGGAAGATTTTTTTAAAAGGACAAAGTAGGCAAGGGTTAAAATAAAAAAATGAAAAAACATCAGAAATCAAGTGTTACATCCCTTCCCCCTTATTTTCTATTCTATGTCTTTATGGTACCTGTTTAGGCCCCAATCCTGCAAAGTCTTATATTTGTGGTTAAATTTATGGACTGTGAGGAGTCCCATGGACTTTGATGGCACTATTCACTGAGTGTAAAGTTGAGCACGTGTAAGTCTTTGCAGGACTGGAGCTTTAGACTATAAGATCATCATAGTAGGGACCTTGCCTTTATATTAATCTGTAAAGCACTTACCACTGTGTGAGAGCTCTATAACAATAATATTGATAACAGCTTCCAAATTTTGTTAGTCTCTAAAGTGCCACAAGTACTCCTGTTCTTTTTGCAAATTTTTATGTTCAGCTAGATCAGAACAGATAAGCAATCTAGAATGCATCCAATACTGCAGATATTTCAGAGCCTAGTTTCCCCTACTTCTTCCCCCAAGTTTAGTAAGATGATACTATGGTATCTTGGCCTTATAAAATCTTTTAGCATCAGAAGCCATTGCCACCCACTTTTTGGAAAATCTAACCAAACTCAAGACAGCTGCAGATTGTTTATGCTTAAAAGTAAGGTTACCATATGTCCGACTTTTCCCGGACATGTCCGGCTTTTTGAGCCTCAAATCCCCGTCCGGGGAGAAATCCCAAAAAGCCGGACATGTCCGGGAAAATAGGGAGGGAGGGCCCGGCTGTTCTCGGCTGGGGCCGCTGGGGCTGGGGCTGGCGGCGTGGGGCCGTGCCGGGAGCCGGCGGTGCTCGGCAGGGGCCGGGGCCGGGGGAGCGGGGCTGGGGGTGGCGCGGTGCTTGGCCGGGGGCCGGCGCAGTGTTCAGCCAGAGCCGGGGGCAGGGGCACTTAGCCAGGGCCGGCGTGGTGCTCGGCCGGGTGTGCGGGCACTTGGCCGGCGCCTCAGGGCCTGAGCCAAGCCGGGCGGGAGACGTCGGGGCCACAGCCTCTTGGCCTGGGCCGGCCGGCCGCTGGAGGGAGCCGCTCGGCCAGGGGGGCCATACTGGGCCGCACCGCATCCCGCCCCAGCTTACTTGCTGCCTCCCTGTTTCAGGCTTCCCGCGAAAATTTGATTCGCGGGAAGCAGGGGAGGAGGAGGAGGAGCAGGGGGTGGAGCATTGAGGGGAGGGGGCAGAGTTGGGGCGGGGAAGGGGCGGGGCCAGGCCCCCATGGAGTGTCCTCCTTTTTAAAAATTAAAATATGGTAACCCTATTAAAAGGGCCTCTGTCGGATTTGATAACCCAGTTACTTCATTGTAAGTGAAGGAGAGCCCATAGGCTGTCTTTGAGGTACTTGATTTCATGATTTCTGCAATGGGTGAGGAAAGAATGAGGTTCTAAAAATATGCATTTTCCCTCCTTCACCCCATGAGGTCAAACCAAGCCACTATAATAGGTCAATGCTTACTTCGCAGCAGCTTGTGTCCAAAAGATGTCCCTGTAAGAGAGAGTGGCCATTGGAAAGACAGGGTTAGACTCCACAGCCCGGATAAATTCTTGGGTAAAAAAGCCAACATATGTCTCCTCTTGACTGACATTTGTTATGGGCTCTCCATTTATATTTAAAGCCAAAGATGTGGCACATACAGGGAATCCTAGAAAGTTTAAACTGGGAGATGGATTGTTCTACATTTTCCCCTAAGTGATAAACTGTGGCTGAAATGTGCAACCTTAGTCCTTCTGACTCTATTGTGGTCAAAATACCATCTAAATAGAAAAATTCCTATTACCAAAATTTCAAGCAAGGTGAAAAAGAGTCTCTTTGAAGCCAGTAAGTTTGGCCTTTGATTTCTTTCCAGCTAGGCTTGAGGTTGACTATCCTCCATACTCAGTTCAAGTTTTCCATTTGTTAATTTCTATATTACTTTGGCTAAATTGGCCAGAGTGGGGAAGTCAAGAGGTTTGGGGAGCATTTTAACAACCATACCAATTCAAAGTCTTTTCTGCTCTAATATATTAGCTGGGATGTACCTGTTTTCTCTTCAAGTTATAAATAATCTATCATTCTCAGAAGCAGCCCCACTGTGTCGGCAAGCTTTAGTGAACTTTGTACTATACCCAATATAGTTAGGTTCTGAAGTCAGCGTGTAAGGCGAAAATCGCGTATAGTCAAACACTCATTGAGTGGAATGGCGGGTGGAATCACCTGCACTACAGGTAGAGTATTTAAATTGTTATTTTTCTCTTTTTTGTTTTTGTTTTTTTGCCGAGCACATACAGTTAAAATCGCGCCTATGATGCGACTCCACTGTGATTCACTGTTCCCCAACCCAACCTGGGTCTGTTCTGGGATGAGTGGAAACCACTCTGAGCAGGGAGATTTTTTTTAAATTGTGCCACTTAGCAGTATGGTAAACTCTGTTGCAACCAACAGATAATGCACCAGGGTTTATGCACACTTTGTATTGCTGAGAAAGTCAAAGTCATGAAATAAATTTTCACTTTCAAGAGGTAAGCCTCTAGTCATTAATTGTTTCTCTAGTAAAGTGGTTCATGGTTAAGTATCCAATTTTCAGATGCTACATAGACACAACCAGATGCATACACAGAAATCCCAATTTGTGTTAAAACAGTTTAGAATATTCTTTCTTTTTCCACTCATCAGGATAAAAGCTTCTTCAATTTTATATTGTATATGTATGCAGTTTGTGCAATGTCAGACTTTAAGGGACAGAAGCAGAGGGACTCCCAGATAGGAAGCCATGGTCCTGTGAAATTGATGTGAATGACAGTATTGAAGAACATTACTGAGACAAGAAAATTCAGGCAAGTGGGAAAGTGTTGCAATAGCATCTGCTTGGATGGGTTTTCCATTTTCCATGGTCTTAGTCAAAGCTGTCTTCTGGCTACAGCATTATAAGTGATAGTTCTAGATTATGAAATATGGGAATCTAATGAAACATCACAAAAAAGTGATGCTAAAGATTTTTTATAAAAAGTGGATGAGACTGACATCCTTTGAGCTTAACGCTAACTTCAGGTTGTTACACTATGCTAGGATTATTCTGGCAAAACAAGAAGCTGAAATCACAGTCTGTATAGGCTGGAGGCTGACCCTTCATACTTTCTTTTTACTGATGCTTCTATTTTTCTGTCACTTTGCTCACTGTGGGAAGAAATCACCTTCAGTAGGAATTACTGTATCTTTTACTAGGGATGCTCACTTCTGTGTGTGCTTTTGGAATCAAGATTCAATCTGACTTTTATTCTGAAAAGCCCAATCCTATTTCAAAGGTTCCTTATTAAGATTATCACTCTTAAGATTCTCTTTGAAACATACCTTCCAAAACCAGATACAAAAGGTATGGGTTTCCTTTTCACAACTGTCGAGAAATAACTTTTCTGAAGATCATTTAGCAACTGCTTGAGAAGACTGAAGGCCAACCCTTCTTTCATAACACCAAAGGACCAGAGTGGGAAAGGAAACAATTGTTTTTATGTTCAAAATGGAAGCTGCCATATCTGAATTTTAAAGTTCTCATGTAGTAGATAACAAGCTATTAGAAAAGTCAGAAATTATATTTAAACATTTCCTCTTGCATCTATTTTTGTAATTTAATATTTTTAAGATTTCTTAAAATTTTCGTTGGTATTAAATAAACTAGAAAGCAATAAAAGAGATTCTATGAACATACTTGAGATATAAACAAGTACTCGGCAGGGGGAGGAAAGTATTATACAGTACAAACTCTTGCTATAGAAGTGAATACACATAGCTGGACCGCTTAGGCTTTTTGTGCCTAGAAATGTTACTTATGGTTGTGATGGGAGAAAAGAACACAACTCCTATCTGTAAAGGATGAAAAGTGGGGGGACACACTATTAACAGCCTCACTCCTGTAGCTGAGTTTTGATCCTCTACTGCAACTAGCTTCCTCCTTCCAATTTACCTTGTGAATATGTAACTTGTGATTTTGAAGTAAAAGCAAAATCATGCTTTTAGGGTAGTTAGGGTCAGTTTTAAGACCCTGAAAGGGTCTTCAGAGAGCTCTCTGGCAATAAAATTTCTGAAACAATACCTTAATAGGGTCCTTTACACATTTTACCTGGAAGTATCATTAATTTCTTGCTGCTGCTTCTCCTTGAACTCCAAACATCTAGAACTGTCTGGGCCAGGGAATCTTACCTTCATTCACATTTATATCTGTATTAAAGCAGCCTTTATACAGGGATCTAGCCACTCCAAGGCTTTGTATCTTAATTAGGCCTATCCTGATAAATAGGATATTAAGCATAACATAAGCACACCCTTTCTTCAGTATTAGAGCTGTCCAAAATGTTGAAAACCATTTCTTCAGATTTATTAACCTTTCCAGCATACAAATTTAGGACAAAACCACATGAAATTCAACAGTTTTGACTTTTACTTTGAGTTTTCAGATTTGTTCAAATTTGAAGATTAGAGAATGCAAACATGCACAAAACTGAAGAAACTGTTTGCTCAGACTTTAAATAAAACCAACAAGTTCCACACACTTCTAATCAATACAGGACAGTTAACTCACATTACATTCAATAAAACTCTCAGTGTACTTTGGAAGGATCTTTTTGATTCCTGGCTGTCATTCTGAATGAGTAATATTCACTCTCAACAAAGATCAGTGCTCTGCTCAGCTTCTCTACAATGTATTACTTCTAAAGTATATCGCCGTAGCAGGGTAGTCCTGAAGGGCTTAAAACAGCCAGGGCTGTAGGGCTGGGGCAAAGGAAAAGCTACTAGGCTGATTGGGGAAGCAGCCGCAGCTGGGCCACTCCCCAATCAGGCCTCAGCTGACCCTATATAAGAAGGCTGGGCACTAGGAACCTAGTCTTTCTCTCTCTGTACTCAGAGAGAGAAGGGCCTGACTGTAGGGCTCTAGAGATAGGTACCTGAGTGGAGCAGGGCTGGGGTGCTCCAGCCTGGAAAGCTCCAGGCTGTGGCCTAGTATTAGGCTAAAGGTATTGAGGGTTGTAGAGGGCCGCCTAGAGCTTTGCCAAGCCAGCAGGTCTAAACCCAACCTTGCCTGTGATGAGTGGCCTATACTGCAGTCTGCCCTAGGGAGCAGGGGCTAGTTGGTGATTGGCAGTGGCCTTATTCTGAAGTGAGGTAGGGATAGTGGGTGGGGGTTCCCTGGGAAGGGGAGACCCTAGTACTGAGGGGTGTACTGCCAGGGGACAACACACCAGATAAAAGGGCACCAGGGTCTGGGAGGGACACGGGGGCCAGAGGACAGGCAGACCACTGGCCTGCATAGGGTGCTCCAGGATGCTGGAAGAGCTAATTCCCAGAAATCACCAGCAGGAGGCACTGCAGGGGTGAGTCCACTCCTCTACAATTCCATTGATATATACTCCAGTTTTCATATTTCTAGTTCTGGAGCATTACAATCCCACCCATCCTGCAGGACAGGAGTGTCTTTTTTACAGGAACTCAGTGTTATTCAATGGAATTCACCCTGAAGAAGGTGGAATTTTAAGATACCAGGACTGTACATTAAGATAAAAACATAAACCTTACTAAAAATAACATTGAAAAGAAGTTTCCAACATGGGATTTTAGAAAAACAGTCAAGTTCTAGAAGTACAAATTTCAGTGCAATACATGATACAATGTTTATGCAGTCCACGACCTCAAGTGACCGTTCTGACCTGCCTTCAGTTTAATAGGATATGGACAACTTAAATGTAACACACTGGTAGATATAGTTTGAAAGATAACAATTTGTTTCATGCAAACAAAATATCGGCATTTTACACTATATAGAATGTTAAATGTGCTTCATCTACACTAAGCACCACAGCATTACTGCTCAATGTTGCTAGTTTGACCTACATGTTCTCAGTACAAGTTTTAGTATTTCAAAACTACTGGATAGTACAATCTAGAAAAATAAACCAGCATTATCCTAGACTAACCTAACTTGTCCAACCTATATTGCCATGTGGACAACCCAAATTTACTTCTTGGACTTTATTTCTTGTTCTCTGGGTTGGCAGAGACTAGGAGTTCTGCAGGAATGACAGGATTAAGAAACAATGAATCAGAAAGTGCACTAATCCATTCAAAATATTTCCAGCTGCCTTTCTATTTATGTGATTTCCTTATATTGTTACTAATGGCCAGCTATTTCACAATGTGGACTTCTTTTACTCAGAAATGTGGTCAGAATTATTTATTGGTCAAATCCCTTCTTTCTGTTCCCTGAGATTACTGCCATTTGAAAGCAGTGCGGGGAGGGGTTGCCCTTTTTCTGTTACCTATGGTGTGAGACGTTTCAGAGGGGTAGCTGTGTTAGTCTGTTTTAGCAAAAACAATGAGGTGTCTTGTGGCACCTTAAAGAATAACACATTTATTAGCGCATAAGCTTTTGTGAGCTATGACCCACTTTTTCAGATGTATGGAGTGAAAATTAGAGTAGGCAGGCATAAATATACAGCCCAAGAAAAGATGGGAGTTGCCTTACTAAGTAGGGGGTCAATGATTCAATCAGGGTGGATGTGTCCCATTCCCAACAGTTGACAAGGAGGTGTGAATGTCAACAGAGAAAAAATTACTTTTTATAGTGCTAACAATGCCAATTCCATCAGGGTGGACTGCCCTTACTCAACAGTTGATGGGAGATTACTTCTTGTAGTGACCCAGCCATTCCCAGTCTTTATTCAGGGCTAATTTGATGGTGTCAAATGAATTCCAGTTCTGCAGTTTCTCGTTGAAGTCTATTTTTGAAGTTTTTTTGTTGAAGAACGGCCACTTTTAAGTCTGAAATTGAGTGTCCAGGGAGGTTAAAATGCTCTCCCACTGGCTTTTGAATGTTATAATTCTTGACGTCTGCTTTGTGTCCATTTATTCTTTTGGGTAGAGACTGTCCATTTTGGCCAATGTACATGGCAGAGGGGCATTGCTGGCAACTGATGGCATATATCACATTATTGGATGTGCAAGTGAATGAGCCCCATATGGTGTGGCTGATGTGGCCATCCACCCTGATGGAATTGACATAGTTAGCTTTACAAAAAGTAGTGTTTACTCTATTGATATTCACACCTTCTTGTCAATTGTTGGGAATGGGACACATCCACCATGATTGAATCATTAGTCCCCCACTTGGTAAGGCAACTCTCATCTTTTCTTGTGCTGTATATTTATGCCTGCCTACTGTAATTTTCACTCCATACATCTGAAGAAGTAGGTCATAGCTCATGAAAGCTTATGCTCTAATAAATTTGTTAGTCTTTAAGGTGCCACAAGACGCCTCGTTGTTTGTTGTGAGACAGTTAGTTGGTCTCCTTCATTAACTATCTGATCTTTGTTAACTCATGGAAGTGTAAACTGGTGTAATTTACATCTCCATTTACCCCCTCTTATAAATATGTTACATTAATTTAGATGAACTTAAATTTATTATGGATTATTTATATTAGTGTAGTGCCTAACCACCCCAGTCATGAACCAGGACCCCATTGTGCTAGGCACTGTACAGAAAGACTGTCCCTGCCCCAAAGAACTATAATCTAAGTATAATCGAGTGAGACAATATTGGTCAGCATGATAGATTGCGGTCTCAGCAGCAACCTAACTGTTACGTTTTTTTCCAAGCGTCACAGCAAAGGAGAGCTTTAAGAAGAAATCTGAAGAAGGATAATGTGTTAGTTCTGCATGTGTCTTCAGGTAGATTCGCCCAAGCATGAGGGGCAACGTGGTAGAAAACAGAAAGGTGTTTGTTTGAAAACTTAATGGGTGGGCAATGGAGGCTGAAATCATGGACTGATCGGGGGCAGGAGCTGATCTTTTGATACCAGTTCAGAGATGATAGGGAGGGTGAGGATAGGTTGTGAAGGGTCTTGAAAACAAAGACAAGTAGCTTACAGTTGATACCATAGAAAGAAGGGAACCAGTGTAGAGATGCAAAGAAAGGGGAGACACAATCAGTGCAATGGCCTAGGAAAATGATCTTTGCAGCAGCATTTGGAATAGATATGAGGGTGGCAAGATTGCATTTATCAATGTTGGAGAAAAGGATGTTGCAACATCAAGATGCAAGATGATGAGAGCCTGGATGAGAGTTTTAGCTATGTGGATGGATAGGAAAGGCCACATGCTGTGCAGAAGAATCTGCAAGACTTTGATATATCCTGGATGTGAGAAGCATATGTACTCATATTCACTCAAATCAATCTCCAATTATCAATGTGTAATTATTTCTCTCTCTCTCTCTCTCTCTCTCTCACACACACACACACACACACACACACACACACACACACACACACACACACCCTCTGCATTTGTCCCATGGAATCTAAATAAGTGCAAGCAACTTTAAGTGAATGTAAGAATAACTTACATGCTGAGGAAGTGTAGAAATATCTGAAGTTTAAGTTAAAATAGCAGACCACTTTAAGATAACCTTTTTACACCTTCCTTTGGCTTCACAAGAATTAGGCTCCCTTACACATTGGTAGTTGGAAATAGGTGCAATGGGGTTCAAATTTAAGGAAATTTTCTATAGGGTAAAAGAGTCTGTGGAAGCTAAAGTTACACCACTTATACCTCATCTTTTAGATGTAGCCCAATAGCACTGTCTGGAGTCAACAGTAGTGTAGGGAAGTGCTTTGCTAGCTTCCACACACAGCACTGCAAAGTTGCTTCTCTCCACTCCTGCAGTGTATCTGCTGTCCATTACTTATTCCTTCTTAAGGCATGACAGAGACTGTCAATCATGCCTAATTGTACAGCAAATTTCTAATGTAGACTAATGGTCTCTAAGAGAGATGAAGAGAAGGAGACCACAAAACACTTTTTCACTTAACACCAAAACCAGGATCTGGACCCAAGTCTCCAGAGGTGAAAAGCTGGTGTATTAAACCTTTACATTGCTTCTAATGTAGCAGGACAGTTCATCATAAGAAATATCACACTTTTGCTTAGGAATAGTATTAGCTGACTCTTATACCACATATATTAAAGATACACATCACTTGGCTTAAAATAGAAAAAGTAATACAATGCTTAAAGTGACTACAAGCTTCACATGTTCAGACATGTGTGAATGAAGGCCCAGCCTGCATTTCCTTTGCTCTATTAATAAAAACTGCCACTTCAAAGATTAACATTTCACGCCTTTTATCTTTGTATTTTGTTTTGCCTTTTCATTCTGATTTTAAAATGTGCACATGAAGCATGTTTTTCTGGCCAGAAAGAATAGATCATACAAAAATTTAACCATATTTGATATGAAAAAATCTTTTCTTAAATTTAGTCTTGTCTTAAATTATTCCTAAATACCATGGCAATAGGTCCACTATTCCTGACTCCTTACTGAACTATACTCTTTGACACAAGACCATTACATATTAGCCTGCACAATTATATCAAGGGTGAATCTCTGCCCATATTTTAGGTGGTTTAGGGATAAAAAAAGTTCAGAACTGAGATATATCTAGTCTTTTCTCCTCCACAAGAACAGTCATTCATCACTCTACTTCACACTAAACATTTATGTACCTAAATTCAGCAACTATATCCAATTATTAGTAATAACTTATTACTAGAAGATTGGACAAATGGCCAGGGAGGAGTATAAAAATATTGCTCAGGCATGCAGGAGTGAAATCAGGAAGGCCAAATCACACTTGGAGATGCAGTTAGCAAGAGATGTTAAGAGTAACAAGAAGGGTTTCTTCAGGTATGTTAGCAACAAGAAGAAAATCAAGGAAAGTGTGGGCCCCTTACTGAATGAGGGAGGCAACCTAGTGACAGAGGATGTGGAAAAAGCTAATGTACTCAATGATTTTTTTGCCTCTGTCTTCACGAACAAGGTCAGCTCCCAGACTGCTGCACTGGGCAGTACAGTATGGGGAGAAGGTGACCAGCCCTCTGTGGAGAAAGAAGTGGTTCGGGACTATTTAGAAAAACTGGACATGCACAAGTCCATGGGGCCGGATGTGCTGCATCCGAGAGTGCTAAAGGAGTTGGCGGGTGAGATTGCAGAGCCATTAGCCATTATTTTTGAAAACTCATGGCGATCGGGGGAGGTCCCAGATGAGTGGAAAAAGGCTAATGTAGTGCCCATCTTTAAAAAAGGGAAGGAGGAGGATCCAGGGAACTACAGGCCAGTCAGCCTCACCTCAGTCCCTGGAAAAATCATGGAGCAGGTCCTCAAGGATCAATTATGAAACATTTAGAGGAGAGGAAAGTGATCAGGAACAGTCAGCATGGATTCACGAAGGGGAAGTCGTGCCTGACTAACCTAATTGCCTTCTATGATGAGATAACTGGCTCTGTGGATGAGGGGAAAGCAGTGGATGTGTTATTCCTTGACTTTAGCAAAGCTTTTGATACGGTCTCCCACAGTATTCTTACCGCCAAGTTAAAGAAGTATGGGCTGGATGAATGGACTGTAAGGTGGATAGAAAGCTGGCTAGATCGTCGGGCTCAACGGGTAGTGATCAATGGCTCCATGTCTAGTTGGCAACTGGTTTCAAGCGGAGTGCCCAAGGGTCGGTCCTGGGGCCGGTTTTGTTTAATATCTTTATTAATGATCTGGAGGATGGTGTGGACTGCACTCTCAGCAAGTTTGCAGATGACACTAAACTAGGAGGCGTGGTAGATACGCTAGAGGGTAGGGATCGGATACAGAGGGACCTAGACAAATTAGAGGATTGGGCCAAAAAAACCTGATGAGGTTCAACAAGGACAAGTGCAGAGTCCTGCACTTAGGATGGAAGAATCCCATGCACTGCTACAGACTAGGGACCGAATGGCTAGGTAGCAGTTCTGCAGAAAAGGACCTACGGGGTCACAGTGGACGAGAAGCTAGATATGAGTCAACTGTGTGCTCTTGTTGCCAAGAAGGCTAACGGCATTTTGGGCTGTATAAGTAGGGGCATTGCCAGCAGATCGAGGAACGTGATCGTTCCCCTTTATTCGACATTGGTGAGGCCTCATCTGGAATACTGTGTCCAGTTTTGGGCCCCACACTACAAGAAGGATGTGGAAAAATTGGAAAGAGTCCAACGGAGGGCAACAAAAATGATTAGAGGTCTGGAGCACATGACTTATGAGGAGAGGCTGAGGGAACTGGGATTGTTTAGTCTCCAGAAGAGAAGAATGAGGGGGGATTTGATAGCAGCCTTCAACTACCTGAAGGGGGGTTCCAAAGAGGATGGAGCTCGGCTGTTCTCAGTGGTGGCAGATGACAGAACAAGGACCAATGGTATCAAGTTGCAGTGGGGGAGGTCCAGGTTGGATATTAGGAAAAACTATTTCACTAGGAGGGTGGTGAAACACTGGAATGCGTTACCTAGGGAGGTGGTGGAGTCTCCTTCTTTGGAGGTTTTTAAGGCCCGGCTTGACAAAGCCCTGGCTGGGATGATTTAGTTGGGAATTGGTCCTGCTTTGAGCAGGGGGTTGGACTAGATGACCTCTTAAGGTCCCTTCCAACCCTGATATTCTATGATTCTATGATTCTACCTCCCTTTGTAAATATCAATGTTATGCAATATATGACAGTATATATAGGGAGCAGTTCACACACCACTGAAATGTAGCTATCTTTGGGATAGCTGTTGTGAAAATGAAAAATAATTTATTCAACAAAAACAATAGGAAATGTTTAGAGAATATCAGCCAAAATGAAATTTAGCCAAGAAAGTTGGCCAACACTTTTGTCTTTGAAGAGTTCCCAGGGACCATTATTGACCACCAGTGATCAGGACCCTGGTTTCATCTTAGCCTTCAAAAGATAGCTGCAGTCTCCCCCATCCTGGGCTAAAGTACTAATTCAAACGAAAGAGTGCTATCTACCTAATCACCAACATGAGTTGAAATATAAAAGGATTCAAACAAAACTGCTTTTGAATTAATAGCCATGTAATTCTGAAGTCCCAATTCACTAAGCAATGATAACTTTAGTGTCATTTGGCAGAAAACAATAATAAAGCAATCTGTAAACATGCTAGTTATGCTAATGGTATTACAATAATGTTTTACTTCTTTCCCCAAATTAGGTCATGTAATCTGAATACTGACCAAAATAAAATGGGAAACCCAGGAGATTTTTTTTTATGTTATAAGGCACACTCTCTGGCAAGAAAATTAAAGACATTCAAGTCTTCAAATATTAGGAGTGAAATATCTATTTTTAATCTCAAAAGACAGAACTACTATTTAAAGACCGACCAAATATTCCTGGTTTTTTGCACTGGAATGTTTAAGGAGACTGTGATGTAGTTAAATATATGTACTATGTTTTCCTTCCCTTTTGCTAATCAAACAGCAACAAAAGATTTTATAAAGGAATTAAAAAGTGTTAAGGCAATGTCCCTTTAAGTAAACAGACTAAATGTTTTGAGCTGAAAGTTTCTAAGAGAATGGAAGACAGCTATAGACAGCTCTTTAATGTAGCAGGAAAAAATGGCACAATAATAACATCCAATGGTTAAAGCTGAAGAAAGACAAACTCAGACTAGACATAAAACATAAATTGCCTTTCAGCTGAGGGATATGAGCTGACACAGAGGCATGATGGGCCTTTTGACTCATTTTGCTAAGCACTGAAGAGGGTGATCTATGTCTATATTCACCCTGGGGGTGATACTCTTTCCTACTCTTATCTGGTGACTGAATAGAAGAGGTCTTGATTGCTCTGCTGGATTCAGTAGTTAAAGAGTTCAATCTCTTCAATGAAGAATGAGCCCGGGAGCTTGGAGTAGAGCTATGGCTCACATGAGCACTAGCCAAAAGTGTCTGCTCAGGTTTGGCAGGATCTTTTCTCTCATGCTCTGAATAGGCTCTTGTCGAATGCAGTAGAAGAAAGAGGTTGAGGCAGGCCTCCCTCACTTTCGGTGTCCTCTTGGAGAAAGAGTAACAGATTGAGCACCTGTCAGGGGTGTACCCCTCAGCAAGGTAGAAGAGGCATTAACACTGTACATCACTGAGCAGCCTTACAAGAGGGGTGAGTTTTAAAATCCAGGGTTTTAAATCTCAGCCATAGTGGCTTCAGTCCTGGTTCTGGCCATATCTCTTAATTCATTACAAAAGTGTTGGTTGGTTGGCTGGTTTGTTTGCTTGCTTGCCTGCCAATGGGCATACAGCTAATAAACCTATATTATCTACAGTGGCTATACAAACTAACTATTATTAACTTGCCTAACGAGATCGCACAAAGCACAGAATAAGCGGACACGGCCAGGATTCCATCTCATTGTCACACGTAATAAGAAGGAACTGAGCCTGAACAGTTGAGTCGTCTTTGTCTTGATCTCCCCAAGCCAAATTAAGGCAATCTGGGGCCCCAGACACACCATGACACTGGGCCCCGCATGCCTTGGCTGACCTTCCGCTTGAAGCCCATGTATAAGTGTTTGCAAAATTAGGACCTAAAGGCAAAATCTTTGTACTACTGAAATCAACTGCATTGCACCACCGGACTACAGCAGCAGCAATATTTGTTACACATGAAAAAGGGGATGAGAAAAACATTTTAAGCTAGAGGGAAAAGAAATAAAAAGGTAACAGGAAAATGAGAGAGGGAAAAGATGTTCCTTTTGGTAAAAACTTATTTAGAAAAGAAAATGTTCAGAACAATAAAAAGGAAGGAACTAATCATATATTTGTTCATTTAATGAAAGCAGGTAAATGAAATGTGAAATTGTATTTTAATTAAATAATGTAAACTGTGAAATATTAGTTTCTTTAAAAATATATATACACCAACAGCATATAATTTAATATATGCTAATATATTTCATCTTTCAGTACAGTTTTCATCTTACGGTTACATTTCTTTTAATTAATAAATACCCTTTAAGTGTCGATACCTGTGTAACATGAGACTAAAATCCAATCTTTATAAATCAATTCATTTCTTCATGTAACAAAAGAATTGGCCACACTATTCCTTGTTACAGGAATCTTCCCATATCTATGATTTTGCTATACTATCCTGTACTCTACTCACCTCTACTCTCAAAAGAGAAATGGGAGAAACTCCGACACATGGAGGACAGAATTTTCATTACCTTTGCTACTGTGGGCCCAATTCTAAAGACTTGGTCAGGCAAACATCCCATTGATGTCAATGGGATTTTGCCAGGGTATGGCTATGAAGGATTAGGGCATGTTAACTCTTTGATAAAGCAATATAACAAGAACCATTATTATCTACATTTTCAAAAAGAGGCGGGCAACTTGTACCCCATAATGCATTAACCACATTTGTGCATGTAAAACACTTTTTTTATTTTTTAAACAAAATAATTCTGCAAACATATCTGCATAACTTTACATGCTGCGAGTAGACCATTGTCTTCAAAATTTAAAATTTACCATAGGTGAAAATCTTTGCAAGATCAGGGCCTAAGTAAATATAAGTGTATGTATTTTTGCAGACTTAAGCGATCCCTCACTTTTTGAAAAAAAACTGTGCATATAATTTCTTATACTAACAGGAGAGAGAGAGATGCTCTATGATGCATGAAATATTGCTTATATCTATTATATAGGTTGAACTGTTCCAAAACAAATCTTTTAGAGAGTGGTGTCCCCATAATACTTTCAATGTCCCTTTATGAATGGATTTTCTGACTCTAAGATATCAAGAGTATAACTTCAGCTAGCCAGAGGCCCATCTGTTGTTTTATTTCCAGAGTATCCATTCTTCATGTAGCTTTTTTTTTCAATTTTCAAAGAATCCTAGAAATTAGAGTTGGAACAGACTTTTCAGGTCATCCCCCCATCAAAGGACATCTCCTGCATTATAATTGTGAAGGTTTCATTCAGGACAGTTTTAAGTGACTCTAGCAATGAATTTTCCATCTCTTTTCCTATGAGAGTATACTTACACTGTGCATTCGAGAGCTGTTGATTTGTATATGTTAAGTTTTGCCAAAGATTGTGTAACCTGTATTTACTTCATTACTTCCTATTTGTTCATACTCTTTTTCTATCTTTACTTGCTTAAGACAATTTTTTTTAAATCTGAAATCAGCCATTTTTGAATGATTGATTTTATCTTCTTGCATATGTATTAATTGAGCTAATGTCTTTTTTCCAATGGCATAAAGCCCCTTAATATTGCAAGACTTAAAATTCTGCTGTTTTAGACAAAACAAGGAATGTAGACTCTGATCCTGCAAAGACTTAGGGCAGGTCTACACTTAAAACGCTGCAACGGCACAGGTGCACTGTTGTGGCACTTAAATTAAGTTGTTCCTACGCTGACTGGAGAGCTTCCTATCCTAACACCTCCATGAGAGGCAGTAGCTAACTCAAAGGGAGAAGCAAAAAAGACAGTTACTCACCGTTGTAACTGTTGTTCTTCGAGATGTGTTGCTCATATCCATTCCATTAGGGTGTGTGCGCGCCGCGTGCACGATCGTCGGAGAATTTTCTACCCTAGCAACACCGGCGGGTCGGCTGTGGAGCCCCCTAGAGTGGCGCCTTCATGGCGCTGAATATATACCCCAGTCGACCCGGCGCCCCCTCAGTTCCTTCTTGCCGGCTACTCCGACAGTGGGGAAGGGGGGCGGGTTTGGAATGGATATGAGCAACACATCTCGAAGAACAACAGTTACAACGGTGAGTAACCGTCTTTTCTTCTTCGAGAGCTTGCTCATATCCATTCCATTAGGTGACTCCCAAGCCCAACTTAGGTGGTGGGGTCGGAGTGAGACATTGCTGTGTGCAAAACCGCTGATCCGAATGCAGCATCGTCCCTGGACTGCTGCACTAGTGCATACTGAGCTGTAAACGTGTGGACTGATGACCAAACCGCCGCTCTACAAATATCCTGGATCGGAACTTGTGCCAGGAAAGCAGTCGAGGAAGCTTGGGCCCTCGTGGAGTGAGCGGTGAGGTGCGGTGCTGAGACACCTGCCAGGTCATAGCAAGTCCGGATGCAAGACGTAATCCAGGAGGATAGGCGTTGTGAGGAGACCGGTGAGCCTTTCATTCGGTCGGCCACTGCAACGAAGAGTTGCGTCGTCTTCCTAAAGTGCCTTGTGCGGTCAATATAGAAAGCCAGGGCCCTGCGTACGTCCAGAGAATGCAAACGTTGATCCTGGTGAGTAGCATGTGGTTTAGGATGAAAGACCGGGAGAAATATATCCTGGTTGATATGAAATGGAGAAACCACCTTAGGGAGAAAGGCAGGATGTGGACGAAGCTGCACTTTATCCTTATGGAAAACTGTATAAGGGGGCTCGGATGTAAGCGCCCTGAGTTCAGAAACGCGCCTTGCTGAGGTGATGGCTACGAGGAAGGCTGTCTTCCAGGATAGGTACAAAAGTGAACAGGTGGCCAGTGGCTCAAATGGAGGACCTGTGAGCTTGGAGAGAACCAGGTTAAGGTCCCACGTCGGGACGGGCTGACGTTGTTGTGGGTACATCTGGTCTAAGCCCTTGAGGAATCTAATGACCATCGGGTTAGAGAATACCGAGGACGCGAGTTCCCCTGGGTGAAAGGCTGATATAGCGGCCAGGTGAACTCTAATTGAAGATATCGCCAACCCCTGCTGTTTTAGGGAGAGGAGATATTCCAATATGAGAGGAATAGGTGCCTGTAACGGGGACGTGGCTCGTTGTTCGCACCAACAGGAGAACCGCTTCCACTTGGCCAAATACGTGGCTCGTGTTGAGGGCTTCCTACTGCTCAACAGAATCTGTTGGACCGATAGTGAGCATTGTTGTTCTGTCTGGGAGAACCATGAAGCAGCCACGCCGTGAGGTGAAGAGAATGCAGGTCGGGGTGACGCAGTCGGCCGTAGTCCTGAGAGATGAGATCCGGACATAATGGAAGCGGGATCGGTGTCCGAATCGAGAGTTCCAACAGTGCGGTGTACCAATGTTGTCTCGGCCATGCTGGAGCGATCAGAATTACCTGTGCCTGGTCTCTGCGCAATTTGAGCAGTACCTTGTGGACCAGAGGAAACGGAGGGAAGGCATAAAACAGGTGGTCTTTCCAGGGTAGGAGAAACGCATCCGAGAGGGAGCCCGGAGCTCGACCTTGTAGGGAGCAGAACACGTGGCACTTCCTGTTGTCTCGAGATGCAAACAGGTCTATCTGGGGAAACCCCCACTTCTGGAAGATGGAATGTATGATGTCCGGACGGATGGACCACTCGTGCGTCTGAAAAGACCTGCTGAGTCGGGCCGCTAAAGTATTCTGGACTCCAGGGAGGAACGATGCCGTAAGATGGATTGAGTGGGCGATGCAGAAGTCCCACAGGTGAATGGCCTCTTGGCATAGAATTGACGAACGTGCTCCTCCTTGCTTGTTGATGTAAAACATGGCCGTGGTGTTGTCGATGAGAACTAACACACAACGGCCACGTAGGAGATTGAGAAATGCCTGGCACGCCAGGCGCACCGCCATCAGTTCCCGAACATTGATGTGCAGGGCTAACTGAGATGCAGTCCACAGGCCCTGAGTATGGTGTTCGTTGAGGTGGGCGCCCCAACCCAGAGATGAAGCGTCTGTAACCAGTTGCAGAGAGGGTTGTGGTGTGTGAAATGGCATCCCCTCGCAAACCACATTGTGATCTAGCCACCAGGTGAGGGAGGTCAGGATCGAGTTCGGGATCGTGACCACCATGTTCAGGCTGTCCCGATGTGGGCAGTATATCGATGACACCCAGGTCTGGAGTGGGCGAAGCCGAAGTCTGGCATGCCTGGTTACGTACGTGCAGGAAGCCATGTGACCCAGTAGGGTGAGGCACGACCTCACCATGGTAGTTGGGAAGGCCCTGAGCCCTTGAATGAGGCTCGTGATGGTACAAAAGCGGTTGTCTGGCAGGATGGCTTGTGCACGTCTGGAGTCTAGGACTGCGCCGATGAATTCTATTCTCTGGGTAGGTTCTAGAGTGGATTTGTCCTTGTTGAGAAGGATGCCCAACTTGTTGAATGTGTGCACTATTATGTGGACATGATCTCGAACTTGCTCTTTGGTGCGACCGCGTACCAGCCAGTCGTCTAGGTACGGGAACACCTGTATCCCTTGTCGACGAAGGTACGCTGCCACGACAGCCATACATTTCGTGAACACTCTTGGGGCCGAGGATAGGCCGAAGGGAAGGACTGCAAATTGATAGTGCACTCTGCTTACCACGAATCGCAGGAAGCGTATGTGAGGCGGGTAAATTGCGATATGAAAGTAAGCGTCTTTCATGTCGAGGGCGGCGAACCAGTCTCCAGGATCGAGGGAAGGGATAATGGCCCCCAAAGAGACCATGCGGAACTTCAACTTTACTACGAATTTGTTGAGTCCGCGCAAGTCCAAGATGGGCCGCAGACCTCCTTTGGACTTGGGGATCAGGAAGTAACGGGAATAAAATCCCCTGCCCCTTAACTCTATCGGAACCTCCTCTATGGCCCCCATGGCAAGGAGCGTAGAAACCTCCTGTATAAGAAGTTGCTCGTGAGAAGGGTCCCTGAAGAGGGACGGGGAAGGGGGGTGAGAGGGGGGGATAGAAGAAAACTGGATAGCGTATCCCCTCTCCACCGTGCGGAGGACCCAACGGTCCGAAGTTATAAGGGACCAAGCACGGTGGAAGTGGGAGAGGCGATCCCGAAAGGAGGGGGCTGGATCCTGGGGGATGACTGGGGCGCCGTCCTCGACCGCACCTTCAAAAGTTCTGTCTAGGACCTGAAGGTGGTCTTGGTGGCCCCTGGTTCTGACCGGGTTGAGGGCCAGCCCATCTTCTCCTACCACCTCGCCTTCTGGCAGGGTCCTGTCTCTGACGAGGTGGAGGGGGGTAAAAACGTTGAGGCTGGGGCCTAAATGGTCTGCGCTGGGGACCCGCAACATGCATCCCCAGGGAGCACATGATTGTCCTGGAGTCCTTGAGGCTCTGCAATCGAGAGTCCGTCTTCTCCGAGAACAACCCCTGTCCTTCAAAGGGCAAATCCTGTAGGGTTTGCTGTAATTCAGGGGGCAAACCCGAAACTTGGAGCCAGGAGGTCCTTCGCATAGCGATACCTGCGGCCAGGGTTCTCGCGGCCGAGTCCGCTATGTCCAGGGAGGCCTGTAAGGAGGTCCGAGCCACCTTCTTACCCTCCTCAACCAAGGCCCCAAACTCTTCCCTAGACTCTTGGGGAACCAATTCCTTGAACTTCCCCATAGAGTTCCAGGAATTAAAGTTGTAGCGGCTCAGGAGCGCCTGCTGGTTAGCCGCTCTAAGTTGCAGCCCTCCAGCTGAATAAACTTTACGGCCAAACAAATCGAGTCGCTTAGCCTCCTTTGATTTGGGCGCTGCAGCTTGTTGACCGTGGCGCTCCCTTGCATTCACTGATGACACCACCAGTGAACACGGCTGGGGATGGGTATACAAGTACTCGTAGTCTTTGGAAGGGACAAAGTACTTTCTTTCCACCCCTCTCGCTGTAGGTGGGATAGAGGCAGGGGTTTGCCATATCGTAGTTGCGTTCGCCTGGATCGTGCGGATCAGGGGCAACGCCACTCTTGATGGGACATCCGCCGCGAGGATATTTACAATGGGGTCCTGCACCTCCACTATCTCCTCCGTCTGTAGGTCCATGTTACGGGCCATCCTACGTAACAGGTCCTGATGAGCCCGAAGATCTATTGGGGGTGGACCTGTGCACGACGTGCCCGCCACTGCCTCATCCGGAGAGGAAGAGGAAGATGCCTCTGGTGGTAAGGGATCCAGGGGAGGATCCTGGTCTCCCTGTTCCTGGGTCGGAGCATCACCTGCCCTTGGGTCCGGGACGTCAGGTGGTGCAGATACAGAGGTCTCCATGCCCCCTGGAGGAGGGCGAGAGATGGTGGACTCTGGGGCCCTTGTATCAGAGTGACCCGAGCGAGAGGTTGTTGGAGCCCCTTGCGCCTGGTGGTATGCCCACGGGGTCCAGAACGACCAGTGAGATGGGCCATGGTCAGGGTCCTCTGCTCCCTCTTGCCAATGGCCTAAATCTTGCTCCCCGGTTTGCCCCTGAGGGGGGTATGCCGATCTTGACAAGTCCTCAGAGGAGCGAGACACCGATCTCGATGGCCATGGCGGTGCCGACTGCGCCGAGACGAATCCCATGGGATACGGTGCCGTACGGTGCCGGTCTAGAGATGTTCTATCTCTACGCGGTGCCGGCGATCGGTGCCGAGATCGCGATCGGTGCCGATGACCTCGCCGGTGCCGGGAGTCGGACCTGGATCGAGACGATGACCTGGAGTAGGCCCGGTACCAGGAGCGGCCTCTCGACGTCGAACGTCGATCGTACCAGTGCCGAGAACTACGTCTCGACGTTGATCGGTGCCGACGATCATAACGGTGCCGAGATGTAGAGCGGTGCCGCGATGATCTTGGCCGCGAGTACGACCGGTGCCGAGGTGATATCCGGCGCCGGGACTGCGAGCGGCGTGGGGACCTGCTTCGGGACCTGGACCGGTGCCGTGGTTCCAGCCCTTGCAATGGAGGGCGCATCAAGGCAGGTTTTCCCCTAGATTGGACCGGGCGAGTCAACGGTGCCGACGGTGCCGGTGGTTGGGGCGGTGCCGGCTCCGTGAGGGCGATCAAGTCTCTCGCCGTCGCGAAGGTCTCCGGTGTCGACGGGAGGCACTGTATCACCGCCGGTCTCGGTGGTGATTCTGTCTGCACCGGACTCAACGGCCTCGGAGCCGGAGTCGACGGTGCTGGAGGCACCTGTTTTCGGTGCTCCACAGGTGGACGCGGCTCTACCCCCGGCACCGGGGGAGCCGGCGTCTTCGGCACTGAGGTCCCCGCCTTATGGGATTTTTTATGTCCCGGGGATAATGAACGGCGCCGAGGCACTTGCTGTGAGTGCGGTGCCGATGAGGTCTGGTGCCGTGGAGGCTTGTCCGACGTGGTCGGCATGGTCGGTGCTGCCGGGGCATTGCGCACCGAGGTGCTAGGTGCCGGGGCCTGACGCGCCGATGGAGCGTCCGGGCTAAGTGCCGCCTCCATAAGGAGTTGCCGGAGTCGAAAGTCCCGCTCCTTCTTGGTCCTCGGTTTGAAGGCCTTACAGATCTTGCACTTATCTGTTTGATGGGACTCTCCCAGGCACTTCAGACATGAGTCGTGCGGATCGCTTGTTGGCATAGGCTTAGCGCAGGAGGCGCACTGTTTGAAGCCGGGAGCCTTGGGCATGAGCCCGGCCACGCGGCCGGGGAAAAAGGGGGAGACAACCCCCTGAATCCCCTTTAACTATATAACAACTATAAACAAGTGAATAACCAACTATATAACTATAAACAACTAGAACTATAACTATAACTGTGAATAACTGGATAAGCTAGGGAGAGTGGAGAACAGCTACGCCGCGCTCCACAGTTCCAACGACCGTCAGGGGCGGTAAGAAGGAACTGAGGGGGCGCCGGGTCGACTGGGGTATATATTCAGCGCCATGAAGGCGCCACTCTAGGGGGCTCCACAGCCGACCCGCCGGTGTTGCTAGGGTAGAAAATTCTCCGACGATCGTGCACGCGGCGCGCACACACCCTAATGGAATGGATATGAGCAAGCACTCGAAGAAGAATTTGCAGATGATATGAAACTACTCAAGACAGTTAAGTCCAAAGCAGATTGTGAAGAACTACAAAAGGTTCTCTCAAAACTGGGTGACTGGGCAACAAAATGGCAGATGAAATTCAATGTTGATAAATGCAAAGTAATGCACATTGAAAAACATAACCCCAACTATACATATAAAATGATGGGGTCTAAATTAGCTGTTACCACTCAAGAAAGAGATATTGGAGTCATTGTGGATAGTTCTCGGAAAACATCCACTCAATGTGCAGTGGCAGTCAAAAAAGCGAACAGAATGTTGGGAATCATTAAAAAAGGGATAGATAAGGCAGAAAATATACTGCCTCTATATATATAAATCCATGGTACGCCCACATCTTGAATACTGCCTGCAGATGTGGTCGCCCCATCTCAAAAAAAGATATATTGGAATTGGAAAAGGTTCAAAAAGGGCAACAAAAATTATTAGGGGTATGGAACAGCTTCCATATGAGGAGAGATTAATAAGATTGGAACTTTTCAGGTTGGAAAAGAGATGACCAAGGGGGGATATGATAGAGGTCTATAAAATCATGACTGGTGTGGAGAAAGTAAATAAGGAAGTGTTATTTACTCCTTCTCATAACACAAGAATGAAGGGTCACCAAATGAAATTAATAGGCAGCAGGTTTAAAACAAACAAAAGGAATTATTTTTTCATGCAATGCAGAGTCAATCTGTGGAACTGGATAGGCAGGGATGGTGTCCCTGGCCTGTTTGCCAGAAGCTGGGAATGGGCGACAGGGGATGGATCAATTGATGATTACCTGTTCTGTTCATTTCCTCTGGGGCACCTGGCATTGGTTACTGTCAGAAGATGGACCTTTGGTCTGACCTAGGATGGCTGTTCTTTTGTTTACAGTGAGTCTTTAACCCCATTCACAATTCAAGAGGCAGACCAGACCTGTCAGTCACAGGCAGAGAGGGGGTAGACCAAACACCTGAAACGCTGTTTGAGACAGCTCCTGCAGTTGCTGCCACAGAACTACTTAATGTAGCATTGAAACTATTAACTAAGAATGCCTACTTCAGATCCCCCTAGTAAAATTAATCACTGCAGAACATGAAATTTCCTCAGCCAAAAAAGACATCTACCAATATATATTTCAGAAGAGTAGTATTTTACCTGGGTGGGTCCAATCTGCAGACTGTGTGACCCATAACCATAGCCTGTACATTTTGAAAGCACAGTGAAAACAATCACTCTCAAACATAATCACCATAAAAAATAATCAGTGATGATTTAATGAGTATTTTCACCCACCAACCATAATTGTATGTATTTTGTAGAGGTGGGAATTAATGGTATTTCATGGTGGCAGAATAAATTAATGTTGCCTGGACTTTAAAGGTCATTGCTGACAAATTTAGGGGTTGCTGCCAAGGATTTTGGTTCCAATTGTGCCATGGATACACATGGTCATGACTACAGGAAATAATCTTGCCCTGGCCCCAAGAGGATTGATAAAATCACCTAATACATCTTTTCTATCTTTGGTTTCTTTTGTTCTAAACAATCTAAAGGTCAGCACGTAAATAATACCTGCAATTTCCACTGACATTTCTACATTCACTCTATTAACAGAGCTTAGGCAAAACCTATCTCATCATTTGGGGCTGCCATTTTTTCCTCCTAGCACACTTTTCACACACCCTTTCCTCCCACACATCAGCCACCTCTGCCATTTTATCATACCCTCTGGCTGCAAAACATGGCTTCATACAATAATGCAGCTGCCATTCAACTCTTTAAAAACCAATCTTTGGGACTGAAAGTCCTGAGGTCACAGTCAAACCTGGGTCTCGCACAAAGACTTACTACTGTTCTGAATTTGTTATTTTAAAATTAAGAAATAAAGTAATATCCACTGAGAGGTGGATGCTTCTGAAAAGAAGAGAGCTTGTTCATGAGGGTTTTTAAGCTTCCGCTTGGTGACTTTTTAGCTTTTATCTCCGCCCAGGTTGCAGTATCCCTAAACAAAGAGCATATTAATACAAACTGCAATTTTTATTTCTGAAAATAAAGTTAAAATAAAAGACATGCACTTTAAACCAAAAGAGATTAATTCAAACTTCAAACTCACTAGATGCAACATATTTATCAAGGAGCAATACACACAATATTGTAGTTCACATAGAGAAATTTATGTATTTTTATTTTTAAATGAAAAAATGTTAAAAATTCAGTGATTAAAAAGGAACTGTTTGATTAATATTTATGTGGTACTAAATTAGTTAACTTGTAACCAGCTTTACTTGTTGTTTAGAACTGAAATTTTAATTTTCTTTCCACACAATTCATGGGAGAAAAACAAATATACAACTGTCACATAAAAAGAAGAAACGAAATGTAAAAACTTAGGGAGGGATAGCTCAGTGGGTTGAGCATTGGCCTACTAAAGCTAGGGTCCCTTCCAGCTCTATGAGATAGGTATATCTCCATATAAAAACAATGAAATGCTTACCTAATTTATATCACTCTGGTCAAAAATGTTCACAGTTGGAATCAGCATAATTTTTGACAATTGTATAGCAAAGCTTAAAGAAAATGTATTTAAAAGGAATAATATTTAATTTCCCCTAAACAGGCATCTTTTACAATGTGATTTGTTTCTTTCTTATATGTTTTTATTATACTGCTATACAGTGGTATCAAAACTTGTTATTAATATATATCTTTTACAGTAATAAATTTTGCTTGTCTGTAGAGACAAGTAGGCAGACAGTACATTATCTGTTATTCGTTCTTTTCATGTAAGAATTTTATTTTTGATAGAGAAACAAAATATCAGAGATACAGAAAAACCACTAACATGTCCACCTTCTACTATTTATCTTTTAATGAAAGCAACATTACAATTCACTTAGGAATACATGATTGATTGTTAACTGCTAAATGGAAAAGGCAGAGAGATTTGTTATCACATCATGTTCAGCATTTTAAGAGTTACTCAAATCATAACATAGGCAATCAAAATGGTATTGCTAGATTGCATTGCACTATTGTATAAATATGTTCATTGTATGGCATGAGGTTTGTTGATACGCTGAAGAAGGAAGAATTTTAACAGAAAGCTAAGAGTTACCTTAATTAATTGGCAGTAATTCATCTCACTGGATCTGTATAGGGGCATTCCACCCTGTCCCTTTATTAAGGGTCAGAAACAACCTCTACAGAATCCATCTTTCTTTAGGGGGAAAGCTCTGCCCACCATTGAGCTAACATGATGGCCCTCCCTAGTCCCCTGACAATAAGGGGCTGAAGGAGAGAAATGTGGCCTTGGTTGGGTGAGGCACCTCCTTGTGGTGGATGTCCAGTGCAGGTACTCCATAGGAAAGGTATACAGTGACCAGATAAATGGCTTGGAAAAGGGCTTAAAAAAAAGTTTTTGTTAAAGGAATGAATGGGGGGCAGTTAGGAACGCCTATGATTGGTATGGCAGGGAGCCAACCCCCCATTCTTATAGCCCACCTTAACCCTCCTACAAAGGGGGGGTGGATGATAAGGTCCTGGCAGTGGATTTTCCAGAGGGACCTGGATGGAAAAAGAGGGGGACCTGGTAAAAGCCCCTCAGGTATAGTAAGATCCTGGCAATGGATTTTCTGGAGGGACCTGGATGGAAAAAAGACGGGGAGCTGGTAAAAGCCCCCCGGGTAATTACAGAATAAACATAGGGTTACCTGCACTGTACAGGTCTGCTGGGTAGGCCCAGACACCTAATAATAAAGTTGCGGCCTGATTAAACCCTTGTCAAATGTATCCTGTCCTTCTTTCAGTATAGCCAGACAATGATCGCCTTGCACCTTTAAGTGGGAGCGGGGGGGGTATCTGGCTGGCAGGCCAAATGAAGGGAACAGTGCTTTATAGCTGTAGGGGGTAAGAGGGAGATGAAAACTGCTGTAAAAGGGTCCTCTAGGAATGCAGGGTTTAAAAGGGGCAGTCCTGTGCCTGAAGCTTCCCTTTTACAGGGAGCAGGCTGAAACAGGACCCACCCTCCCTCCCCTTTAGGTGGTAAAATACCAGGTTTGGTCAAGACCTGCTGTGGGCATTATGCTAGCTGCCCCTTTTTTAAGGGGGGCTGGGAAGGAATTTTTCCCTTACCACCATATTGGCTTAGGTGCAGTTGGGGTTTTTTCACTTTTCCCACAGCAGGTATATGAAGGGCTCTGTTCATGCACAGCATGAAGAGCGGCAGGCTATATGTCGCAACTCATTATTTAAGCGTAGGGCGGAGGTCCAGTGCAGGCACTCCATAGGAAAGGTATACTGTGACCGGATAAATGGCTTAGAAAAGGACTTTAAAAGAGGTGTTCATTAAAGGAACGAATGGGGGGTAGTTAGGGACTCCTATGAGGGAGCAGGGAGGTACAGCAGGAAGCCAACCCCCATTCTTATAGCCCATCTTAACCCACCTATGGGGGCGAGGGGGTGGATGGCAAGGTCCTGGCAATGGATTTGCTGAAGGAACCTAGATGGAAAAAGAGTAAAAGCCCCCCAGGTAATTACGGAATAAACATGGGGTTACTTGCACTGTACACTTTTATCTGCCAGGTAGTCCCAGACAACTAATAATAAACTTGTGGACTGATTGAACCCATGTCAAATATCTCCAGTCCTTTTTTTTGTATAGCCAGATAATGGCCCTCCCATGTCCTCTGACAATCAGGGGCTGAAGGAAGATAATGTGGCCCTCTGCATTATTGTTGTATGATTTGATTAACTGAATTTCCAGTAAATTCTGGTGCATATTTAAATTGTGCTTATTTCTTATAAAAATTGGATTAATTTGGTATTTATGGAAGTGAGGGACTAACAGTGGTAGACTAGAGTGTTGGCAGGCACAAGGAAATTTTTCTGTTCAGCTCGGATACTATACTTCACTCCTGACATATAACTCCTGTGCTATTCCAGTCCCAAGTTTTTCTGTAAGAGACTGAACATTTGAGCTGACTATTTTGTGCATGCCAATATGTACATATGCACAAACTTGAATTAACACACACAAGTGGGGGGGAGGGATAGCTCAGTGGTTTGAGCATTGGCCTGCTAAACCCAGCATTCTGAGTTCAATCCTTGAGGGGGACACTTAGGGATCTAGGGCAAAATCAGTACTTGGTACAGCTAGTAAAGGCAGGGAGCTGGACTCAATGACCTTTCAAGGTCCCTTCCAGTTCTAGGCAATAGGATATCTCCATTAATTTATTTAAAAAGTTATACATGCACAGCAAAAAGATCTCTAATTCCCTGATTTGCATACAGAACTGCTATTTTTTCCCTTTTATAGTTGGGTATCATATTTCTTGTTACCAGTTTTCTGATATCTTGTTTGTTCTCCAAGATTTTTCAGAAATAACTGTCATTCAGTACATTTATTAACTAATTTCATTAACAACCCAGGTGCAAAACATCCAGACCATCTGTATATGCATTATTTTCAAGTATTTCTTTACCTGTTTTTTTAAATCAATGGTTGTGCTAACAATGTCTTCATCACTCCCTAACTGTACCCGTCTCATTTTCTTATCTTTTTGTTAAAAATTTAAAGCAGTTCAGCTACTCACCCATTTTAAAATAATTATTAATCTTATCCCCCTCCTCATTTAATAGGTCTACATTATCCTTGGTTTTTCTTTTTTACCCTTTTTTTTTAAACTAATTCCCTCCTCCCCTAACCTTATTTTTTCTACAGATCTGAAATGATCCATATATTTTTGTTGGTTCTCTTCCTTTTCTCCATATCCAGTACAGTGTAATAAGACGTCATTTTCTAAGACCCTACAGAGATATGCAGGATTATTCTGCTGCCTATTACTGCTGCCAGGTGGTAGAATCCTGAACAGACATGAAGAGCTCTTTTGCTGACTCACCTTGGCAGCTAGGAGAGTTGCATTCTATTATCTCCAAACCATGAATTAAAAAAGAGTCTGAATATTTCTCAAAGGGCAGAAATAGAGAGGTCCTGCAAAAAGCAACCTTAAAACCACCAAACTCAGGCTGAACAAGGGCCTGATATCTATCTGTATACATTTGAGGAATATTTAGTTTACCACACACTCAACAGTCAAATATAGAAATAAAGCAATGCTTTATTTTACGTAAGGTGAAGGATGACGGCATACCCCCACCCCTTCCTATTATTAAGGAAGTGTATCATTAATTTAAAAAAAAAAAAAAGTCCGGTGGCACCTTAAAGACTAACAAATTTATTTGGGCATAAGCTTTCGTGGGTAAAAAAACCTCACTTCTTCAGATGCATGGAGTGAAAGTTACAGATGCAGGCATTATATATAATGTTAAAATTTTAAAGCAGTTCAGCTACTCACCCATTTTAAAATAATTATTAATCTTATCCCCCTCCTCATTTAATAGGTCTACATTATCCTTTGTTTTTCTTTTTTACCTTTTTTTTAAAAACTAATTCCCTCCTCCCCTAACCTTATTTTTTCTACAGATCTTAAATGATCCATATTATTATCCCCCTCATTATATATAATGCCTGCATCTGTAACATTCACTCCATGCATCTGAAGAAGTGAGGTTTTTTTTACCCACGAAAGCTTATGCCCAAATAAATTTGTTAGTCTTTAAGGTGCCACTGGACTCGTTGTTGTTGTTGTGGATACAGACTAACACGGCTATCCCCTGATAAATTTAAAAGACATCACCAGACTTTGTAGAAGGATGTTATTTTTAAAGAAGTGTTGCATGACAGAGATACAGAAGAATTTTGCACACTATTCTGCTAATAGCTGCTAGAAAACATGGCACCAGACCCTTCCAGAGCAATATATGCAAAACCTGCAGACATATCTCCACTGCTACGATGATCAACATCCCTCAAAACACCTTTCAAGATCCACAGGTTGTACAGATGCCTATCACAACACATGGTGTACCTCATCCAGTGCATCAAATGCCCCAACAACAACTCAATCTTCATCCTTGAAGGAAATATGCATGACACCTTCAAAAGATGAGCCTGAGAACGTAAATTCATAATTTTGCTGGACGCTAAAAACAAGGGACTTACAAAGACAGTGGTTTCACAGAGGGAAGGGATAGCTCAGTGGTTTGAGCATTATCCTCCTAAACGCAGGGTTGTGAGTTCAATCCTTAAGGGGGCCATTTAGGGATCTGGGGCAAAAAGCTGTCAGGGGATTAGTCCTGCCTTAAGCAAGGGGTTAGACTAGATGACCTTCCAACCCTGATATTCTATGACCCATTACAACAACTTGTAACACTGCCTACTAACCCTTCATTGTCCTGCAGAAGAGTTAATTGTCCACTTTGTTAAGTAGCCTTCAACAACATGTGTAAATCCCTTATGGCAGAGGTTCCCAAACTTTTCTTATTGCATACTCCCTTCCAGATCTACCAGTTGCCTGCATACTC
The DNA here is from genome assembly GCF_027887155.1 of Malaclemys terrapin pileata. Taxonomy (NCBI): domain Eukaryota; kingdom Metazoa; phylum Chordata; order Testudines; family Emydidae; genus Malaclemys; species Malaclemys terrapin. Next base: position 101,662,632 of record NC_071512.1, on the reverse strand, counting down.
CTACCTGGCACTTTGTATGTTCTTTTTAACACTACCTGCCTTTAGCCATCTATCCATATTTCACTGTTAAATACAGATATAGTTATAATGCGACCTATACAACCAAAAAAAATCCCCTAAATTCTGAGCTCAGTTAGATTGGACAGTTGTTGGGCAATTTCACCCATGCTGTACAGTGATTGGAGGTGAGGGCTCTGTATGTCAACATCTGTGTGAATCTGTGTTCTTACTGGTACATCTTGAAGTAAATTAACTACCATATTTAATAGAACAAATTCTTACAGAGTTTTAAAGCTTTGTCTGAGTAGCCTATTATGAAAATGCAATAAATAAAATAATAAATAAAATCCACCATTACATCATTTCTCCCATGTACCCCTCAGAGATGTTTTGCATACCACCAAGGGTACACATACCACAGCTTGGGACCCCTGCCTTATGTTAACAATCTGTCCCACTTTGTACTGAGCTTGTAAACTCTGATTTCCTTCTCCTGACCAGAGGAAGAGCTCTGAGAAGCTCAAAAGCTTGCCCTTTCCAAACAGTATCTTTTTTTGGACCAAGTTCTATCTCCCTGACTTGGTCTCTCTCATATCCTGGGACCAACACTGCAAATAACCAGACCAATCATAAATGACCTTCATGACAGAACCAGATTTCTCCTTTTGCAAGTTTATCTATTGCATTTTCTTTGGGGTTTTTTTGTATTTGGCTATCTTTTTTCAAAAGGGATAAATCACATTTTCCACTGACCCCGCTTATATTTGGTTTGCATGTTTAAGAGTGAGTACTAAAGACAAGAACAATGAATATGTAAACATTCTTGTATAGCCTCATTTTCAGAGGTGCTGAGCATTCATATCTACCACTGATGTCAACGGCCTGCAAGTGCTCAATGCCTCTGAGTATTAGTACACATGGTGCATATTAAATAAAAATATGATTTTAAAACAATTTAAACTAGTACAAAACCCTATTAGGAAATTCTTAACTCAGTTTAAGCTTTAAGTCAAAATAAATCATGTTTAAAACAATTAAGTTAAAAGGATTTTTTTTAAAAATGATTAAATCAAATTATGATTGTCCACACAGGGCTTTGCACTGTTTTAACTAAACTGTTTTTTTTGCACCAATTAAAAGTTAAGCCAGTGGACCTTTGACTATAAGCAGCACCTTAAAACTGACTTCAGCTAAGCAGATTGAAAGCAGAAGACATGCAAGCTTCCGTACACAGCTTTCTAGAACATTTCAAACCTGACCTACAATATTTCTGTTCTAATCCAGAAGTTCTCTGAAGCACTGATAGTGAATGTATGTGATGGCCATGTGTGGCAGGCAAATGTGGACTGAGAGAAGAACACCAAATTCCTTTTCACTTCTGAACTAATATTAATGGGAGGTGCACAGGTAATAATATGGAGATATACCTATTTCATAGAACTGGAAAGGACCTTGAAAGGTCACTGAGTCAAGTCAAGTCCATTCCCCTACCTTGACCAATTTTTTGCCGCTGATCCCTAAATGGCCCCCTCAAGGATTAAACTCACAACGCTGGGTTTAGTAAGCCAATGCTCAAACCACTGAGCTATCCCTCCCCCCAATGTAGCTAGAAGCATCAATGTACCATTAAATTTAGTATAATTTACTTCTTACATTGCTCATTTTATATAGATATGGACAAATACAAAAAACTCTGGCTTTAGATAAGCAAAATATATGCGTTACGTAATTGGAGACTGTCCCCAATTGAAGAATTGTCCTATTTTTAGGGACTGGCTAATGGCTATTCCACTTAAGAATTTTTCCCCCTTAGACATATCAGGCAATCAGAACTTGTATTTAGGAAACCAGAGTAATTTATCCTCTAAATAATTTTTCCTAGTTGGATGGAATGAAACGAAAGACAAAGAAATGGCAATGATAAAATGCTTTTCACTGACACACTTCAGTGTAACTGAAGATTATAAAGGCCGAGAAATTTCCAGTCATGATGAAAGGTTTTTTAAACCTTCTAAGTCTTTTGTTGTGCTTGTGATTACAAATTGAAATGATTGATTTCCCTCTATGACAGTATCTTAAATTGTGTGTCACACAGTCAAAATTTAAAGCTTGATAGGTCCACCGTACAGTTTAAAAAAGTCATTCACAGGAGCTCAAAATTTAATTAAGCAAAACATTAGATCAATTAAGACTAAATGGTAGTGTAAAATATTAAGGTAAAACATGTATTAGTGTGACATTTGCATTTTTATTAAATATAAATGACAAAGAAATAAAAAATGCTTCTAAATTTCAGTTAACTCCCTTTTAAAAATCTTGTTTCCATGGCAATGCTGAGAGTAAGTTTTTACAGGATGTAGATATGGATTTTTTTATTTAAAAAAAAACAGTTTAAATGAAAAATAGCAACATCATCTCTTTTCAATTTTCTAATATGGCTGAGAGGCACAGAAAATAAGTTACTAAGATATCAGTGCCAAGAAAAATGCAGAAGATGGACCCCTTGTTATCTTTCGAGCTTGTTGTGGACTTTTAAATAGGCACATTCACCAAAAAAGCCCTCCCACAAACACCCTAGTAGTCAAACAGACAATAGAGTTATTGTCTCTTCCCAGTCTGTAAGCTAGCACAGCTAGTTCAATTAAGGAAGTTTTTAATCATATCAACTCTCATTAAGGAGATCAGTTGAAATTCCACTACAAAGGCTACGTATGATAGAAGTAGCCAAATGGTGCTCCTTTTGCATTCCAGATCTTAGAAAAGTTGCTCAAGTCTCTAATGAGTAATCAAGGATTGAGGTTTCCAGGCTACAAAAATCCTGTTGTGGCAAAAAAGGCAGAAACCTAACACCCGAATCAATACTGTATTACTCTCTCCACAGGCAAGAGCTGCTGGGTCAGGAAAATCATGAAAAATTCATAGAGGAGGTGGTCAAGTCATCCATAAGATGGAGAAAATAATGCTATATCTAAAAATCCCCTGAGCAATCGAAGACACTTTATAGATTTCACCGTGGATAAGTGCTGGTTTGTTTCATCTATGTCCCTAAATACTGTTCCTATCTTATTTCTGACAGTAAATGAGGATGTCTTGATCTATATTTACTGTCTTTCTTATTTACTTTATTAATTTCTCAATCTCCCTACTCTACCATTGCAGTAGTGACTCCATGGGATAATTCTGAGTCATTGCTTCTAGCAGAACAACAGGGTAACTAACTCATCATGGATGAGTCTTTAAAGCGCTTCCTATATGTTGATTCCTCAAAAGGGATAGGTATAATTCTGAGGACTAGGAAAAGTTATCAAAAGCCCTGCTCTTCTCTATGGTATCACTCCTCACTTATAAACTCTAAATTCTCAAGCATAAAAAAGCAAGGTACAATCTTAGTTCACAGAACCATAAGGGAAGGAAAATATGTGATGAAAAATATACACTTGGAAATGGCAAGGAAACAAAGATTTCTGCATGATTAGTAAACCTGCCTCGATGTCTTCTTGCTAGCCTCAGAATCAAATTTGTACCTAACAAAGCAATGGTAAAAAAGTAAGAAGTGGAACAACAAGGGTAGTCATGATATATATAGTAGAGAAACTGATAAAAGAACTCTAATAATAGCAGAAGATGATAGAAATCCAGCTACAAGCACCATAAGGTGACATTTGAAAAAAAAACCCCAATAAAGGCCTCTGAGAAATCTACAAAAGACACCTTTCCCAACAATGCCCAGAAAGCAGAAGCTCTCCAAGCAGGATGACCTGAGAGAAGGAACAGTCAATTTCTTCTCTGGATAGTAGTTAGACATCTCTGATACAAGACATGACATCTGTGGATAAGGAAAACATACAGATTTAAATCTGCCTTGTTGAAATGAGACAAATAATGTTCCAAAGACTCCAAGCTGTTGCATTAAGAAAATCAGACAAATTAAGATGAAACATACCTGTCAGTACATACCGTCCATTTCCTGTCCAATGCAAGACTATACTCAAGTATCTTGTCTAGTCTAGTATTTTGTGATTTTAAATATTTTAAGAAAAGGTTATTCAACTATAATGGTAGTTTCTCCAAATATATGGCCTCTGCAGAGTTACACATGGGATCACGTGTCTCAGTACCACAGCTTCATGGAGGCATTTAGGAAGTGAATGTAATAGCCTTATCCTTACAGAAGATTGGGGAAATGATGGTGAGACATAAGTGCCTACATGTAACTCACTCTCTTCACTGAGGTAGTGGCCACTAGAAACACACAGTGGGTAATATTTTCAAAAGTGCTTAAGTGAATTAGGAGTCTATGTACTATTTTCAAAAGTGGTATAGGCACTTATCATTAATTTTCAATGAGATTCAGCATCTAAATGCTTAACTCACTTTTGAAAATGGAATTTACGGTCTTAAATCACTTAAGCACTTTTGAAAATTTTACCCACTGTCTTAAAATCTGGGTATGGTCATAAAAGAGACTATATAAAATTGTTACATTCTGCCCCTTGGATGTAGATAGTAATTTCTGCTTACTTACCTGACAAATCAGAATCTAGTATTTTTTTATTCCTCTTTGAACCTCAGAGTCAACACAGCTAGGAGAAAGCTGGATTCTATTCTAGTTTATGCACCAACACAATTGTCATATATGTTTCAGTTGCCAAATCTTGATTACTGTTGGTAATGCATGAGCTAAAAATAACCCAGGTTTGACTCTGGGATCCCTGGGTGAGTTTGCAGGGGTAGCAGTTAGAAAAAAACAAAAACAAATAATTAGCAATGCCAGGTTTGCTGCATTGCTAGGGTTGCCAGCTTTCTACTTTCTAAAAACCAGACCCCTCTACACCACCTCTTTTGAAGCCCTGCCCCACTTCTTCCCCCCAATGTCCTACCTCTTCCTCCCAAGGCCTCGCCTTTGTCCCACCTCTTCTCCCCACACTCAGCCCTTGTTCCGCCTCTTCCCTCGAGGTCCCACTCCCTACTCTCTCCTCTGCTCCACAACCCCCCATCACTCGCTGCTTTCCCCACTCCTCCTTCCTCCTCACTTGATCCTCTTCACCTCCATCCTCCCTCACCCCCAGGTGGGCTCCCTCTGCTCTGGGTCTGGAACAGGAATGGCAGCCTGATGCTGAGCCTGATTGCCTGCCTGCAGGTAGGAGGCAGGCCTGGCTGAGCAGGGGCTGGTGAGGGTTGATGACCCAGCACCTTCCTCCTCCCGCGGTAACTGGACTTCTGGTATCCCGTGAGTGCATCTGACAGGACACTGCCAGGTCCCCTTTTTTATCAGACTTTCCAGTCAAAAACCAGACACCTAGCAACCCTGTTGCATTATGTTTCCTTACAGATTACCAGAGGCTTTTTCGGTCTTTAATTTCCATTATACATGTAGCATGTTTTTATTGAGTACTTTTTATGGATTCTGTTTCGCTGGTTATAAAAACATTTATACCCACCTTACTCTAATTACCTAGATTGTAAGCTCTTTGTCACAGGGGACAGCTTTTTGTTCTATGTTTATACAAAACCTAGCACAATGGGGACTGTGACTTCTAGGCACTACAGTACTAAAAATAATACTTAATATAATAATACCCTGATATTTGTCTTTCCTAGGGACTTCGGGTTCTCTCTTACAGTCATATTAATAGAGCTGGTTGGAAAATAGAAAAAAATAACTTTTCCCCCCATTTTTCATCTAAATTTCATTTTCATCAAAAATGTTGTCCAGCTATGTTGTTAATTTTCATTAGTTCTTTTATATCTTTACCAGCCTTCATTATATTGTTACCAAAAAAAATATGAGCCATCGTTAAGAAGTTTCCAGAGATATCTCTGAAAAAGGAGGAAAATCTTGAGATTTAAGCCATGCAGATATTTTAGTTGTTGTGGATGTAGCACATGGAAATTTCTAGTATAACTGGTCATTATCAATTGCTGACACATTCCGATTATATTTTAATGCAAGGAATCAATCTTCACAGTCAGGAAGTATCAATATTTGTGCCTATTGGTTTTTCAACTATTTTCTAGAGGGAAAAAGTTATTCCTTGCAATATAATAACTGCTTAGCCTTCCTGCCAAATCAAATTCTTAATGTATTTTCTATCTACAGTTCTCAATGACCTTCCCTAAGGAGTTGGACAGGATGTGGCTATATCTGATTAGATGTATGAAGTTTTTTGTTTTAACTGAAGCCATTATCCTGGAATGCATTATAGGGTCAGACATAAGATTGTCATTACATTAAGATACAATATATGACTTCATTTGGGAGGAAATGCCGCTGGACATCATAAAATACTCCACACTTATTTTGATATAATAAAATAATGTTTAGCATTTATATAATGCTTTTTATCATTAACGTGGAATACAAATATTAACTAAGTAGTCTTCACCAGGCCCCTGTGAGATGCCCAATAACTTGTGCCCTTGACCAGCTTGCTTCTTAGATGTGAAATTAGTAAAAGGCAATGCTGACATGAATGATGTAGAGTCACATTTGAAGACATATACCATTCTTTATATAAAATTAATAACAAATACTGTCCCTGCATTTTAAATATTTCCCACAGTACTTGAAATAGCGTTTGTTGCAATGAGCCAAGAATATTGGAAATCAAGGAACCATAAGTACAAATCTTTATTCACTGATGTTCTGTCACTTCTGCCTACAATGATTTGGGTTAAGGCATCTATCATATCTGCCATTTTTAAGAAGAGAGTAATTGCTGACAGACCCTGTTGGTGGATTATGGAAGATAAGAGCTGTAGAGCTGTGTGAATTCAGTTCAGTGACTGAACTGAAAAATCAAAGCAAAATAATAATTAAAAAAATAAAATTTAATTTCAGGTCAACCTGAAACAAAAATAATTGAATTTTTAAGCAAAGCAAATTTTTCATGATAAATATATTTAATTTCCACTGAAGTCAATGGGAGGATGTCTAGCACTTGACAGGAGATACTCTATACCCTGCAAGTCTGAGCCTATAATTTGGAACTTATGATATCAGTGTATTTAGCACCTGTATTCTTGGCAAGGCACACACTAGTGCAGTCACCAGAGAAGGTTATCTAAAAATGCAGAGGTGACATCAACCACAAGGATATTCTAAACTGTTACTGGCATGATGTGGTGTGACAAATTGCTATATACTTGAGCTATCCTCAGTATCCTGGAAAATAATGCGCATCACCAATGTAATGCTGCATGAAATAGACATGTCAACCAATCTTATCAGTGATTATATATGTATACTGGATTATAATCAGGGCCAGCTCCAGGCACCAGCCTAGCAAGCAGGTGCCTGGGCGGGCCAATGAAGAGGGGGCAGCACATCCGGCCATTCGGTGGTGGGGCTGTCACTCCCTCTTGGAGCGAAGGACCTGCCGCCGAATTGCCATTGTAGAATGAAGCGGCGGTAGAGCTGCAACTGCTTGCGATCGCGGCATTTTTTTTTCCCGCTTGGGGCGGCAAAAACGCTAGATTATAATGTTCCAGTTTCTCGTTTACATAGTCCACTACAAGTGTATTTAATTTTTTCCCCAATATGTTCTCCAAGTAGAACAGATTACAGTATAGAATAGAGAAACAGCAAGGCAGTGTTTCCTAATGGTTAGGGCAGGGTGTTGGGAGTTAGGACCCTGAACTCTATTCTTGGCTTTGCCAGTGATAAATTGTGTGGTCTTAGACAAGTAACTTTTTCATTTTGTGCCTCAGTTAATCCATCTGTAAATTCCTTCAAACCTCTCAGTGGTGTTTTGAGGCTTAATTAATACATTTTAGTTAACCATCTCATTCCAAACAAGGAGCACAGATTGTTTAACTGTAAAGTTAAGGTGACCGTAACAGGGTGGCTTGCCCTTTAATTGCTGGAGGGCGGTAGCTAGCCAACCCTGCTTAATAAAGAGGCACATCTGGGTTGGATCAGGTAATTCCCTATAAAAGGAGACAGATGACTATAATGAAGGGGGAAATTCAGGAAGCTATGGTAATCTGCAGCGAGTGAGGCAAGCTGTGTGCAGTGAAGACCTTGAGATCAGGGGAGTTGCCCCAGGCAGGGAAACCTGGGAGAGACTGCAAAGTCTCCAGGCAGGAAGGCCTGGGAAGAGGAAGAGAAACTTTGTGTTGTGTGGATTTAGGAATGGACTTCGTTTTGAGTTTTATTTGCAGCCATTTTATATTAATAAACCCAGTTGCCAAAGAGGGGTATTTTGACCAACAAAAAGCCTGAAGTGAAGTTCTATTTGAACAATCCAAGAAGGGAAAGTGAGGCAGGCTGTGTGTACTGTGACCTGAGGCTAAGAGGGGATGCATGGGAGGTGGTTAGCCCGCTACAATTGCCTTGTATCCCAGTTTTACTGAGACAGTCCTAATTTTTCTTGAGATGTGTCAGTGTCCTGAATGACTTTTGAGTCACCTGAAATGTTCAGGTTTTCATTCTGTCAATCAATGTTTTGTCATAATTACAAGGTGTTTACTCATGCCATATTATTATACTAAGTACAATGTGCTCTGTTTACCTAGAACAAGCAGTACAATAGAACAAGTATTTCACTGTGAAGAGCAGTATGTGGGGTGAAGAGAAGAGCAGAATGGTGCAATGCTATCAAATATGTTATTTTGCTCAGTGTTTCCTGATACTCTGTTCTGAGTGAGTTTGTGTCTACACTGACACTGTGGCTGGCCTGTGTCAGCTGATGCAGGCTCGCAGGACTTGGGCTGCAAAACTGCAGTGTAGACATTAGGGCTCAAGCTTCCATAATTTTACAACCCCACAGCCCAAGCCCTACAGTTACTGCAAAAAATCCTCCATTCTGAAAATTATGGATGCATCACTGTTGGCTAAGAAGTGAGTGGTAGTGACACCAGCACACTTTTTTTTTTTTTTTAAATCTCGTCTCTTGTATGACTATGTTGCCGTGCTATGACATGTTGCCACAAGTGTTTTTGATTATGAAAATATGGTCACTTTGCCAAATAGTAGGTCTTCCGTCTATCTATCCCTCTTACAACATCTTTGACCCTGCCTTTAACAGTTTCTTCAATCTCTTCCTCCACCTCAGTTATTTTGTGCATCTTTCTCTTTCTCTCCAACTCACATTACCGCCGCAGTTTCACTTACTCCTTGTTTTTGTCTTTCATCTCACACCACCTGCTTCAGCTTCCTCCTAGCTGTTCCTGTGCTCTCGGACTGGGCCTACCACTGAGGTAGGTCTCTTCAAGCCTAGCAGTTCTCAGTCTCAATGTAGTGCCTTTCTTTCAATCTGGGGGATTGAGTCTGCTCTCATGATGGCTGGAACCAAGCATGTGAGCAGGTGTGTTTCTAAGACGTTACAGAAAGACAATTACAGTTGGTAAAGTACTGGTAAGTCTTATGAACTCTGCTGTCTCAATCTGAGCCATGCACAGGTCTAAAGCATTCAATTTTCACCATATAGCTACTAACTTGAATTCTGTATTGACATGAATGTAAGTTAATGACCGGCAATGGAACTTACCTATGACTGAGTGCCTCACCTAGCAACTTCTTTCTACAACACTGTTCAGGTCACAGGCTCTCTGACTTGAGCAGTACAGATACACTTTAAGTTATTTGCAAGACACAGAAGAGCTGCACTATTCTTATTTTAACTTGTAAGCATTTATTATTTATTAGCTGTAACAGGGTTATGTGTGGCAGACAGAATTTTTTTAATATTCTTATAGCCCCAGTTCACTGAAGCATATGCTACCTAGTTTTTCCAATTATGGCACATGGATATAGAAAGAAAACAATTGCTATAGAAAAATGTTTGCAGAAGGGGAATAATAGTTTTAATAAACAAAATCAATTTTAACTTCCAAAAAGATAAGGGTAGCCCATATTAAAAAATTAACATCTATCTATAGAATGATCTTCAAAGGCAGTAGTCCATATGGAGTATTTTTGATTCAGTGCCCACATATGTAGTACACCTCTACCCCGATATAACGCTGTCCTCAGGAGCCAAAAAATCTTACCTCGTTATAGGTCAAACCACGTTCTATTGAACTTGCTTTGATCTGCTGGAGTGCGCAGCCCCGCCCCTCCCCCCCCCCCCCCCGGAGCACTGCTTTACTGCGTTATATCCAAATTCATGTTATATCGGGTCACGTTATATCGGGGTAGAGGTGTACATCTTTTAATAAAATACTTCCTGGTTTCAGTTGTAAACATTTTACAATTCCAGAAGCAGTACAAGAAATTACTAATGACAATAGTGGCAACCTTCACTGCTGGCATACCAGACACTCGTTTAATATAACATCTCTAATAACATACATGTGCTTACAATACTCTAACTTTATAATAGTATAAAAATATATCTTCCTGGTAAATTGAAAAGGGCTATACACAAAAAGGGATGTATTTTAATGCTGAAAACTTGACACTGCATCACTGCACTTTTCTTCAAAAATTTTCATGCCTTTCTTTGACGTTCTTTGGCTTACACAACAGGGTGCCAAACATTTATGACAGCTTACAATAGAAAAACAATATTGCTTTTAGTTAACAATGTTAGCTATGAATATATATTGACAACATTTTCACTGCAGATTTCCTGCCAACATAATACAAAGCAAATAGCATTCAATATGTGGGTACACTCAGGGGAATTAAAGAGTTTCAAAAACAAATTTATGGTATTAGGTGCTGAATGCTAAATCTAATGAAAATGCAAATTCAGAAACATCTCCAACACATACATCATGCAAAGAAATACACTTTGGCAAAATGATAACATTAAGATTGTTTGACAGAAAAAAAATTCTCTCTGCTTGTTTGGCATTTGTAAAGCCAGTTTTACCATAAAAATTAAATATTTTTTTCAAAACTCTTCCTGCCTTCTTTCTTTTAAGCATTTCTGTCAATATCACAGATGAGGTAAACCCACCGTCCCAGATCCGCTCATCCCTGATCATTGGGGGAGAATATTCATTCTCAGGTATGCATTTACAGTGAGTTTTTAAAATTCCATTATTAATTATACACAATCACAAATATATCTGTTCCTGGGAGAGAAACAGAAGTTGAGTATTGCTTCCAAATTAGTATGTTAATAATTTACTACAGATCAGCAGTTTGGTAAATACATAAAAATAACTATATAAGTTTTACTACAGTAAAAGAACATAGTAGTTGAAATGCCATCACATATCAAAATATATTCACTAATCTGAATGTATATTGACAACACATTAAATGATGTGGAATTAATAGAATTTCAGTTTTTTACAGAAATTAACTAAAACTGGTCAACAATAAACACTCTGTTAATCTAAAGAAGAACAGGAGTACTTGTGGCACCTTAGAGACTAACAAATTTATTAGAGCATAAGCTTTCGTGGACTACAGCCCACTTCTTCGGATGCATATAGAATGGAACATATAATGAGGAGATATATATACACACATACAGAGAGCATAAACAGGTGGGAGTTGTCTTACCAACTCTGAGAGGCCAATTAATTAAGAGAAAAAAAAAAAAAAAACACTTTTGAAGTGATAATCAAGCTAGCCGAGTACAGACAGTGTGATAAGAAGTGTGAGAGTACTTACAAGGGGAGATAGTCAACGTTTGTAATGGCTCAGCCATTCCCAGTCCTTATTCAAACCGGAGTTGATTGTGTCTAGTTTGCATATCAATTCTAGCTCTGCAGTCTCTCTTTGGAGTCTGTTTTTGAAGTTTTTCTGTTGTAATATAGCCACCCGCAGGTCTGTCACTGAATGACCAGACAGGTTAAAGTGTTCTCCCACTGGTTTTTGAGTATTTTGATTCCTGATGTCAGATTTGTGTCCATTAATTCTTTTGCGTAGAGACTGTCCGGTTTGGCCAATGTACATGGCAGAGGGGCATTGCTGGCACATGATGGCATATATCACATTGGTAGATGTGCAGGTGAACGAGCCCCTGATGGTATGGCTGATGTGATTAGGTCCTATGATGATGTCACTTGAATAGATATGTGGACAGAGTTGGCATCGGGGTTCAAACAAACCCCGATGCCAACTCTGTCCACATATCTATTCAAGTGACATCATCATAGGACCTAATCACATCAGCCATACCATCAGGGGCTCGTTCACCTGCACATCTACCAATGTGATATATGCCATCATGTGCCAGCAATGCCCCTCTGCCATGTACATTGGCCAAACCGGACAGTCTCTACGCAAAAGAATTAATGGACACAAATCTGACATCAGGAATCAAAATACTCAAAAACCAGTGGGAGAACACTTTAACCTGTCTGGTCATTCAGTGACAGACCTGCGGGTGGCTATATTACAACAGAAAAACTTCAAAAACAGACTCCAAAGAGAGACTGCAGAGCTAGAATTGATATGCAAACTAGACACAATCAACTCCGGTTTGAATAAGGACTGGGAATGGCTGAGCCATTACAAACGTTGACTATCTCCCCTTGTAAGTACTCTCACACTTCTTATCACACTGTCTGTACTCGGCTAGCTTGATTATCACTTCAAAAGTGTTTTTTTTTTTTTTTTTTTTTTTTCTCTTAATTAATTGGCCTCTCAGAGTTGGTAAGACAACTCCCACCTGTTTATGCTCTCTGTATGTGTGTATATATATCTCCTCATTATATGTTCCATTCTATATGCATCCGAAGAAGTGGGCTGTAGTCCACGAAAGCTTATGCTCTAATAAATTTGTTAGTCTCTAAGGTGCCACAAGTACTCCTGTTCTTCTTTTTGCGGATACAGACTAACACGGCTGTTACTCTGAAATCTGTTAATCTAGACAAAGCCGTTCAGTCTTTACCCGTCAAATCTAATTTGTTAGTTATAAATTCCAAGATAATCTTGATATTTATTACCACTCAACTATAGCAGGTGGTTTGAAATGTATATTTAGCACAGCTTGCAAAAAAAAAAAAACAACGAAAAAAACCCCACTATCTGGGTCACTTAAAAAAAAAAAGTGCTTACTTAACATGGACTCATGTAAGCAGGTGACATTTAAAATATACCTATTAAAGGTGACCTACAAAAGGGAAAAATGAACACTCTGGGTCCACTTTGTTGTTTGTTTTTATTTGTTTTCTGATATATGATTTGGGTTTCACCTTAATGGGTAGGATTTTTATTTTATAAAGAATTTAAAATGTTTTTTGCAAGATGGATATGGCTTTAGGGTCAAATTCTTAACTCAGGAGGAGTACCATACATGTCTGAGCAGAATTTTCCAAAATTATACAAATATTTCCCCACAAAAAATTATGGTGAGACGCAAAAAGAAATTTACAAGCACAAATCTTTGGTGTCTGATAAGCCCATTAATTTGCAAGCACACACTTCCAATACTTCACATACAACATGCATATGTGTATTATAAACATCAATCATGTTATTTTCCAATAGCCAACAATAAAAGCTTATGCTGATGTAGATGGAGTAAGTATAATTCAATTGTTAACATTCACTCTGACTCTTCCATGAATATGCCTTTCCGCTGACGACCAAAAGATATTTTTTTCACTGCATGTATTGAAAAGAGATAGCAGAAATCAATATGTCTCTCTTAGAATAATTTAACTAAACATTTACATTTAGAATTTTCATGTGTATTTATGTAAGAGAAATTTCAGGAAAAATATTCTCATGTACATAAAATACCTCTTGATAGGCTAATCTTTACCATAGCTAATCTTAAATACATAAAATAAATGCATTTCTATTCTTGTCGTTAACTGCAAGATAAAGAGAGGTAGGATTAATGTATAATCATCATCTACCTATAGGTAGCTATCACTCACTTATTGTCATTCCATTTGAAAGGTGGCCAGAAAAAAGACTGACAGAAAAAACAATCCCACTAGGGTACTCAGTTATCAGTTTATAGAAGACAAATGTTTTGAGAGAGATTATTTATATTGTTTATTCAAAGCTATAAAAGCTTTGGAAACATTACCCTTTCAATGGCAGTATAAACTGTATTAAACAATGTACACTAGATATAGCAGAAACATAGCTAAGGGAGGCAGAGAGGTATGTTGATGAGGCTTTCCGGGACACTGTAGAATTGTCCCACCTCCGGTCAGACAGCCCCTGCGCTGTTGAGGAGGATGAAAGGCTCAGGGAAGCAGAGCAGTCAATGGGAGCAGAGGGAAACCTTCCCACTCCTTCCAAACGGTGCTGGGGTTGCCTCTCGCACTGAGGTTACCTCTTTGGGGGAAGGAACTCCAGATGCTAGGAAAAGGCAGGTATTAGTATTGGGAGATTCGATCATTAGAAACATAGATAGCTGGGTTTGTGATGACCGGGAGAACCGTATGGTGACTTGCCTGCCTGGTGCGAAGGTTGCGGATCTCTCGAGGCATCTAGACAGACTTATGTGTAGTGCTGGGGAGGAGCCGGTGGCCGTGGTACATGTAGGTACCAACGACGTAGGGAAGGGTAGAAGAGATGTCCTGGAGGCCAAATTTAGGCTGCTAGGGAAGAGACTGAAATCCAGGACCTCTATAGTGGCATTCTCAGAAATGCTCCCAATTCCACGCGCAGGGCCAGGTAGGCAGGCAGAGCTACAGAGTCTCTATGTGTGGATGAGACGATGGTGTAGAGAGGAGGGATTTACATTCATTAGGAACTGGGGAAACTTCTGGAATGGGGGGAGCCTATACAGGAAGGATGGGCTCCACCTAAACCAAAGTGGAACCAGACTGCTGGCATTAAACATTAAAAAGGTTGTAGAGCAGTTTTTAAACTAGGAGATGGGGGAAAGCCGACTGCTGCAGAGGAGCATGTAGATCGGACAGAGACTTCTCTTAGGGGAGAGTCTAATGATAGAGAATCTCCAGGTTATAGTCAGGAGCACAGGATGGAAGAGGATAAAGTAGGGGCCAGATCAGATAATAAACATTCACATAAAAAAGAATCTGACATATCAGAAAAGGGCAGACAAATAAACAGTGACAAGTTTTTAAAGTGCTTGTACACAAATGCTAGAAATCTAAATAATAAGATGGGTGAACTAGAGTGCCTCGTGATAAAGGAGCATATTGATATAATAGGCATCACAGAAACCTGGTAGACTGAGAGCAATCAATGGGACACAATCATTCCGGGGTACAAAATATATCGGAAGGACAGAAGAGGTCGTGCGGGGGGGGAGTGGCACTATATATGAAAGAAAATGTACAATCAAATGAAGTAAAAATCTTAAGCAAATCCGCATGTTCCATAGAATCTTTATGGATAGAAATTTCATGCTCTAATAAGAATATAACATTAGGGATCTATTATCGACCACCTGACCAGGACAGTGATAGTGATGATGAAATGCTAAGGGAAATTAGAGAGGCTATCAAAATTAAGAACTCAATAATAGTGGGGGATTTCAATTATCCCCATATTGGGAACATTTCACTTCAGGACAAAATGCAGAGATAAAATTTCTCGATACTTTAAATGACTGCTTCATGGAGCAGCTGGTACGGGATCCCACAAGGGGAGAGGCAACTCTAGATTTAGTCCTGAGTGGTGCGCAGAAGCTGGTCCAAGAGGTAACTATAGCAGGACCACTTGGAAATAGTGACCATAATACAACAGCATTCAACATCCCTGTGGTGGGAAGAACATCTCAACAGCCCAACACTGTGGCATTTAATTTCAAAAGGGGGAAACTATGCAAAAATGAGGGGGTTAGTTACAGGGCCGGCTCTAACTTTGTTGCTGCCCCAAGCAGCAAAAAAAGCGCCGCCCGAGCCCGCCCCCCCCTTCGCCGAGCGCCGCACCGCCGGAGCCTCCCCCTGCCAAGCGCCGCTGGAAAACCCCCCCGAGCAACACGCCTGCGCCGCCATCCGCCGAATGCCGCGCCGCCGGAGCCCGCCCCCCCGCGCCGAGCACCGCGCTGCCAGAGCACCCCCCCTCCCCCCGCGGAATGCCGCGCCGTACTCCCCCCGCCGCCCCTTACCAGGTGCCGCCCCAAGCATGTGCTTGGTTGCCTGGTGCCTGGAGCCGGCCCTGGTTAGTTAAATAGAAGTTAAAAGCTACAGTGACTAAAGTGAAATCCCTGCAAGCTGCATGGGCGCTTTTTAAAGACACCATAATAGAGGCCCAACTTCAATGTATACTCCAAATTAAGAAACACAGTAAAACAACTAAAAAAGAGCCACCGTGGCTTAACAACCATGTAAAACAAGCAGAGAGAGACAAAAAGACTTCCTTTAAAAAGTGGAAGTCAAATCCTAGTGAGGCAAATAGACAGGAGCATAAATGCTGCCAAATTAAGTGCAAGAATGTAATAAGAAAAGCCAAAGAGGAGTTTGAAGAACGGCTAGCCAAAAACTCCAAAGATAATAAATTTTTTTTTAAGTACATCAGAAGCAGGAAGCCTGCTAAACAACCAGTGGGGCCCCTTGATGATGGAGATGCAAAAGGAGCGCTTAAAGATGATAAAGTCATTGCGGAGAAACTAAATGGATTCTTTGTTTCAGTCTTCTGAAGGATGTTAGGGAGATTCCCAAACCTGAGCTGGCTTTTGTAGGTGACAAATCTGAGGAACTGTCACGGATTGAAGTGTCACGAGAGGAGGTTTTGGAATTAATTGATAAACTTAACATTAACAAGTGACCGGGACCAGATGGCATTCACCCAAGAGTTCTGAAAGAACTCAAATGTGAAGTTGCAGGACTGTTAACTAAGGTTTTTAACCTGTCCTTTAAATCAGCTTCTGTACCCAATGACTGGAAATTAGCTAATGTAACACCAATATTCAAAAAGGGCTCTAGAGGTGATCCCGGCAATTACAGACCGGTAAGTCTAATGTCTGTACCAGGCAAATTAGTCAAAACAATAGTTAAGATTGAAATTGTCCGGGATAAAAGGGAGGGTCCTTTCATGGATTGAGAACTGGTTAAAAGACCGGGAACAAAGGGTAGGAATTAATGGTAAATTCTCAGAATGGAGAGGGGTAACTAGTGGTGTTCCCCAAGGATCAGTCCTCGGACCGATCCTATTCAACTTATTCATAAATAACACTATTCTACAGGCAAAATGCTTTTGAAATAAATGTAGTCAAACTTTACTAATTCTGGGTCACTGAGAACGAAAATGATGCTTAAAATTGTTGATTGCCTCTAGTTTTCAAGATATGCTATTGGGTCAGTATATATGACCCTTAACTTGGGAATGGCGGAGGATAAGTGAGTTATAAAGGGAAGGGATCTCAATTTAAACCAGAAATGACTAAAATACATCTTTGACTGGATCTATGAATAAATCTATGACTGGGTTTGGACAGGACTTGCTTTTTTAGGCAAAACAATGAATGATGCAATGTGAAGCTGGTATTGCGTCATACATGATATGAATTGCATCATGTTATTCCTAGAAGTCATGGATGATGCAATCAAAATGAAGCTTACATCACTCTGCTGAACAAATTGCCCTATATCAGCTCTAGAAATCATACAGTGTTGTGCTCTCTTATTTGTCAGTGTTTGATTTTGCAAAGGGACACATTTCTGTTTAGCCAAAGTGAACAGAGATGCCTCGTACTTGTGTGAACAGTGTAGATAACTTCTGCTATGTTTGTGGTTAAATGACTTTTGCATCACAAAAAGTGCAGTATAACCACTATGGTTAAGAAAGCCTATCACCTTTATTTTGGCTGCAAAATTGGAGATCAGGACAAGAGGTGGGCCCCACACATATGCTGCAACAAATCTTCACCAGTGGTTGAACAGGAAAAGGAAATCTATCCCTTTTGCAGTGCCAATGATTTGGAGAGAGCCAACAGATCATACCAGCAATTGTTACTTCTGCATGGTGCCTCCAGTTGGGAAAGGTGTGTCAAAGAAGAAAAAGTGGACTGTGCATTATCCAAAACATTCCATTAGCTATACGCCCAGTACCCCACAGAAAAGGACTGCCGGTTCCTGATGCACCAGAATCATTCTCACTTGAATCAGACGAGGAAGAGGATGAAACTTCTGGTCCTGAACCATCAATGTCACAGGACCCACATTTTCTCCCATCCTCCTCCTCTGAACCACACCTCATAACACAAGGTGAACTGAATGACCTTGTCAGGGATTTGGAACTACCCAAGAGTAAGGCAGAGCTGTTGGGCTCCAGACTACAGCAGTGGAATCTCCTGGCAGGTGATGTTAGGGTTTCCATGTTCCGTGACCGTCAAAGGGATCTTGTCCCATTCTTCTTCATGGAAGGTGATCTTGTAGCCTGCAACAACATCAATGGTGTGATGGCAGCCCTCAACATCGTTCACGATCCAGATGAGTGAAGACTGTTCATTGATTCATCGAAGACGAGTCTTAAAGCTGTTTTACTGCATAATGGCAATGTTTTGCCATCAATTCCAGTTGGTCATGCAGTCCATATGAAGGAAACCTATGACAACATGAAACAACTTTTGAGGTGCATAAACTATGACCAACATCAGTGGCCGCTTTGTGGCGATTTGAAGGTTTTTGCTCTCTTGCTTGGTCTGCAGACTGGATACACAAAGTACTGCTGTTTTCTCTGCGAATGGGATAGTCGTGCAAGAGATTCCCACTACATCAAGAAAGATTGGCCACTCCGACAGTCATTGGAGCCTGGGAGGAAAAGTGTTCAGCATCCACCACTTGTTGAATCAAGGAAGATTTTGTTACCACCCTTACACATCAAGCTGGATCTGAGAAAGAACTTTGTCAAGGCCATTGACAAAACACAAGCAGCTTTCAAGTACCTCCGTGGAAAATTTCCAAGGTTAAGTGAAGCTAAGATAAAGGAAGGTGTCTTTGTTGGTCCTCAGATTCGTGAACTTCTTCGAGATGATGCATTTGACCATGCACTGCGTGGCAAGGAAAAGACGGCATGGAAAGCCTTCCAGTTAGTGGCAATAAATTTTCTCGGAAACAACAAGGCAGACAACTACAGGTTGTTGGTGGAAAACCTCCTCAAGGCATACAAAAGCCTTGGTTGCAACATGTCATTAAAGATACATTTTTTGCACTCTCATCTAGATTTTTTCCCGCCGAACTGCGGAGCAGTGAGCGACGAGCACAGCGAGCGATTTCACCAGGACATTGCAACAATGGAGAAATGCTATCAGGGCAAATGGAGCCCACCAATGCTTGCAGACTATTGCTGGACAGTGACAAGAGATGCTACATTTAATGAATACAAGAAGCGCCGAGTACACACTGAATTAGACTAAACTATGTACATAATAGTTTTTTGCCTTTTGTTTCATAATAAATTTTATTTATATAACCCTTTTGCTGATTTTTAAAGTGTTACATAAACAGGACAGGTGAAATATTATCATGGAAAGCAACCATAAACACATGAAAGACCTAGGTTTACAATTTATGATTAAAATTCTACTATCTACACAATATACATAGACATAAAATGTAAAAACTTAAATATTTTAGAAACAGTAGCCAATCAGTTGTTTTAATTGTCATATTTGAATTCAGCACATCAAAATACATAATAAAGAGCACATTTTATCTCTGAAGCAGACGACGTCTCAAAAATTGTAGACCAGTGTAATCTGGAGAAAGGGGTAAACAGTGAGGTGGCAAAGTTTGCAGATGATACTAAACTGCTCAAGATAGTTAAGACCAAAGCAGACGGTGAAGAACTTCAAAAAGATCTCACAAAACTAAGTGATTGGGCAACAAAATGGCAAATTAAATTTAATGCGGATAAATGTAAAGTAATGCACATTGGAAAATATAACCCCTACAATATGATGGGGGCTAATTTAACTACAACAAGTCAGGAAAAAGATCTTGGAGTCATCGTGGATAGTTCTCTGAAAATGTCCATGCAGTGTGCAGAGGCGGTCAAAAAAGCAAACAGGATGTTAGGAATCATTAAAAAGGGGATAGAGAAAAAGACTGAGAATATATTATTGCCCTTATATAAATCGATGGTACGCCCTCATCTCGAATACTGTGTACAGATGTGGTCTCCTCATCTCAAAAAGATATACTGGCACTAGAAAAGGACAACTAAAATGATTAAGGGTTGGAACGGGTCCCATATGAGGAGAGATTAAAGAGGCTAGGACTTCAGCTTGGAAAAGAGGAGACTAAGGCTAGGTCTACACTACCCGCCTGAATCAGCGGGTAGAAATCGATCCCCGAATCGACGCTCTTACTCCACCAGCGGAGGTGGGAGTAAGCGCCGTCGACAGGGAGCCGTGGAGGTCGATTTTGCCGCCGTCCTCACAGCGGGGTAAGTTGGCTCCGATAGGTTGAATTCAGTTACGCTATTCGTGTAGTTGAATTTGCGTATCTTAAATCGACCCCCCCCCCCCGTAGTGAAGACCTGCCCTAAGGGGGGATATGATAGAGGTATATAAAATCATGAGTGATGTGGAGAAAGTGGATAAGGAAAAGTTATTTACTTATTCCCATAATACAAGAACTAGGGGTCATCAAATGAAATTAATAGGCAGCAGGTTTAAAACAAATAAAAGGAAGTTCTTCTTCACGCAGCGCACAGTCAACTTGTGGAACTCCTTACCTGAGGAGGTTTTGAAGGCTAGGACTATAACAGAGTTTAAAAGAGAACTGGATAAATTCATGGTGGTTAAGTCCATTAATGGCTATTAGCCAGGACGGATAAGGATGGTGTCCCTAGCCTCTGTCTGTCAGAGGGTGGAGATGGATGGCAGGAGAGAGATCACTTGATCATTGCCTGTTAGGTTCACTCCCTCTGGGGCACCTGGCATTGGCCACTGTCGGTAAACAGGATACTGGGCTAGATGGACCTTTGGTCTGACCTGGTACTACCTTTCTTATGTTATGTTCTAAATGTATGTATGTTAAATCTATAAAGTTTCACCCTTATATACATCCTTTTGCAAAATACTAATTTCCATGTTAAAAGATTCTAGTTTTAGGTCCCTGTGTGATATAATCCTTGTTTAGACTAGCATGTTATTTACTAAAAGATGTCCAAACAAGATGATTTGATATTGGAATGTTCATCTCAGAACAACCAGAGCAATGTAAGGTGAAATAATTGTCAAGTCAATCTCTAACTTACTCTTTATTGCAGAAATAAATTGAACTCTGCTCTAGCTTTTTGACATGTAATTTTGATACTAATGGGTTCAAATCCATTTTTCTTTGCTCTACCTGCTAACAGGAAGCTTTCTGTGTGTCAGAAATCTACCAGTTGCTGGCTAATGCTTCCCTTAAATAAAAAGTAACTGCCTGCAATAGTATCAACACTGTCATCAGTTTACAATAATGAGCTACAGTTCATTGTGGTAGCTCTAGTATGAAAATTAGAAGCTTTTATGTAGCTCCTCAATCTGCAAGAAAATTATAAGAAACATCACTAGCATTGGTGTGACAGGAGACTTTTCTATTTAAGGATTACAGGCCAGATCCTGGTGTAAACTGGTATATCTCCACTGCAGTCAATGAAGCTATCTCAGTTAATATCAGTTGAAGATCTCCTGCTATGTATTTAAATTCAGCACTTTTATTCTGAAGGTCAACACGTGAATCTAGTGTTATTCCTTAACTCCCTGGGGCAGAGGAGGGGGAGGGAAAGGACTCCGCCAGGAATGATATGGTGTTTACCAGGTAAAATCATGGTTTTACCACCCCAGGGAAAAATTAGTTGGTTCCAGGTTAAGCCATTTTCTATTTTAAAAACTGTTTCACTAATACACACCACATTATACAGTTTTAGTTAAATATTCAGATAATTTCATTAGCACACTCCTACTTTTTATGCCACGGTCATTAACAAAAATATTGAATAAGATTGGTCCCAAGACTTATCCTTGAGAAACAGCACTAATAACCTATCTCCAGTCCAACAGTTCACCTTTATCACAACCCACTGCCTTCTCCCCTGTAGTCAGTTCCTTATCCACTTTACAATTCTTGTACTAATCCCCAACTGAATGTGCTACATGGGCCATGGCAGAGTTAATGTTGCTGCAGAAGCCTTACTCTTTGAAGTTCCTGACTCTCTAATGTTTAATTTTGCAAGGTTGCATTCTCTCTTTAAGATACAAAAGCTTGATACATTTACCAACCAAAAGGCTAGAAAAAAACAATTTTAGTTAAATTTTGTATAAATGTATAAAAAGAACTTTTCTGTGTGTTGATAGCCTGCATATTGTGTTCATGTATTTGTGGATAAGATGGATATGTTCTGATTTTCGAAGATGGTAAAGGTAAGCAAAATTTTATATTTCAGATTCAGGATTCCTAACCTATTGTTGTACCCTCTGGGACTTTGCTACACCCTTGCAGGAGGAGAAGGTTTTATATAGAAGGAAGTCTTTTATACTAGAACATTTAATTAATCCAATCATGTTGTGTGCTTAGAGTTTGAGGCTTCAGTAATCTTGATACAACATCTCTCTCAATTTGTGAAGGCCCAGACATGATGTATAACACATTGAGTATGGCTACGTTGCAATCATGGGGTGTGACTGCAGCTCATGTAGACATACCTAAACAAGCTTTTAGTCTAGCTATCTTGGGTTTTGGAGCAGTGAAGCCACAGCAACCTATGCCTCTATCCACGATGTACAAGCCCACATCGAACTCTAGGTTAATTCTCATGCAGCTAGCATGTACTGAAGTGCATGCTGCCACAGTTTCACTGTCACCAATACCCAAGCCAGCTAGATTAAAGTTAGCTCAGGTATGTCTACACAAGCTGCAATCTCATCCCATGATTTCAGTGCAGACATAAAAGCTTGAAAATGACCCACACACACAAGGCAGGAAACTTCAAAAAGAGGTGGGACTCATTCCTTTAGTGTAAAAAACTCTTTCTGTAACTTCAGTTCCATGATTCTACATTTCTAACAGTAAATAATTTTCAACAATAGAAATGAGGTTACACCAAATGTGTGGAACACAAGTAATTTTGGGGCTAAAATAATGGCACTTGAGAGGTATGCTACATGATATAACAAATAAAAAGTTCTTACATGGAAACAAAACCAAGTGTGTCACATCACTGATATCATGATCATCTTAAACAGCACTGATTTTGTTTATGGCATTTATAATGCATTTTTGACACTCTGAGTGACAGACGCCACCATAATAGAAAATTAAACACACCTGGCTATTTAGTTTCCCTTAAGCAAAAACCAGTGTTAAATTTGAAATATAAAGTATGCTTGAAGTAATTACAAAATACTGACAAGTAAAACGTTCTTGCAGACACCAGGAATAAAGCATATGAATTTAACACTGTCTTGGCAAGAAAGAATATTTCATTAGGGCAGCAGTTGTCTCATTTGAAAGACACTAAGAATGAATATTGTCTATATCTAGTATCCTATTTTCATTACTATTACAATACATTAGTATTCATTACTTTTTTAAGGATGATACATGTCATGGCAGCTTTGGATAATTTCATGGAGATGCACACTATACTACACTTACACAGCTTCACATATACCCTCAATCTAGTCTAAGTACAACACAAGTATTGATCCAAAATAAAATTATATGTACTTGAAAGGCTTCCAACTTGGTAATAAAATCATTTATAAATCTAATTTTATACATGACCAATATAGGCACAAGTTTCCATAATGGCAAAATTACTTTCTTTCAAGACAACAGTGTGTTCAATTGATTTTTCTTTTTAAAAATGTTGAGGAACACACAAGCTATATTACATGTCATTACTTTCTTGATTTAATTAAGATTGTATACGACTGTGCCATTAAATAAATAACCAATTCAGCCACTAGAAGTATCATCTAACCCTATGTAATTTTGACTTTTAACAAAATTGTTTCAATACCCTATATGGAGATCAGCTGAACTACTTAGGAAAAGTTCACAAACCTCTTTCAAATATGATGGTTTTTTTAATATATGGACATGTAATTCAAACCTTCTCCTTAACAAAAGAAATGTACCTTGTGTTATGATCCCATCAGACGTGGTAAGCAGTCTTAGGGCTGGGTCTGTATTTCTTTCTTTAAATTTGTAAACATCTATTCCAGGTTCTAGGCATCATAAACATCAAAGCTGACTCTTTTAGACCTATCAGCTGCCTTAGGGCTGGTCCACACTAAGCCCCCAGTTCAAACTAAGATACGCAACTTCAGCTACGTGAATAACGTAGCTGAAGTCGAAGTATCTTAGTTCGAACTTAAAGGTAGTTACCGCGGGTCCACACGCGGCAGGCAGGCTCCCCCGTTGACTCCGCCTACTCCTCTCGCGGAGCAGGGATTACCGGCGTCGACGGCGAGCACTTCCAGGATCGATTTATTGCGTCTAGACAAGACACGATAAATCGATCCCAGAAGATCGATTGCTTGCCGCCGAACCAGCGGGTAAGTATAGACGTACCCTTAGATACTATTGAATATAAGGTACTATTAACACAGAAGTGAAAGAAGATGCACAAGTGGCTCCATTGCTGTGTTTCTTGAGAGGTCTCAGATGTTAGTATTGGATAGTTGCTTACCTGCCTTGAGTGGTCACTTGGGTTCTGCAGATTATATTATGTCACATCTTATGTTCAACATACACAAAGACTTTAGAAAAGTTAGTGACACAACAGGGTTTGTGATGCCTACTATACTCAGGTGGAAGATGTCTATGGAAGTGATACAGAGTGTATTTGACAGTAGTGTTTCAGTAGATAGAAGAACTCTATCAGAGTCATAATTTATCCACAAATTATCCACCTTAATGTTAGGGGTCAATGAGCTGAGGGAAGTGGTACCATCTTTCAGATGAGACAAAAAGCCATGGTCCTGAACACATATAGACACAGAAGATATCATGCAAACTGCTCGTAAGATGAGTGTTAATACCCATGTCACAACCAAATTCCAATTCTAGTAACCACAATCTGCCTACTTAAATTTCATTTAGCGATTATCTTCGAAAAGCCATGGAAGATGTGTGAAATTCCAGAGGACTGGAAAAGGGCAAATATAGTGCTAATCTATAAAAAGGGGAAATAAGGACAACCTGAGGGATTACAGACCAGTCAGTTTACCTTCAGTACCCAGAAAGATAATGGTGCAAATAATTAAGCAATCAATTTGCACACACATAGGAGATAATAAGGATGATGAGTAACAATAAGCATGGATTTGTCAAGAACAAATCATGTCAAACCAACTTAATAGCTTTCTTTGATGGGGTAAAAAGCTAAGTTCCCTGTAAACTGCACAGCTGTGCAGCAATCTATTTAGCACCACACAGGCACTTAAAGAACCCACCCAGGGACCCACTAACCCTGGCTCCAACTCACCCTGTGGCCCGGACCTGCCGCAGCCAGATCGGACCTACGCGTAGCCCCCAGGTGTGGCCAGGGCGGCGCAGCCCAGGCAGCCCTCCCCTGGCCCAACAGGTCCAGGCCAGGGGAGGGGCGCCTATCCTGCACATAGAGATAGACAAACACATTTATGTGTATAACACATGAACAAATGCATCTTGGGAAGACTAAACAGCAGCACATTCTGAAGTCAAGGATTTCCTCTAGCAGCTTTATACTGAAAATGGAAGCCAAGAAAACAATGCATTCTTGAGAACTTAATGTAGTTCTTCAATAGCCAATGTGATCTCCTTTTCACCTTCTGAGAAATGCTGCTTTGCTCCTTTTGTCACTGAAGTCAGCCTTTTTGGTTACCATTTTTGCTATGAGATGGACAAGTGAGCATCAGATACTAACTGTTCAGATGCACCTTTCCTTCAGTTTATTAGAAATAAAGTACTGATGAAAACAACCATATTTTCTTCCTAAATTCAACTCTTAATTTCACTGAGTCAAGAGAGTGCGTTGCCACTCTTTTGCCCAAATCTCCTGACTGCTGATGAAGGAAAACACCATTGATGCCAGATGGGTTCTTAGTATTTGCATATTAATTTCAATGGAACAGTAGCAACTTCCTAGGCATTAACAGGGAAGATTTCTGATATCTGTCACTCCTTTACGAGGCATTACTAACTGGATATTTTAGTGGGGAAACTTCTTGCAAAAGGGGTTTATTTAAAATTCTCTTTGTAATTGAGGAGTATTCCTGTTTGGTTCCAGAGTGAGTGATACAGAAATTCATTTTTTTCCTAAAGGTAGAACTGACCATGCATCTTTGCCATTCTCAAGGCCCAGGTGAATTTGTTTTCATTTGCTTTCCATCTAAATATACTACATAAAATATGTTTTCTCAGATTGTTCAGTGAGGGGCTACTACTTGTGAATATTCTAAAATAAGGAGGAATCAGTTAAGGAGTTCTTTGTATAATGGTACTCTTCCAAACTTCAATTTGAAGCTGTTTTTATCTTCTGACAGTATGATAACCATGTAGTCCCAATGTGGTACAAAGGAACTCCAATAATCCAATTTTACAGATATCAAAGAATTCTGATGTTTAAGATGCATTTTCTTTTTAGCATTAGTGATTTTTGTTCCTGCCAAGGAAAGCCTTAAACTACCCATAAAACTTTGCATGAAATTTAACTATCAATATTTAATTCCCTTTGGCAGTAGATCAATCCAACATTACTGATCACTTTGAAACTCACCCATCCTGATGTTACATTTCCATTACTCCAAAATTAATTTGCATAAAGATCTTCTTTTATGTCTACATCTGTGTTTTACATTACTGATTTTGTAACAGTAATAGTTATAAGTTTGTATCTAAAAGTTTTCATACACAATTAAGTTCCTTTTTAATTGTTTACTACTTAAAACTGAACGCAAAAACTGGGGGAAAAAATCAATCATGGATACGAATTACTGTAAATAGTGAATGTAAGACAATTTGCTGTTTTGTACAATAAGCTATATAGTATACTATATACTGCACACTAGAGATACTAAAACATTTCTAAAAGCCAACAAAATTACTATTTTAGAGCCAAGTTTATGAGTGTAATATAAATGTAAAGCTATATTTCTTTATCAGCATAGAGTTTGGTTTTTGTTTTGAAAGGTATTTATTTGAAAGTAAATTTTCTTGTACTACTTACCTAGCTCTTTAATCTGAATCCCATTGATATTCTGCTGTTACCATACATTGTTTATCAGATTGATATTTATGTTCCCTAAAGCCACTCTCTGTAATCAAGTTCTTATTTTTAATATATTCAAATATGTTGATGAAACTGCCTAAGCTATTGGTTTTGTTGGGATTATTTACCAGGTCTATGTGCATATCTCTAATAAACTCTCCAAATTCCATTTTTCAGCCTCTTAATCTACCAAATGAAGTGCGTGGATAGGCAATGTAGATAGGTCTCCATACCCACGTGTTATTCTGTTAATGTTGTTATATGCTTTTCAAGAAATTTATCATTAACAACAAAACAATGTAAGTCAATGTGACAGATCATAACAAAAGTGGCAGTGAAAAAAAATTATTAATATCAGTCCACTGAAGGGGTAAATAAAATATCCCAGAAAAGACAGGGGCAGTTGCAGGCCCATTCTCTGTATCTTAGGACAGCCACATGGGAGACTAGTCCAGTTGCATTGTACAAGGGATGATGAGGATCTGGTGTGTCCAGGAATAGGCACTTGTGCTAAAATGATTCACTTGTGCTCCAGTCAGATTTGTAAAGCAGGATGGTGCTAGCCACAAGAGGATTAATAAAGTTATGTGCAAATAATTCAGCAATGAATAAATTAAGCCAAACTTTGATATGACTGTATGTTTGATGGAATAGACTACATAAAATATATTTCAAGCTGGTTATTAAATACTGTTGGATGAAAAAGCTAGAGTTCAAATGTGAAACTTTCAGAATTAAACTCCTTAATAGAAAAGGATACACTATCCAATTTATAAAGCTTGTTAAATGTAATGTGCCCTTTCATACACACACACTTGCGCACGCACACACACTTAGCAGTCTTTTAAAATGAAGCTCTGGTAGGAATATTAATTTTATAAAGCACTTTGATACTAGTGATTTGAATTACTAATAATGTGAAGAATCCCTTCCTTTGGATGGGGAAGAATAATATGAAAAAAGTAAATACAATCAAATGCATACTGACATACAAAGGTGCCAGCTCCCCACCACATCTAAGACAGTAGCAACCGCAGAGAGGCATTTATGGCTCTCTGATACAGGGCTAACTAGCTCCAGTATACATTAGAACAGAAGGGGTCTCACTCTAATTTACACTCTTGGCACCATTGGCCTCAGGTCCCTGACAACAATGAAGGTTTGGGCATACTGCCCTCAAACTACTTTGATTTGCTTCCTTCTCCCCCTTTCTCTGGAGGTGCAAAGGCAGCTGGTGTAGGAGAGAAAGCTACACCAGTGGAGAATTCCCACAAAGGGAAGTTCTCAGCTGGGAATCTCTGGAAGATTTAAGGACAGTACAACATGGCTTTGGCAGGCCACAGAATCCAGTCCAAATAGTAGAAAAAACGGTAGTAACCTTTCTATAACTGTTCTTCTTCAAGATGTGTTGGGTTGCTCATGTCCATTCCAATGTAGGTGTGCATGCGCCACATGCATTGCCACTGGAAAGTTTTTCCCTTAGTGGTATCTGTTAGGTTGGCTCTGGTGCACTCTGGAGTTGTGCCTTCAGGGCAAGGTATATAGGAACCTGCCACCCCCTCAGTTCCTTCTTGCCGGCAACTCCAACAGAGGGGTGGGAGGGCAGGTTTTGGAATGGACATGAGCAACACATCTTGAAGGACAACAGTTACAGAAAGGTTAGTAACCACTTTTCTTCTTCGAGTGCTTGCTCATGTCCATTCCAATGTACATACTCTCTAGCAGTTGTCCAGGTGGGAGGTTTGGAGTCTACTGACATGCTGATTGCAGCCCTACTTGGCCAAAGCTCACATCATCTCTACCTTGTTGGGCGATGGAGCAGTGTGATGCGAACATGTGAACCGACGACCAGATTGCGGCTCTACAGGTATCCTGGATTGGAACTTGCACTAAGAGCACCACTGATGAGACTCGTAGAGTGGCCTGTCAAACAAGGAACTGGGACCCTTGCTAGGTCATAACACATGCAGATACAGAATGAGATCCATGGTGAGATTCTCTGGGCCGAGACTGGATGGCCTTTCATAGAATCATAGAAGATTAGGTTTGGAAGAGACCTCAGGAGGTCATCTAGTCAAACCCCCTGCTCAAAGCAGGACCAACCCCAACTAAATCCTCCTGTCACACTATACTTGCCCCCCCATGGGGACCACTGGGTAAGCAGTTTAGCATTGTATGCGCTTGCATATGTAGTAAAGTGGATTGTGGGAAGGGTTAAAGGTGTGAATGTGGAGTAAAAGGTTCCTTTGCAGGTTACAAGAGGCCGTAGAGGGAGGAAGGGAGAAGGGAATGAATTAACTCAACACTCCAGCTAGGTCTGAAAATAGAACGCTAACTCCAGCCCAAGGCCACGGCACACAATTGACTCTCAGCTGCTTGCCAAGAAAGACGGGGCCTGAATTCCAACCCCGACCAGCCATAAGAACAAAACAGTAAACTAATCAAAACTGCAACAAATTGCAAAAATGCTAGCGAGACAATGAAGGCCACAAGGGGGAAAACAACCGTTTTGCGTCCCTGAAGCCGGCGTGTCTTGGGAAAGTTAAGGAAGCCACGAAAGGCCGGTTTAAACCGGTACAAAGAGCACAGGGGACAGAGATCCCTAAACAAAACACCCCCCAAAAACCCCAGGATTTAAAACCCTCTTAAGAGCTAAAGCAAATTGGAGATCAACAGCAGACCCTAGATAGCCTGTGCACAGGACAGAACTCTCGTCTTACCCTTCCCCCTCTTCTTCTGACATTACACCCAGGCTTGGCCAGCCTCGGGTTGTGCGTGTGTGAGTATGAAAGCAGGTTAGGGCTCAGGCACTAATGCTTTTTTTTTTCTCCTGAGTGACATGAGGAGCACCCAGCGCTCACCACTGTTATTTTATTAATAAAGCTTTAAAATTTAGTCACTTGCTGTGCTCTTTCATCTCCTCCCCTAACAATCCTGCGGCCTCAGCCTAATCACACTGGTCTACAATTTTTGAGAAGTCGTCTGCTTCAGAGATAAAATGTGCTATTTATTATGTATTTTGATGTGCTGAATTCAAATATGACAATTAAAAGAACTGATTGGCTACTGATTCAGTTCACCTTGTGTTATGAGGTGTGGTTCAGAGGAGGAGGATGGGAGAAAATGTGGGTCCTGTGACATTGATGGTTCAGGACCAGAAGTTTCATCCTCTTCCTCTTCCTCATCTGACTCAAGGGAGAATGATTCTGGTGCATCAGGAACCGGCAGTCCTTCTCCGTGGGGTACTGAGCGTATAGCTGATGGAATGTTTGGATAATGCACAGTCCACTTTTTCTTCTTTGACACACCTTTCCCAACTGGAGGCACCACGCAGAAGTAACAATTGCTGGTATGATCTGTTGGCTCTCTCCAAATCATTGGCACTGCAAAAGGCAAAGATTTCCTTTTCCTGTTCAACCACTGGCGAAGATTTGTTGCACAAGTGTTGCAGCATATGTGTGGGGCCCACCTCTTGTCCTGATCTCCAATTTTGGAGCCAAAATAAAGGTGATAGGCTTTCTTAACCATAGTGGTTATACTGCGCTTTTGTGATGCAAAAGTCACTTCACCACAAACATAGCAGAAGTTATCTGCACTGTTCACACAAGTACGAGGCATCTCTGCTCACTTTGGCTAAACAGAAATGTGTCCCTTTGCAAAATCAAACACTGACAAATAAGAGAGCACAACACTGTATGATTTCTAGAGCTGATATAGGGCAATTTGTTCAGCAGAGTGATGAAAGCTTCGTTTTGATTGCATCATCCATGACTTCTAGGAATAACATGATGCAATTCATATCATGTATGACGCAATACCAGCTTCAGATTGCATCATTCATTGTTTTGCCTAAAAAGCAAGTCCTGTCCAAACCCAGTCATAGATTTATTCATAGATCCAGTCAAAGATGTATTTTAGTCAGTTCTGGTTTAAATTGAGATCCCTTCCCTTTATAACTCACTTATCCTCCGCCATTCCCAAGTCAAGGGTCATATATACTGACCCAATAGCATATCTTGAAAACTAGAGGCAATCAACAATTTTAAGCATCATTTTCGTTCTCAGTGACCCAGAATTAGTAAAGTTTGACTACATTTATTTCAGAAGCATTTTGGCTGTAGAGCAGTGTCCCCTGACGCCTCAGGCAGATTGCTAACATAAATCTGTCACAGTTTTGGTGGAGAATTGTGGAGTGGGGGGCCCTGCGGAGTGCCCAACTGATCTGTCCTTGGTATTTCATGTTTGCTCTGTCTGGCATGGTTGGGATTTCATGTTGAAGATTTTATGCTTAAAGGTGTGCCCCACCCTCAGTCGTAGCATGATTGAGAACCGGAGGGAGGTTTAGCATTCCTCTCTCCACCCTGGTCGGGGGGGGAAGGGTGCAGGTGGATCTACCCCTGGCCATATAAGTGCCGGGCAACAGGAGAAAAACTTAAAAATCCTCACTCCAAGCAACAACAACAAAAAAATCCTAGGTGCATACACCCTCAGCCATAGCTGAGTATAAAAAAAAAAAAAAAAAAAACTTAGGGTTTCTCACTGTGCCAAGGAAGGGCTTTCTATTTGGTGTATGGACCCTCAGTGGTAGTAAACCGAATAATACGGAGGGTGGCTTAGTGCCCCTCCCTCTGGCCCAGGGGGAGTGAACATTATAAGCCCCGCTGCCAGCATGGACAACATGAAATCTCAAGTAATTAAAAAAACCTTAAGAGCGGTACTAACGGATTGTAATAACATGTTAAAAAAACAAAAGGGTACAATTGCGGACTCGCAATGGGCAATGGCATCAAAGATGGGTTCAAGGCTGGACACACAGGCATTAGGGGGCGTGGAGACAGAAGTCCAGCTGCCCGGCCTGGTGGGGTCCTGGGAGGCTGCTGAACTGGATGCCCGTGCTGCAGGAGAGGCAGCAAAAAGGAACTGAACTCTGTTGCCTCTTTCAAAGGGGGGTGAGGACCTCTCCCGGTTGGAGAGGGCTCTCACCAAAGTAGAATACAATCCCTGGAGTTCCGTGGCGGAGCTTCAGAGAGGCATGCATACTTGACAGGATTTACTAGACTTGTATGCTGAATATAAAAAGCAGAAGGGTAAAAACCTAGGGGCAGCTGTGGGATTAATATAAACTGCGGTGGCCATGTGGTATCAAATGTTGTCGGAACAAAACAAAAAAAGTTGGGGAGAAGGGAAGAGGTGTGTACCCAACAGCTAGTAAAAATTAAGCAACTAAAAGCGCAGATTACTAACCAGGCAGCAACCCAAGCCTACACCCAACCTGGGTGAATACAGCTGTGGCTGCCACAAAACTCTATAAAAAAAAATCTTCTACTGGTACAGCACACCCCAAATTATCAGCTCTGACCGAGGCTTTTGTAAAAAATGTTCTTAAGTCCCTGCTTGCGGCCCTAAATATCAAACAACAAATTCACATCAGTTATCAGCCACAAAGCAGTGGCACTGTAAAAAGGCAAAACCAAAATCTTAAAAACGCCCTCCATAAAATGTGCTCAATCTCGGGAATGGATTGGCCCCGAAAGCTGCCTCCTATTTTAACAGCTTTATGCAATTCTAAGCACCTAGGTACCAAATACACCCCCTACCACATCCTTTTTGGTCGTCCCATAATGTGGGGTAATTTGTAAAAATAAAAATAAAAATTACTTGTCAATTCACCAAACGGTCGGTATATCGCTCAGCTGGGGAAAAAAGCTCTGTAAAACTCGCAAAGCCATAAAGGCCCCTTTAAATTAAAAAAAGGCCAAATGCAAAAAAATCGTCGTTAAAAACGTCCAAAAATGGCAAATTAAAAACAAGATAATGTTGCAAAAACTAAAAAAAGCAGCCCACACCCTAAATGTTAAGTGGGTGGGTCCGTACTCCATTGTAAACTGCATCTCCCCGGTAGTGTACCAGCTTCAGTTACCCGATAAACTAAAATGGGTGCATGCCAATCAACTCAAAACATATGTTTCTCTCTAGGTGTCTGGTTATGGCGTCGTGGGCCTTGGTTGCGAACCAACCACCTGCCTGGACCATCCAGGTTTCCATCTGCCCATAAAATTATCTAAATAATTACAATTATAAAAAAATACTTCCAAAGGTTCTCCATGATTCAAGCTGCCAATGGGGCCCAAGCCACAGTATGGCGCAAGGCTTAAAAAAAAAAAAAAAAGCGCCTTAAAGACAATGCATAGTCCCACCATAGGGCCACAGCAAAATATCTGGTGGGTGGCCCCGAACCTCCCTTAAATCCCCCAAAAAACAAACCCTATTCCTCATGTGGTGGCCTAAAGCAAAATAAAAGGCCCTTTGCCAAGCAATAGGAGTCCCAAATCCCTAAACGCAATATTGTTGTTGCAACCTCCTAAACCAGGCAAACAACATCCATAACAAAAGCCAAAAGGGGCTGTAACAAACCAACTAATAATTTTGGTCCATGCCTCAGTTTCCCCAATAGGAGTATTCGTGTTGTTCTCTTTCTCTTTTGTTTTGTTAACAAAATAGGCAGTAATAGCAAAAGCCCCAAAACACCTTAAACAAAAGTGGTAAAACTGCTCGTGCTGCTTCAAGTCTGCAAAATTCGTCAAAATAAAACATACAATGTATGTATAGTGGCACATACCTATAAAAATCCTTGGGTTTCCAATGTTTGTGGCCTCCCTTGTTAATTCTACCACAGTTCAAAGTTAGCCATGATAAAAAAAAAAGGTCAATCATCCATTGGCAGGGGGGTAATTGTGGCACGTCAACATAAAAAAATGTTCTCAGGGTGTGTGAGGATGACACAATCATCAGCATTCTGAAGATCGGTAATGGACGCCCTGAAGACTTTAGATTTCAAGCGGAGACGTCAAAGATTAAAGAGCCACCCATCCATTCTATATTGAATGTCAACTCCATTGGAGAGGTGATCTTTAATGAGGACGAAAATGACTGCTAAATAGATGGAAAACAGGGTTAGGGCAATAACGCATCTTTGCTTAACCCCAGTTTTGATGATGAAAGGTTCCGTCTCAAGGCCATTACAGAGAAATGTGGCAGTCATCTGATCATAGAGAAGCCTTAGGACCTTAATAAATTTTGGAGGGCAGCCAAATCTGGCCAGCACCTTTCACAAGACTTCGCAATTGACAGAGTCAAAGGCCTTTGTCACATCGATGAAAGCCATGTTCAGGTCCTGATTTTGCTCGCGAGTCTTTTCATGGATTTGGTGGGCAACGAAGATCATGTCAGTTGTCCTGCGGGATGGTCTAAAACCACACTGAGATTCTGGCAGTATTGCCTCAGCAAGGAGAATAGAGGATACAGGCTGAATCTTCCCTGCTGTAGCTAGCAAGGCAATGCCTCGATAGTTTCCACACTCCGACATATCTCCTTTCTTAAAGATTGTAACAATGTTAGTGTTTCTCAAGTCTTCTGGAATCTTCTCATTACACCAGATATGAAGAAAAAGGTTTGTGGAGCTTCCTTGCCGTTTCTTCACCTCCAAACTTGTAGACTTCAGCTGGTATGCCATCTGGCCCTGCTGCCTTGTTGTTCTTAGTTTGCATAATGAGTTGTGTTACTTCAAGGATAGGGGGGGAAAAGAGGGTGAGCAAGGAGGGGTGGGGGGGTCAGCAAGAAATTCTCTTTTATGTCGTTGAGGTATAGATTCAATAGTGGCATCAGAGACAGTTGACGGTTCAGGAGTAACTCAAAATGCTCCTTCCATCTGGCTTTGCTGTCCTTAAAATACATTGACCCGTCTTGGGCTCGGTGTGATGTGGGTCCATGGGAGCATGGACCGTAAATGGCCCTTATTGCCTGAAAGCAACTCCTCATGTCATGTTTATCAGCATAAATCTCAATCTCCTTGGCCTTTTCTCAACACCGCTTATTTTTGATGTCACGGATTTTCCTTTGGGCTTCAGCCTTGAGTTGCTCGTATGACTCTTTCTTCTGCTGGTGTGATGACATTTTGCCACATGCGATGAGCTTCTCTTTTCTGGTCAAGCAGGGCCTGAATCTCAGCATCATTCTTATCAAACCAATCTTGGTGATGGCGGGTGATATAGCCAATGGACTCAACACATGCCAAGAGAATGGCAGTCTTTAATCGCTTCCAGAAATGTTCGTTATCATCATCAGCTGTAGGCATAGTGTCAAACTTCTCTTGGAGACACTGCTGAAGTTTCTCCTGAGTCACTATATCTTAAAGGGACTTGATGTTGAATTTCTTTTGTACTGATTTTGCCTGCTTGTGATACCTTGAGGCAATCTGGAAATTCATGATTGATCTAACAAGGCGATGGTCTGTCCAACAATCATCGGTTCCATGCATGGCCTTCGTGATGAAGACATCCTTCCGATCTCGAGCTCTAACAATAACATAGTCAAGAATGTGCCAATGCCTGGAGTGAGGGTGTCTCCCGGTAGTCTTATACTTCTCACTTTGTCTAAAGAGGGTGTTCATGATGATCAGGCCACATTCTAGGAATTTGCTCAAGAGGAGGATGCCATTGGAGTTAGTCTTTCCTACTCCTTCTTTTCCTGATAGTGCCATTCCAGAGATCTGACTCCTGCCTGACTCTAGTGTTAAAATCTGAGAATGATCTTGTCCTCCTTGGGAATGTTGGTCAAGACTCTGCCAAGATCTGTATAGAATTGTTCCTTGATATCCTTGATAGAATCAAGTGTTGGGGCATACACACTGATAACAGCAGCATCCTCTCCCTGGTGATCTAGTGCTTAGGATTCGGCGCTTTCACCGCCATGGCCTGGGTTCGATTCCTGGTCAGGGAACAGAGCTCTTCAATTTTAAGGCAACTATCATATGGGTCACTCACCAGCATCGGTTTGTGGCATGCCGTACACAGTTTGACACCCTGGGACAGAGGCATACCCCAATGGCCAGAGCGGGCTAGCCCTGCAAGGTGAGGAACATGACTAACTACACTACACTACTTAACTATGTTAACTTAATTCTAATAGTAACTATTTACAATTTATTTTACAGAGAAGTCCACTGAGAAGCAACACTTGTGAAACGCAATGAGACAAGCAACGTTTCAGCAACCATCACAGGCAGTAAGAAGGAACTGAGGGGGTGGTGGGGTGACAAGACCCTATATACCATGCCATGAGGATGCAACTCCAGGGGGCCCCAAAGTTGACCCAACAGTTACCACTGAGGGAAAAACTTTCCAACAGCGGTGCGCGCAGTGTGCACATACTTACATTGGAATGGACATGAGCAAGCACTTGAAGAACTATTTTTTTCCTGCAGATATAACTAATTACACTGCACTCTCCAAAGTCAAGAGAATAAATGAATATTGTTAAAAATCAGACATTAATGATTTTTTTAAATTACAAAAAAGATTACAGAAAGGCTAAGGATCCACCAGTACTAGCTCCCTGCATTCATAACAAATTGATCATGTGCCCACCTATCCTATAAATGGTCCCTGTTTCATATTCTGACGGATGGTGAGCCAGCCATCTCTCTCTATACGTATACTGTATTTCATAAAGCGACTGAAAGAGCATGCTGAGAAGAAATTCTTCCTGATGCAACATTTGGGTCTTGAGCTGACTTTCATAGAATTAATGGAAAGAATCGCAGTGTCATAAATGAGAGCTGTATTGGACATCTGATCAATTTTAACCCTGTGTTAGTTAATAAAAGTGACTATAGGCTAGCATCTAATGCCATTTATACCATCAAACACTATTAGCACCTGTCTAGTCTTTTCCTCTGGCCCAGTAAGGTGTATTGTATCAGTACTTCTGGGGGCACATAATTCCAAATACTAATTTCTTACTCTCTGATGGGGAAAAAAGCTCTTCCAGATAATGGTAATTTTATGTCTTGTGTACAAAGATCATCCTATAATCAGGGCCATAATTTGGAGGAACTGTTGCCCTATTTCTGCAGAACGATGTGAACAGAAAACTTGCAGGGAAATGCTTTGCAGTTTCCAAGCTATTTTTTTTTTTGCAGCAGGTTTGTTTGTTTGTTTGTTTGTTTTTAAATTAGATACGACACTTATGATCATCAGAGATGAGCCAAGATAGTAAGGAAAACTTTGGGTGCTTACAAGAGTTCATGGTATCTGCAGGGCCACTGATATAAGCCAAAGAAGATGACACCCACTGACATTTCAAACATACTATTCTGCAATGGGGGAATTTTCATAAATTTTTGAAACTCTTCCACATCAAGAACAGATATTCATGGAATGATTTCACAGCATTGGCAAACACCTATGGGTTAATTCTCCTTTCTAATCCCAGTGAAAATACTGCTTTTGAATATGGATTTCTCATCATGGAACAATTATTCAGAGTATCCACATGTGCAGCAGTTATTTTGGGGACTCCCATGGCTACTCCCCCCCCCCCCCCGATAGTAGATAATGTTTTCACCCCCTATCGCTTCTCGGCTCTCTATGAGCTGAGGGGTGAAAACATTATCTACTATCAGAGGGATAGCCGCGTTAGTCTGGATCCGTAAAAAGTGACAAAGAGTCCTGTGGCACCTTATAGACCGGGGTCGGCAACATTCAGCACGCGGCTTGCCAGGGTAAGCACCCGGGCGGGCCGGGCCAGTTTTATTTACCTGCTGACACGGTAGGTTCGGCCGATCGCGGCCCCCACTGGCCGCGGTTCACCGTCCCGGACCAATGGGGGCAGCGGAAGCCGCGGCCAGCACATCGCTCGCCCCCGCTGCTTCTTGCCGCCCCCATTGGCCCGGGACGGCGAACCGCGGCCAGTGGGTGCCGCGATCGTCTGAACCTGCCACGTCAGCAGGTAAATAAAACTGGCCTGGCCCACCAGGGTGCTTACCCTGGCGAGCCACGTGCCGAATGTTGCCGACCCCGTTATAGACCAACATCTGATGTAGTGGATATTCACCCACGAAAGTTTATGCTCTAATACATCTGTTAGTCTATAAGGTGCCACAGGACTCTTTGTCGCTCTGTGTAATATGTATGTAATGTGACCACAGTTTATTACACTTATCATAACCCTCTTGCTGTTATCTTGTACTCCTCTGTCTGCTTGTTGTATTCAACTGTTATCTGTCATCATATTCTTAGATAGTCAAGACAGGTTCCATTGTGCATTACATTACCTAGCACAATGAGAATCAATTCTCTGATTGCAGTCTCTGGGTGCTAGCACAATACAAATAATAATTTTCAACTGTAAAAATCTTCCAATTCACATGTAACAGAATAATTTGTTAATTTATAAAATATACATTTAACTTCTTTGTTCCATTTCTCAGGTGGATACACATTTCTTGCTGATGCTTTCAAAGACAAGCCATTTTAGAAGTGAGCCTGGATCTGATGCAATAAGTACATTACTGATACATACTTAAAATATAATCTGGGTGTTACACTTGATCCAATTTGAGGTTCCATAGAGAAAAAAAATTAGTAAAATTATGGATGATGTTGTGAATGCCACAGCTGAAATTAATGGGAAACAAACCTGGCCCAGTAAAGAATGTTATCTAGAAATAGTCAGCAGCCTTTGACACATATAATTAGAGAAATTGGAGGCTTTGCCCATGGGACCATGTGTTCCACAGCAAATCCCATTTCCTTCATTCTCTTTCATCGTTATTGTAAGTGTAATCATTGCATGATTATAGTCCTTATGCATAACATATCCATTTATTTTTGTACTTTCCAATATTGACGTTAATTGAATTCACTTGAGCAAATGTGTAAAGAAATTCACTGTTCAGATCTTATCACTGATAGAGGACCGCCTGATCTAGGAGTCTGAAACCGTACACTGAAGACCAAAAAGGTCAAATTCTAGATCATATAAATGTTAGCTGCCTTTGCACATGCCAGTTCTTTATTCACATAAATATAACCTTTTAACTATTTTTTTCATTATTCTTGGTTAAAAATGAATAAAAATCAAGTCGACAATATAAAACAAATAATGTACAAAATCAAAGTTGAGGTGAGAAAGTAGAGCTTATTACATAGCCTTCAAGCAAAACAAAATATTGAAATCTCAGAAATATTAACAAGCCAATAAAATATACTTATCATAAAAATATACCAAGAATAATTAGGGCTAGTGCTCTGACTGCCATGAAAGAGATCTGTGTTCAATTTTCTTTCCTGGGACTGGGAGAAATCAGCCCTGTCACATGGCCATCACACAACATATACATAATGGGAGGAAGGAAGCTATAATTTTGAAAGAGACCGATGGGTAACAGTAGACAGCAAATTAGGCACAAGTTTCCATAGTGATGTAGCAGGAAAAGGTGACCATTGCAGTTTTGGGCTGTATATTCTGAGGCATCAAGGAACAGGGAGTCTACAGTCCTTTCTCTAGGTAGTGGAAATATCATCATACTTGGAATACTCCATTCAGCTCTGGGCTCCACATTACCAAAGACATACTGAGGAAGTCCAAAGAAGAGGGATAAAAAATTCAGAGAGCTGGAAGGATTCACTTATGATGAAAAACCAAGGCTGAATATCAGGGAACACCTCTTGTCGGAGAGATCAGAGGCTATGTCTATGTCTCTAGACATTAATGGTGGAAGCCTCATCATTTGAGACACTTTAAATAGGATTGTACAAAAAAAATAGAAAATGTACTCCAGGGAACAATCCTACATTGACAATGAGATGGACTGATAACCTAATAGGTTTCTCTTTTCCATCTTCTATGATTCCATTCACCATCCTCAGTATTATGAATGTAGGGGGGGAAGCAGCATACTGTTAAAACTAAATTATTGTCTGATGCTAGAGCAGAAGAAACAAAACAAAAAAGTGTATAGCACAACCAAAGGTTCCTAATGCTTGTATGACTGTTGTCTTTGTACCATGGTATCTTATTACTTTAACTCTCTTTCAAGTTGTTTTACCTTTTTTAATCACTTGTCCCTGTTGTGTGTCAATGAGCAGTAGTTTGGTGCAACAGGAGAAAAACAGGATTGATGAATTGTGAGAAACAGTCAGATAATGAAAGATTGTGTCTTGTTTTCTCATGGTAGTCTTGAAATGCAATTAATTTCTTTGTGAACAGGGACTTCACACAGTACATGATATCAGACAAGTCTGAAGAGGTTTTAATAACAAGCAAACAAAGGGCCTGAAAAAATAATGTCTAGTGAACAGACTTTCAAGTCCAAGTAAACTAAGTGATTCAAATCAAGAATTTAAAGAACCTTAAAATAAAGAAGACCAACCTTAAATAGTCAAGACACTCCATCAGATTTCCTCCCTAACTGGCTGAAACCTGATCAACAATATTTAAATGTGTAGATTTGCTTTCCTCTCACACGTTCTTTGTACTGAATCAGTAATAAATGTAATGTCACATAAGAATATTTAATGCTAGGACTAAACTGAGAATTACTTTTAGACAGAAGTATTGGGATGCTTACTTTCCATAGATTTTTACAAATATATTGTTTAAAAAACTAGTTTGTGTGTTCTATGATACACTGAACCATATGTTCTTTGCTTTTCTCATTTCCTAATAAAACAAAAGAAAATAATCAAAAAGCACAAACCAGGTTATACAGTATGTTTGATGTACCAATTTTTAAACATTCATT